>NC_134594.1:35787500-36137500 GCF_037038515.1 Microtus pennsylvanicus | reverse complement strand
GTGCCAAGTCCATTCGGACCATCCTGCTGGTGTGCAGCCTCTTCGCCCTCTGTTTTGTGCCCTATCACATTGCCCGATTCTTCTACTTCGTCACCCGCTTCCGGAACTCGCGGGACTGCGAACTCCTGTCGGTAGCCAGCTTAGCCTACAAGATCAGCAGACCCCTGGCCAGCATGAGCAGCTGCCTCAATCCCATCCTGTACTTCCTATCACGGGGCAACAACAGAGCCCAACTCCTCCAGAAGCTGAGACAGATGAAGGTTGGTGAGCATCCCACCGGTGTTGTGGAAGGGGCACCTAGGGTTAGGCAGATCTGGGCACTGCCAGGATGAAGTCTGGAAAGAGAGAGCTGGACCCGGAACGGAGCTGGTTAGTGGGAGAGGAGCAGAAACCTTCCTACAGGGGTGCTGGTAGGAAGGGCTTAATAGAAATGGTGAGAGGTTTAAAAATAAGACTATTGAGAAAGATACCAAAGCAAAGGTGACCAGACATTGATATATTGCCATTGCAGTCTCAATTCAAAAGGCTGCATCCCAGAAGCCTCTGCTGCATCCCCGGCCCCAGCTCCTGCTGGTCTCTCGCCATAACCTAACCACTCTCTTCCTTCCCTGACCTATGGTCTGTGGAGGATTTCTGAACACCTGGGCTTGTTCACTCATTGACTCATTTCTGATGCATCTTTTCCCATTGGTACACAGGTTCTCACAGGAGAAGGACCTCGTCCTACTGCTGACTCCCAGCACCGGTCTCTACAGAAGGGCCCTGCAGAGCACTGCTCAGGAGACAGAAGCTGAGCGAATGAGGGAGTGGAGGGTGGAGAGAGTGAAGCCCTTACGGTGTAATCAGGCAGGACATCTAAGCCTCAGCAGCCCTGAGAAGTGGTGCTATTGGCCTGGTTTTTGCCAAAATACACACACACACACACACACACACACACACACACACATTAGGTTTTTGGCAAGTTCACCCGCTGGAGACCATTCACCCAGATCATAATTGAAGAAAGGCTGCATGCAAGGCAGGGACCCTTGAAGGATGTGAGCCTACATGTCAAGCCTAGGACTGTCCAAGTGTTCAACAGCACAGCCTATCCCCGTCGCTCATCCGGCTCGTTCCCCTGGTTGGCTACTGACAGATCATGGAGTCTGCCTTCTGTGCTTTTTTTTCATTACATCGCTTAACAGCGGCTCCCTCAGGAAACGATCCTCCAGGTAAGGTGGAAGATATGGAGCCCGGGATTTGCCTGAAGAAGGTGTCTCTTATTTTTATTCCAGTATAATGCTTCCATTCACGACAACACATACACACACACACACACACACACACACACACACATACAATTTCCATTTTCTAATTTTTAGTTTTTACACAGTTCACATAACACATTAGTTTTCTTCTCTGATAATTTCACACACATAGATAATGTATTACTCTCACTCTCAGCCTTGCCTATGAATTAATTCTTTTCAATTATTTAAGGACTTAAATAGTAAAAAATAAATCAATAGCCTCGACACACACACACACATACAAAAAAACCTTTATTTTAAACAACACAATCCCCCTAAGACCTCCCTCATCTAATAATTTATTACAGTCTCTCCAGGAAGGGGTGAACAAATCGTTTTCATAAAAACCAACCTCCCTTTACGATACCACTCTAATTACGGGGAATGTCTGTATGAGACCACGCGTGTGTCTGAAGTCCGAAGTTTCATTCTGAAAGTACAGCTTATTGCTTTCAAGGCCACCAATAATTAGCTCAAGATTAAGTGTTGCTTCGAAGAATTTCTCAGGTTAATTGGTCTAATGAACAGGCAAGGATGCTTTCTAATTAGCACGTAGGCTCTTTTCCATGGGCAAATGTTTCTAGAATAACAGAGAGAGCTTAAAACTGTTTATTCTTTTCACATGTTCTCTCTCTCTCTCTCTCTCTCTCTCTCTCTCTCTCTCTCTCTCTCTCTCTCTCTCTCTCTCTTTGCACAGCGCATAGGGAAGATTCCGCCAACCTAACAGTTCCAGTTCTCACTGCTTACATTTATACATGACCACATCCCTGCAGAATTAGAGCAGCAGGGCCCCAGTGAAAGCCATCCCACGTCACAGCAGACTACTATCTAACGTCCACAATCGTTCCACCCCTATGGGCAGGAAGAACCCTCCCCTAGAAATCTCAGTACTCACTGCCTTCATCTCAAGAGCGTGTTCACCCCCCAGGAAACGTTTTCCTGCCGTGAAGCCCTGGTTAACCCTTATGCTTGCTGTCAACTGTAGAGCTGGCTTTGTTTCTGCCAAGATTGTTTACCTACCTAACAGAAAAGTGCAAACATCCATATTTGTCTTACCTGTGCAGTGAGAAATGTCTTAGTTGACCCCACATCCTTGGTTTTCCTGGAATCATGTCTCCAGACACTAGAATCAAATCAGTCTGCTCTCATTGCGATGAAGCTGCAAATCCTCGAACACAGCCGTGTGTTCTACATGTCCTTCATGATTAGGGACAACCCCTGACACAAGGAAAGCAAGGCCAAATGTCCCTCCTGAGTGTGCCTGGCTCTGCAGGGAAACCCAGGACCCTCAAGTCCCTTAGCTCTTGGCTCCTAGACACCTTCTGCAGTCGGTCCAGTGGTTTGAACAGGTTAAAAGTAAAATTGAAGGTCAGCAAGTATCACGCTGAAAAGACCATAATTAGAGCTATAATGGATGAAAATGACCGTGGCCACCAAGACTGCTGATCATGACCCCGGTCCTTCAGGGGGAGATAGATAAGCCATGGGAGAAACAAAATGTAAATACATGCAAGTAACGTGCGAACTCTAATTAACCGTGGAGGCAGCGACAGAGAGCCCTGTCAGCTGTTCATTATCAGAGACCCGTGACACCAAGGTTTTCAGGGGGCGGGCGGGAGCACCCCAGCTGAGAAGGGGCTGTGCATATAATGAAAGTCAAATGTGATTTCAGTCTAAATAATCTCCCAAGCAGCAAAAAAAAGAGGAAATGCAATCCTGATGAGTAAATCCAACCTGTCCAAGATCATCAGTTGACTCCCAACAGGGAGTTAGAGACTTGGCTGGAAGAGCCAGCTGAAGCGCGGCAGTGGAGACTTCCAAAGCCAACAGAAGCGTGGCGTCTCAAGGTGTGGGGAACTGCACCTGAGCAGAGCAATCTCAGGAAAATTAGTCACAGCCAGAGTCCTGCCAGGTCTCTTAAATTGGTTTTTCTTCCCTTCAAAGCCATCCTCCCAGCACTTGCAGCTTTGTTTAAAAACAGTATTTCCGAGGGTCTTCCGAGCCGCCTCAGTGGGTCAAGCGTGTGCTGACCAGGTTGTGCGGACCTGAGTTCAGATTTCCCGAAAGCTAAGTAAAGGCAGAGGCCTTAGCACCGTTCTGTAATTCCAGCGTTCCTGCGGTGCAGTGGTAAGCAGAGAATCTGGGAGATTAAAGGCCAGAGAGCCTATCACGTACAATGTGGTAATTTGAAAAAATGGTCCCCAAAGGCAGTGGTGCTAGAAGGTCTGACCTTGTTGGAGGAGGCGTGGTCTTGTTGTAGAAGTGAGTCTCTGCGGAGACTCAAGCCACGCCCAGTGAGACAGACAACTTCCTGTTGCCTGAAAGTCACTGGGATGGATACTTTTCCAGCGCCATGTCTGCCTGCAGGCCACCATGTCGCACCATGATGATAATGGACTAAACCTCTGAAAATGTAAGCTATCCTAATTAAACATTTTTCCTTTATAAGAGTTGCTGTGGTCAGGATGTCTTTTCACCGCCATGGCAACCCTAACTAAGACACAGCGTTAAACAGTCTGTGAAAAAGAAGGCGGAAAATGAGGACCAATAGCTGAGGTTGTCCTCTGATCTCCATGTATTTACACATATGTGTCGTACACAGGCACGCACACACGCACGCGCGCGCACGCACACACACATTTAAAGTATCTGGGGGCTGGAGATACAGCTCAGTTGGTATAATGCTTGCCTAATAAGCACAGAGCCCTGAGTTTTTTCCTCAGCACCACACTGGACACCATGGAGCAAGCCTGCGATTCCAGGCATTGGGCCTAGGAGGATTGGGAGTTCAAGATCCCCTTTAACATCAAGTTCGAGGCCAGCCAGGAATACATGAGAAATGCCTCAAAGAAAAGAAATTACTTTTGACACATCCCTTTCCCCCATTTCTGCCATAGATGCTCCATAGAGAAATGCCCAGCGCCCCCAGGCTGGTCTGCCAGCCCCACTACGAGCCTTCCCCACATACTGCTTCACCCTCAACTTCACTATGCTACTAAAAGTGAGAATTCCATCCCCCACCACCGTTTTCCTGAGCCTGCTCTCTCCCGCTCTGTATCCAGAGAGGACCTTCTCCAAATGTCAGCTTTCCCTTCCCACAGATGAAGGACTCCGGTTCCTCCAGCTGCCCTCGCAGCATTCTTGACTGCTGACGCCACCTTGGAGTTGACACACGTCTTTTTCATCTTGGGTCTCTTTCCTTCCCCCAAGACTCTGTTTTCAATCCATAGAACACAGCTTTTCAATCCGTAGGACACAACATTCCAACCGAAGCAGAGAGGAAGCAAGAAGATGCTGAGAACGCAGAGGAGGAAAATGGGAATGATGAATATCAGGAGACCATAGCAGGGATCTAAGTGCCCAGACAATGGGCAGAATGAAGGTGGCATGGATAGAATTAAAATGTTTAAAATACACTGGAAAGCATAAAAAGAAATAAAACAGTGGCTTTGACATCATGGGAAGAGAAACAAAAAAACCACTATGAGCTTCAAGTATCACAAGAATTACCAGAGATGTGGCTCAGTTGGTAGGCTATTTGCCTCTTCTGCATGACCACCTGGGTCTCTCCCCAGCACCACATAAACTGGGCATGTGCTTGTAACCCTAACACCCTCACTTAGGAGTTAGAGGCAGGAAGACCAGAACCTCCGGGTCATCCTCAGCTGTATAATAAGTTCGAATCCAGCCTGGGATTTGAGAGTCTCTCTGGGGAAACAAAAAGACAGACAACAACCAACACAAAGCAGACACTCCGTAGTGCCAAGGGAGGGCAGATGGAAGAAGGGAACGGGACTCAGCTTGAGAGGGAGAGTTCAGACTTAAACCAGCTGTGTGAACAGCCAGTGAGACCTTAAAATGAGAACACATGCCTCTAGTAGTGAGCAGGGGTGAGGAGCACCTCAAGTGAGGGGGAGGCCCTGCTGATGTGACCAACGTCACCAGGGCATGCTCTGAGCTCTTTGCCGGCACCTGTTCTGTTTTACTAGATTCACGTGAAGACCTCAACTTCTGTCTTCGAACTCTTCACGCGTGTGGTATTCCTATGCTGTGCCATTCAATGCCAACTCCGACCCCCGCCTTGCAGTCCGGAGTTGCAGTTTATCCCAGGTCTTCTGTTCTTTCCTTCACTCCTTCCTCAGAGGTGCCATTTATTGGCTCAAGCTGTGGAAGCTTCCGTCCCTCGTGACAGGGAGGGCATACTGGAGCAGGGCAGTTCATGTCACAGCCTGCCAGGAAGCAGAGGGTGCAACCAAAAGTGAGCGAAGGGGTAAGGGAGCCTCCAAAGACCACGCCCCTCCTCCTGTCTCAACCAACACCTACTTACTGTGGATCCCGCCTTTCGAAGTTTCCAAAATATCTCAAAATAGGGCATCCGCTGGGGCCCAGCACCCACAAGAGTGTATTAGCTTCTGGGGGGACATTTCAGACTCACAGCATGATGCCCACCAGTTTCTATTCCAAAAAAACCGAGGATACAAACTACCTACACATAGTCTCAGTGTTGCTTTGTAATCTGTATTCCGAAGACAACAAAACGAGGAAATTCCTGGGAGAAAAAAATCACTTGCAATTGAGCACAACCTGGGCTTGTAAACTTGTGGGTTCTCGCCTTTTACTTTCCTATCAGCAAGCCAAATCTCTTAAGGTTTTCAATTTCCCAGCATGGGGGTTTGTTATGGGCTTGTTGTATGCTAAAGTACCAAACTGCTTCAAAGGTAATGGCTTCATGAAGAATCCCATGCGCAGAAGCAGAACTTACGGCTCTCTCGAAGCAAGCTGTAGCTGGGCATTTTTATGGTGCTTAAATCACAAACACGAAGCAAAAAGTGCCACTTCCAGGAAATTAAAGAATTGCAGCATCTGAGACTGCGCCACTCCGCAAGCAGAAGAACACATTAGGAAAAAGACCTTAGAAAGCGTTAGCCCGTCAAGCAATGCAGCCACGGTGAAGGCTCCTGTGTCTTCCTTTTTATGGCCTTGTTTCTTACAGGGGTAGGCTACACTTTCTGTCCAAACTCTACCCTGATACCATAATCTAAATCATTCTCTCTGGCTGCCGCTGCCTATCCCCGCTCCCCATTCCCCAGTTGCTTCAAGAACACACTAATGACCTGCCAGTTACAATGAACGAATTCCATCAGCCCATGTTTGACTTTTCTGTGCTGTTTTTCCCTTCTTACTAGCTTCAGCTAGTTCTTTGGCTTCTATAGATTGCTCTGCTTCCTGTTTTCCAACCTCCTGCCCTTAGGACTGTGACCTTTTCATCCCTTCGCCTACCTTGATCTCTGACTGGATCAGCTCACTGCCTCCCCGACGTTCCCAAACACTAACTTTGTCCCCCTTGGGACCCTGCCCGTCACGTCCACTCAACGCGATAACTTCTCTAAGTGCCTTGGCTGCTTACTGCAAGCTCCATGAAACCAGTGCTGAACCCATTTGCCTCCCAAACTGCAGCTCCATCCTGTGGTCTCACTGGTTCGAGGACAGCACCTTCTGTTCAAGCCAGAAATCTGGAAGGTGACCTTCATTTGAGCCTTTCTTTCCCACCTCACCTCCCCAAATGGACACACCTTCAGTTAGACCTCCCAGCCATAGTCAGGATCTCTCCCTGTTCCATCCTGCCCCTGCTGAAGTACGTGAACTATCATCTGTCCAGTATCCTTAGCCATGCCCCTGCCTCCACAACCTAGTAACCATGCCCCTGCCTCCACAACCTAGTAACCATGCCCCTGCCTCCACAACCTATTAACTATCCCCCTGCCTCCACAACCTATTAACTATCCCCCTGCCTCCACAACCTAGTAACCATCCCCCTGCCTCCACAACCTATTAACCATGCCCCTGCCTCCACAACCTATTAACCATTTCCCTGCCTCCACAACCTAGTAACCATGCCCCTGCCTCCAAATCTGTTCCCTCTAACAATGATTCCCTCCCTTCCTACTGCTTCCAGTTGTCCTAAAATGCAAATTAAGTCTTGGTAATCCTCAGCATAAAATTCTTCCCTGAGCTCTGAAGACCACATGCTGAATGTTATGCCAAGTTCGCTGAGTCCCCGAAAAACCAACAAGGAGACCGAGTCCTGTATGTAAAAGCAAAGAGCCTTTATTCTAATTCAAGTTGGAAATAGGACTCTCTGTGGGTTCAGTGAATTGAAACAAACAAAGCCTTGAGCTCAGTTTGGTGGGCTACTTAAAATTCTACTTTAGGCATGCTGTTATTATGTATAAGTTTCTTTTGAAACATTCCCTCCAGGAGAGGAACTTCTGAAACTCAGGAAGCAGACCCGCTGTCTGAGAAAGCTGAGATTTACTGGATTACGGAAGACCCCCTCCCTAAATTACTGAACTACCTGCCAAGTACAGACCTCTCTGGACTGTGGAGCTCCCTGCAGGCTGTGCAGGGCTCCAGGCTGCAGATCTCTCTGGACTGTGGAGCTACCTGCAGGCTGTGCAGAACTCCAGGCTGGAGGCTGTGGAGCTACCTGCAGGCTGTGCAGGGCTCCGGGCTGCAGATCTTTCTGGGCTGCAGAGCTACCTGCAGGCTGACAGAACTCCCAGGCTTCAGACCTCTCTGGACCTCCAGGCTGGAGGCTGTGGAGCTACCTGCAGGCTGTGCAGGGCTCCGGGCTGCAGACCTCTCTGGACCTCCAGGCTGGAGGCTGTGGAGCTACCTGCAGGCTGTGCAGGGCTCCAGGCTGCAGATCTCTCTGGACTGTGGAGCTACCTGCAGGCTGACAGAACTCCAGGCTGGAGGCTGTGGAGCTACCTGCAGGCTGTGCAGGGCTCCAGGCTGCAGATCTCTCTGGACTGTGGAGCTACCTGCAGGCTGACAGAACTCCAGGGCTGCAGACCTCTCTGGACCTCCAGGCTGGAGGCTGTGGAGCTACCTGCAGGCTGGCAGAACTCCAGAGCTGCAGACCTCTCTGGACTGCTGAGCTGGCTACCGGGAACCTGTGCAGACTTTCAAGAAAGCAACTTTGTAAGTCCTTGGCTGTGTAGGGTGGGCCTTTGGATAATGCAACCCACTCAAATCTCTTTTCAATCTATTCTGATCACACTTTTCCCCTGCTGCAGACCCCATATCCTCCCTACCACCCCATCCAACCAACTCCATGACCCTTTCCTCTTTTCAAAAGTTAGGTCCAAATCGGATACCCCAAAACAGCAGTGACAATGTCCTGAGCAGAGGGACTCTGACTGGGTAAATAGAAGCCTAAATCCAGCATCCCCCAGGAAACTCCTAAAACAGGTTTCTGCTTACCAGGATCCTCTATTAACCTGCCTCAAGGTCAACCACCTTGGGCAAGGGCACCTAGCTCCCAGTTCAGCCTGTATACACTCAAAAATCCACACCCTGATGTTATATAAAATCCTCGTTTTCTGAAATTCTGCTCCTTTCTGTCTGTTCCATCCCCAAGAGATAGTCTGGGCAGTCTGATGTCCAATAACCTTTCTTGATACCTATGTATGGAGCATTCTAGTTTGGTCATTTCACTGTACCCTTGAAGTTGCCTAAAGAAGGTGAGACAGTCCTTCAGGCTTCCTGCCACATGAAAGAGTCTTCTAGACATTCTGCGGGACACAGAGGACAAACTGCCAATATAGGCTGAACTGTCTTTGAAATTTCCTGCTTCATGGGAAAGTCTGCCAGATAACTGTGGATCTATAGGCTGGAGATGGATGCCCCAATGTTACAGAACTTTGGGTGAATGTCCAGGCAGTGAGATGACTCTGTCAATTCTAGAGTTTTGAAAGTTGCTTACAATGCACTTCCTGTTTACTTAGGTAATATATCCTTCTGGAGTCTTTGATGGAGTTGAAGAATAGATAATTATATTTTTCCTAAGTTTTGATAAAAGATAAATTAGATATAAATATTTTAACTATAATTGCTTGATAACTGTTTTGTTATATGTAATTTTACTATATTAAAGTTAAAACCTTCCTTTTTATTTAGACAGAAAAGGAGAGGTGATATGGGATGAACGTTTTATTACCATTGGTTAATAAAGAAACTACATTGTGCCTATGGCAAGGCAGAATATAGCCAGGCAGAAAATTCAGAGATAGAGAGGGAAAGTAGGCGAAGCCAAAGAGACGTCATGTAGCTGCTGAAAGAGATGCTTACCAGTTGGCCACAGCCTTGTAGTGATACATAAATAGAAATGGGTTGATTTAAGATATAAGAGTTAGCCAGGAACATGTCTAAGTCATTGGCCAAGCAGTGCTGTAATTAATAGAGTTTCTGTGACTCTTTCGGGTCTCAGTAACCAGAAAACAAGCAGCCTCCTACTACAGACCCTCACACAAACAAGCAAACAAATGGAATACAGGTGGGGGGATCAGAACCCAGAATATACAAGCAAAAGACCAATAATAGGCAAAGAATGTCTAAACAAAACAAAATCAGACAAAAAGTCTACAAAAATACTAATGAGTTCATTCTGTGTTAACCAACCCTGAAGTGTGGCTAATATCCCCAGTGAGACTCCATTAGAGAAAACTAGTTTGTCCTTTGCCAGCAGGTACCAACTGCAGACAGCTTCTTGGCTCTTGGTAGGAGCGGATGTACATTTTCCCTCCTCTGGCTTGATTCTGTGCAGGCCATGTATGTTGCCACAGCCTGAGTTCATATGTGTAATGGCACCACTTTCGAGTCATTCCTGCTCCTGTAGTACCAATAAAAACCCATTGGTTCTTGGGGTGTGATGGCACCCACCTTTATTCCCAGCAGAAATCTGATTAAGAGCCCAATACAGTCTACATAGTAAGTTCCAAGCTAGTCAAAGCTATGTAGCAAAACCTTGTCTCAGAAGGACAAAGGGAGGGATGTAGGGAAGGAGGGAGGGAGGGAGGGAGGGACGGAGGGAGGGAGGGAGGCAGGGAGGGAGGGAAAGGGAAAACTCATTGGCTCACGAAGTTGGATTTCAGTGCAACGGTTTGGTCTGTAGTGGGTGTCCCTTCTGGGCTGAGCAGTTATGGGTGCCACACCTCCCATGAAAACTCTGGCTTGTGCTTAGTTTGTCAGATGGGTACAATGTTAAGAGGCTACACGACACCATCCAGCACTCACAGCTAGCAGGTGGGTAGGCTGGAGCAGTTCTTAGGTGGCTTGTGAACTCTGTCCTTGCCGATACTACAAAGGGATGAACTCTACCCGTGAGCTGTCTCTAATCTCCACAGATTGTATGGCCCAAAGCTTGGGACTTGGGGCTGCTCCTCACACTAGCTTAGCACAGGCACGGCCCCAGGTCTGGGCTCACTCCCAGAGCCTTAAAATCACAAAAACAACTCTTGGTCTTGGTGAGTTCCCAGTGGAACATCCCCATTGTCTCAGTGTGTGGGTGCACCCCTCGCGGTCCTGAGTTCCTTGCTCATGCTCTCTCTCCTTATGCTCCTGAATTGGACCTTGAGATTTCAGTCCTGTGCTCCAATTTGGGTCTCTGTCTCCTTTCATTGCTTGCTGAAGGTTAATATTCAGGAGGATGCCTATATGTTTTTCTTTGGGTTCTCCTTATTTAGCTTCTCTAGGTTCACTAATTATAAGCTCAATGTCCTTGGTTTATGGCTAGAAACCAAATATGAGTGAGTACATCCCATGTGGCCTGGGTCTGGAAAAGCCTGGGATAAAACCGGACACTCTGAACATAGCAGACAATGAGGACTACTGAGAACTCAAGAACAATGGCAATGGGTTTCTGATCCTACTGCACGCACTGGCTTTGTGGGAGCCTAAGCAGTTTGGATGCTCAACTTACTAGACCTGGATGGTGGTGGGGGTTCCTTGGACTTCCCATAGGACAGGGAACCCTGATTGCTTTTCGGGCTGGGGTGGGGGACTTAATTGGGAGAGGGGGAGGGAAATGGGAGGTGGTGGCGGGGAAGAGACAGAAATCTTTAATAAATAAATAAATTTAAAAAAAAACAACTCTTGGACTTCCATATGTGAATGGCTCCCCATCAGACCATTATAAAACCCAAAAGGAAGATACGTGAGTGCCCGGTGGTCTCCTTAAGGTACATAGTAAATACAAGATTTCTAAGCCAGAAGGCATGCAGCCCACCAACCCTTTTGGGGTCTTATTTGAATTGTCATTTATGTTCCAAACAGGTTATTCCAATTACTTTTTATTTTATATACATTTTAAAAAGAAAGGAAGGAAAGTTTTGTACATACACTGTGCTAGGCACAATGGATACATTCACTAACAAACCAGACAGTGTCCCTGCTCTCAGGGAGCTGACAATCTGAGGAGGAACCACACCACTCCAAACCCACACTGACACCAATTCTTCACAAACTGAGGGGAGCTAAAAAGGCAGAGGAGGAGGTTTTCAAAGTTCATAGCCATCACGGATTGTGTACGGCCTGAGTAGTCTGGAGGAGTTTCTGTATGGAAGAAGGTTCTGGGCTAGGAGCTAAGGCTTTTGTTTAAATCAGATGAAACCAGATTAGAGTGTGCCTAACACACCCTAGAACACACTCTAGGCAAGGGACAAAGCCTGTGAGAGGAGCAGGAGCACAACCCGTTTACAAATACATCAAGGCTCCCGACAGCTCGTGTGTAGACGCAGGGGAAAGGGCAAGGCCAGCATGCGGGAGCCAGGCAGCGCACGCAGCTTGGACGACGTCATACTTGGTGTGTGCTACAATAGCCACAGGTAGTCAAAGCCTCAAAACTAACAAGTGAATAAAGCCATAATAGACAATAAATCAAAAAAAGAAAAAAAGAAAAAGAAAATGAATGCCTGTTCAGATTCTGCACTTTTAAAAGATTATTATTATTATATTTGTGCATGCGCATACACGTGGGCTCTCACGTGTGCAAGAGCCTGAGGAGGTCAGAAGAATGTGCTGGATCCCTTGGAGCTGGAGTTCCAGGTGACAGTGAGCTGCCCTATGTGGCTGCTGGGAACTGAACTGGGGTCCTCTTGAAGAGCAGTGAATGTTCTTGGGCACCGCCACCTCCGCAGCCCCTTGGTGCCCAAGCTTTAAAGCATATGACACTTTGTTCCATGTGTAATCATTCAATGAGACTGTACCTAGGACATTTTCTTACTGCAGCTTTGAGTTTGGGAGATTATCTTCCCAGGGAAAAGTGAAATCAGTGTTGACATGTTTTAAAAATATAAGGAAGACATAAAGAATAATTTTTGCACTGATTCTATGTACCCATGTATGCAGGTAGCCATCATAAATTGAAGGACACTTTTATTGTCTTTTGGGGGACGGGTGCTTCAGAAAGTTTGTGCTACAACCCTGATAGAAACAATAAAGCCCTCTGAAGGTTTGCTGCTCAGCAGACAACATGTAATGGCACTCAGTCTCCTAGTAGAGAACATGAAGCAATCGTACACCATTCTCTGAGACAGCGAGTGACTGCGAAAATGTCGTTTATTCTATATGTAACAGCCTTCTCTACCATCCCTCATATTTCTTTTCCCTTTTATAATACAGAGAAAATGTTCACCCTGAAAATGCATGTACTAAAAACTACCCCAATAGAATATGCAGATCGACCATTGCGTCTGGTCCTTCTTAAATCTCATTGAACGTTCCAGACCAATTTTCTAAGTGTTCCCAGTTGATTAGAATTCTTTAGTAACTCATGCTATAAAAACCACAGGCTAAAATGGTCTACAGGAACACACTTTTTGTAGGTATAGTTGAAATATAAATATATTTTCCACTCTGATATTTTTCTAAATAACTCTTTTGTAAAAAGAGAAAGATCTTCATGAAGGTTTCCAATCACAAATGCACGCTGCCCGTTCTCAAGACAGTCATTTCAGGGTGCTATCTGCAAAACAGAATACAAGAAATTACCAAAAAGAAGGAAGCTTCATACAATTTTCAAAATGAAAATTGTAACTTTGTGAGACACAGAATGTAAAACATTATCATTTTGTTGGGGTGGAGTGGGGGTGCACATGCCTGCAGGTGGCCACAGAAGAGGCTCCTGGGTCCCCTGGAGCTCATACCCAACATGAGCCCTGGAAACTGACCGCTGGCCCTCTGTAAGAACGGTACACATTTTCAATCACTGAGCCAGCTCTGCAGCCTTTCGCTTCAGTTCAACATGAAAAGCAAGAGCACCACCCTGCTCTAAAAGACGCAGGCTGTTTCCCCAGACTCCAACCTATTCAAGTCACAAAACTGAACATCAGATGATATGCATATTTGCAATAAATCTTTAAATCGTAAGTTTAGTGGCTAAAATCTTTAAAATGAACAGGAAACAGAATTACCACCATGTTTATCATATACTTATAAAAAAAATAACATAACCCCTTACTACAGTCTTTAATCTGTTAAGAAGAAATCTGAAAAAAGCAAACAGCATGCTGATATTAGGATGTCAACTGGACATAGTAGAGTCACCAGGGACATAATGTAATACACATGCTGTTTAAATAAACCAAAGACCTGCCGGACCAGACTGGTCTGCGGGCATATCTGTGGGCACTGTCCAGTGCACCATGGGACAGCATCAGGCCGACACAGGCAGCCACGGGCAGTACAAGAAAGGCAGGCAAGCATGAGCCAGTGAGAGGGAGCCAGCAGGCGGCGCTCTGCTTCAGGCTCCTGTCCGGCCTCTCTCGATGATGGATGAGAGGAGACTGTGACCTGGAATGATCAGTTCCTCCCCAAGTTGCTTTTGCCCAGAGCATTTTATCCCAGAAACAGGATGAAAGCAGGACACAGGGCAAGACAAAACATTACCTTAACTGCTTTAACAGGGCAAACCGAGAGAACGGAAGGGCACAGTCCAGACAGGAGGCAACAAGCCCTCTCTTCCTTTTCATTCTTGCATTTAAGCCTTGATATTCATCTTAAATTTTCTGAAATACCTAAGAATTTTGTATTGCTATTTCCAGACCTGTTAGCTCTTAAAAAATCAAGAAAACAACTGATATCTTTAGAAGTCCAAACCTAAACTGAAATGAAATGCTCACAGCTAAAGTTTTCAAGATACAATTTTTTTCCCTTTTAAGTACTCACTCGGTATGAGAAAGTTTCAATTCTTCCCTTTGTTTTGCAGAATAATTTAGATTCCCACCTAAAATGTAAATGAGTAGCCATTTTAAGCAACACGAGTAATTAAAATTTAATCATACACATAAATATTTGCATGAAAAGTTATGAAAGACAAAATGAAAAATATATAATCACACTTTAATTTTAGCTTTGTATATTTAAGCTTGAAGTTATATTTTGCTTCAGGTTTTTTAACTGAAACACTGTTAAATGTCAGTATCACTGAAAATTAAGAAAAATTAAAAGAAATTTAAACTTTTTGTGTTATATTCTCTTAAGTATATCATGCCTTTTAGGGACAAGCAATTAGAAAGATTAATAGACATCAAATTCTTATAAAAAATACACTAACGCATACTAGTATGAACTAGTCAAAAATCTGCTATTTCTCATTCTAAACCAAATATACTCAACCTTAAAGTGGAAATTAATTTACTTTTTATTTTTAGAAATGAGATTATGAGGGGTTTAGGGGTTTTTTTGCTAATATACACCTGAGATTTTATATTACGAAACACTGATCTTACTAGAGACGAAAAGGCATAACAGCAATTTTGACAGAAGGGAAGGTTCAGAATGTGTGATTATAAACATGAAGTCACTGAGTAAAGCCCGGCCCTCAGGAAGACCCACCAGAGGTGAAGAAGAAATCACGAGAGCTGCTTACCTCGGGCACGATTCACCAAATACAGGCTGACCACGGCTAAAAGTGACACTGGAAGACACAAGGCACCCTTGTAAGTGACGCCGCTGTAACCACAATTAACGCATAAACCAAATTCCTCTTCCTGGGTGCAGGGGTTTGACTATACGGTCTCCACAGACTCATGCATTTGAACGCTTGGTCTATAGAGATTGGCACTATTGGAGGTGTGGCCTTGTTGGAGTGGGTGTGGCCTTGTTGTGGAAGTGTGTCACTGTGCAGCAGGCTTTGAGGTCTCATAGATGCACAAGTTATGCCCAGTGTGGGGCAGTTCATTTCCTGCTGCTCAGGGATCAAGACATAGAACTCTCAGCTACCTCTCCACTGCCATGTCTGCCTGCTTGTGGTCATACTTCCCACCATGATAATGGACTAAACTCTGAACTGTAAGCCACCCCCAACTAAATGCTTTCCTTTACGAGGGTTGCCATGGTGGTGGTTGTCTTTTCACAGCGAGAGAAACCCTAAGACAATTGGCATTTTAAAAAACACAGGTCTTGGGGGCTGGAGAGATGGCTCAGCGGTTAAGAGCATTAGCATTGCCTACTCTTCCAAAGGTCCTGAGTTCAATTCCGAGCAACCACATGGTGGCTCACAACCATCTGAAATGAGGTCTGGTGCCCTCTTCTGGCCTTCAGGCATACACTCAGAAAGAATATTGTATACATAATAAATAAATAAATATTAAAAAAAAAAAACACAGGTCTTTGTTTCTGAAAGCTCTCAAGTGCTGCCGCGTTTTCCCTACAGGGAATCACTGCTCCTCAGCTCAGGGATGATATGGCCAGCAAATGGCTGGCACCTCACAGGAAGGAGGGAGCCAACACCCCCACAAACACACGTGTGTGAGCTCTCTCTCTCTCTCTCCTTCCTCACTTCTCGCCCCAGAACTTCAGCCAGCTCCTGGCCAGTTTGTCACTCCACAGGAGTAGGCTTTGCAGGGATTTCTCGTCTGGCAACACCATGTGTCTTTATAAAGGAACAAATGAAAATGTCCCCCTTAACTTCCCACCCGGAGCCAGTTCAGAGCCCACAAGGCGGAGCCTGGCTGCCTGCCCTTACTTGCTGAGGCACACACACTGTTTATCTTCCTTTAGATGATATGGCAAACCCAACTGTGAAAATCTGCACATTTTACTCTATATCATAAGAAAGCAAATGCTGCCACATGGCACACTCACAAGAAACACATGCAATGAAGAAAACCTCCAAAAGCAAGTATCCCCGAGAATCCAGTATCATGCCAGCAAGGATGGAAATGACGGCCAGCCCGAGGTTCTGAATGGATTGCATGCTAGGATTTGGGAATAAAAAAAAATCATTTCATTCTCCAGAGTCTTCATACACAGACTAACTTCACTATTAATATTAGTATCACAGACCACACATTACGGGTGTTACGGAAGACTCTTAGCCAGGGAGCACATGGGTAGATTTTGGGTTTTGGAGACAAGGCAGCTATGTAGCCCTGACTGGCTTGGAACTCACTCTGTAGACCAAGCTTGCCCCGAACTCACAAACCACCACCAGGCTCTGACTTTAGAGTGCTGGGATTAAAGGTGTGTGCCACCACTCCCAGCAGATTTGGGGGTTTCTCCTAGACTGTTCCTGCTACTCGACCATCGGCTCCAAGGCAAGGGAAGTGTGAAATGCCTACCTGATGAAGGAAAGGGAGAGCTGTCTGCACAGCAGTCACCGGAGCAGGCACCCTTCCTTGCCTTTGGGGGCCTGGGATACCGATCACCCTCCCACTGAGCAGAGCTCAGAGGGACAGGAGTGGGCATGTCTCCTCCGGGTTTTAGCTTCTGCCGGCTGTCTTGCTAGGGGCTTCCCTTGCTGGATGGCCAAACGTAACTAACTGTGTTTGTCTGGACTGAGGAGCACCCAACAGAAAAGAACCCTTCTAGGTATGTCTGTTGGTCATGTCTGGAGGAAGGACTTCAGCAGGAAATCCTGGACGTGGCTAAGCACCACCCATAGGCTGGAGACCTGATGAAAATAAAAGGGCCTGTGATGGCTATTCTTGGCTGTCAACTTGACCACATCTGGAATTATAAAACCCAGAAACAGAAGGGCACGCTATGAGGGAATTTTGCTGAATTTGAAGTAAGATCCATCTCTAATCTGGATCTTTAAGTTAGGAAGATACTTTTAGG
This sequence comes from Microtus pennsylvanicus, assembly GCF_037038515.1. NCBI lineage: Eukaryota > Metazoa > Chordata > Mammalia > Rodentia > Cricetidae > Microtus > Microtus pennsylvanicus. The sequence continues at coordinate 36,120,308 of NC_134594.1, read as the reverse complement.
TGGAAAGACCCACCTCTAATCTGAGCTCGTCTTTTGCTGGAAGCAGATATAAGGACATGGAAAAAAGGAAGCTTTTGCTCTTTGCCTGCTTGGTCTCGGCTCCCTAGCAAGACCATTTCTTCACTGGCCTTTAAGCCTACATCTTCAGAATCCAGAGTATACTGAAGACCAGCTGAGATATCCCGTGTCATGGATTGAACAGCTGCTGGATTCTTGGACGTGGCATTCATTGACAGCCATTGTTGGACTAGCTGGACTGCTGCCTGTAAGCTACTCCACAAGTCCCTTTCTACATAGAGAGGTGCATTCCATGAATTCTGTTACTCTAAGAGAGCCCTTAGTAACACAGGAAGAAAGGCCTGAGAGCAGGTATAGGGCGTGTGTGTGTGTGTGTGTGTGTGTGTGTGTGTGTGTGTGTGTGTGTCTGTCTGCCATGATGGATCTGCCTCACCACTGGCCTAGAATCAATGGAGTCAAGAATTATGGATTGAAACCTCTAAAACCAGGAACCAAACTAAACCTTCTCCATTGAATTGTTTTCCTCAGATCAATATTAGAGAAAATGACCAGAAACACCACAACAGTTGCTTACAACGGACCAACTGACGTTTCCAGTCACCCGCAGGGTCAGCGCTGTCCCAGAGCTCTGAGTATCACTACAGTTAGGACACACGGAGCATCATGATAACTGACACAGCGGAAGGCAGCGTGTATGACAGGCGATGAAAAGGCAGTACTTACAACCCGTAAGCAGTTCCCAGCTGGTGTTCCGGAACTACAAATGCCACCATTGGCCACAAAGCACAGGCAAGCAATGAGTAAGAGAGTCCCAGGAGACACTGGACAGGAGGGCAGAAGGATATAGTATGTGATTTTCCTTGATAAACATTAGTAAAGTCACAGACTAGCTAAATGGAAATGTAAATAGGTTTTGCTGTAATTAGACTAAAATTTGAAACGCTTGGGCCTCTCTCAGTGCCCAGCACTGTCTTAACCATTTTCAATTGTGTGTATATGCTGTCTGGGCCACTGGGTAGTCAAGGGCACAGACAATTTCCAAGAAGTTCTTATCCAAGTTTGAGGCATGATTTTTACCTGATTTTTCTTAATAACAGATGAAGTAATCAAGGTGACATTATTCTACTGCTGCCCGTACAGGACCAATTCTGAACTGAAAAGCAGAGCAGGGATCCAGCCGCCATCATCACTTGTTAGACGCTATGTGACAAGGCCCTCTCCGCAATAAAAAACAAAAAAGAACTTGCTGACTCTGCTGGCAGCAGGCCTGCAGAGGAGCACCTCTGAGTGCAAGGCCAGTCGAGTCTACACAGTGAATCTGGAGATAACTTTAGCTGTATACAGCAAGAGTATGTCTCAAATTAGAAAAAAAAAAGTGAAAAAGAAAAAGCATGATTTGAATTTAAATTAAGTATTACATGTACCTATCAAACTGGAAAATAAGAAAATAATGCTGACACCCAACATTAGCAAGGCAAACAGACACATCCGGGCACTCCTGGCACAGTTACAAATGAGGAAGGAGTCCCTGAGCATCATAACGTAAGACGTTCCCTGTGCAAAGCCTCCAGGGCAGCACTCCTATCCCTAGGACCCGGATGTCCCTGTAGGAGACTTCCGTGGAATTGCCCACTGATGCCCAGGGTGCTCCAGTGAGAACAGGTAAGACACACAGCACTTCAGCCTGCACTCTGAAAACAGACACCAAGAAGACGGCGAAACCTTCACGGACTTCCTGCCACCTTTATTCCTACCAAGAATCAGAGACAGAATGGCTACTGGGCCAAAAGATCGGTCACTTTTAATGAAATGACTTATTTTAATGCAGCTCAAAAAAATAAATGGAAGTAATTAGTTTTCCAATCATGAGACTATTCTGCTTCCAATTCTACTTCGGCTTTGACGGCTCCCTACTAAATAAGCCAAATGAAAAACAACCCTTATACATTAGTAATTGATATTCACTTTGTTAAAATTATCATCAAGTCACGTCCCCCTCGGCACTGCCAGCTGGGTTTGCCAGGCACACCAAGCATCCCTGAGCGCTCTCCGAAGCCCTGATCATTCCCCGCTAATCACCATAGCAATCCACGGGTTCCAGAAGGTGAAGGCCAGCATCATGTGGGACACGAGAGTGGTAGCTACTGCACACAGGACCCAGATGACGTTCTTCCCAGTTTTGTCCACCAGGAGTCCGAATATTGGGGACATGGGAGCTGATATGACGTACACGATACTGCCCAGAGAGCACAGGAATTACCAGAAGGCCACACAGCATCTTTACAAACAGCAGACTAAGCAAGTCCAGCTCGTTAGTTCAGCACTCTTCTCAAACGACCGCCAGAAAAGAGAAAGAGAAGAATTCTTTGGTTTTTTTTTTCCCCCTTAATGCAAAGCCAAGACTTTGGGACTGGGGTCTGCAGTGTTGGGGGGGGCTGGGGTCACACAATTTTTCTGGCCTCTCAGGCACGGCCTCTGCTTATGAATACCCATATATCACATGCAACAAGAACTTACAGAATTGCACCAAATACCTGTTAATTGCACTTGCTGACTGGGGAGAAAATCCAAATTTCTCTATGAAAAAAACTCTAAAATTAAAAAAGAAAAGTGTGCACATTAGGAGAACTACTTTCACTTCATGAAATAAAGACAAGTTAAAAAATAACTTTAATGTCCAATGGGCTTTCCTTTCCTGGCAATATTCTCCCACTGTTATCTTTTATCGACCACGTGGCACTCCGCTGCAGCTTAAGGACTCATGGGACTCCTTCACTGACTCAACTATGCCTGCCCACACGTCGTCAGAACACCAAAGTAACAGCAGAACAGTAGAGTCCTTTACTGTGCAATACAATTCTTGCCACTGTGACTACGTGGTTTTAAAGATTATAAAGACATAAAAACACAATTCCTGCGAACACATCTGCACCTCACACTGCAACAGCCAATGAATGAGGTGAGAAGCAGACGAAGCAAGCAAGCACCTGCCTTGAATCCTGATCCTAAGCCTGGCAGGATTAACCCTAAGTGGACAGGCACCATGCACAACTTCCATTCATAGTAAGCAGCCTCCTGATCCAAGAACGAAAGAAAATTTTAAAGGATTTCTTCAAGAAAATAATGAAAGTATTAAAACAAAGCTAAGCCGGGTGCTGTCAATGCCCACTGTATCCCAGAACATGAAATAAAGTAGTCTAAAAATACACTGTGTCCAGAGTGGCAAAATAAACACAGAAAGTACCCATCCATCGATGTGACTCAGCTCTCGCGGTAACTTACAGGTGGGCGGACAGCTGGAGGATACTCACTTGCCCAGGCCGATGAACGGGAACACCGCTGCGTAGTAGCAGACACAGATGAGGAAGACCAGCCACAGGGGCAAGGAGAAGTCCTTTATGTCAGTCAGCTTAATGACTTCACCTTGAGAAAGGGAAGACGCGCTGTTTCATAAACCCAAGGACCTTTCATCTATGGTCACCATTTTTACTCACATAATTAAACTTTTTTTTTCTGGAAAATTCCACAAATAGCATCTCTGAGACAACTTACAAGTAATAGGGAAAAAACAGAAGATACAGTTGTTCCCATCTATGGGAACTAAAATCACTTTACTAATATGAAAACAGAATCAAGAATGTACGGTCTGTCAAAACGTTTAAACGGAGGAATACATACAAAAATTTAGATAAGCAGAAATGAGTCTGAAGATATAAACATTCGGCGCCACAGCACTGCACTGTGGTTGTGCCACCGTAAAGCAGCTTTAGAGATGCCTTAGTCTAGTTAGAGGCTTCACCCCAGCCCCCGGCATCCTATAGCCAGAGTCTGGAATGTTCAGGTGGAGGTTCCATCCCAAACCCCCTCCCCTGGGAGTTGCCTCAGTCCAGACTCCACCTCTGAGAAAGTCAGTCAAATGGTGACCCCTCCCCAGAGATGCTCAAGACCACTCTCACCGGGTATTTAAACTGCCCCCCTAGAGAACAAACAAGTGGTTTCCCGGTCTTCCTTCCCCATCTCCTCTTTGAGGGCCTGGAAGGTCACCTGGGAATGTTGTATCCATTAAGCCTGGGCTTTTTCTAACTCGGTTTGATTTGGTCTGATCTGGATTATTTTCCGTGCCCTCCGCCCCCCTCTTCCTCCAGGCTGACGTACCTGTTTTTCCTTGCTCTTTATGAAGGATTTTCTCTGCTCTCCGATCCAAATAGGCAAGGACCAGGGCGCAGATTAGTGAAAGAATGCACGTTACACCCCCTAAATAAAGGAGAGAGATTTTAGAAAAGCCCAGAGGCTGGGGAAAGCTGCACCTACAGAAAGAGCAGCAGTGTGGCCACTGAGTCAGGGCTAAGAAAAGCAGATCAATGCCAAACACACACACAAGCGGGACAGAGCGGCAGACAGCCGGCAAGCAGGGGTCACAGTATGGCTCAACAGAAGGTTGGAAACTAGAAGGAAAATACTGGAACAAAACAGCCTGGGCTTGCAGAGACTGGGGAGAGCGGATGGCTGCTACAGGAAGGTGAGACAGGAGATCCCCTCGGAGCTCACTGGCCAGCCAGTCTAACTGAGTGGCTTCAGTGAGAGACCTTGTCTCAAAACCTAAGGTGGGGAGTGACGGTGGAATACATCTACCACTGACCTCTGGCCTCCACACACATGTAACATGTTCGCCCGTATGCACATGTGCACAGAACAACATGAACGCATACATACATCACAGAAAGAGAGGGGGAGGAACTTCCAGCTGAGCGGCACACTGTGTATGTTCCAATTCAAAGGACGTGGGTTCTGCTGCTGCCACCGACACGGTCATGCCTTTGGACACAAACTTGGCCTCTCTGAGGCTCAGTTCCTCAGGTATAAAATAAAAAGGCTTTGATTTGATGATGGCCAATTTCTTTTCTACCTCTGAAATTCTTTAAAATTCTCCATGTGGAGAAAACTAAATGGAATGTTGAAGAGCAATGACAGTAAAAATAACTTTAACTAAGACAGAGCAATTGGGAAGGAGGGTGTGGGGAGAAAGCGGCCTGGAGATAGGATTCCCGTTAGCCTCGCCCCCACTACCTCTTTAACCGGCTGTGTGCATCAAGCAATTACAGCAAAAGAAGACATGAGAAAGCAAGCTGCACCTCACTGCTCCACAAGCCACTGTAAGAAGCCGGTGACACCCGGGGCTCATCACACATCTGAGATCTGTGCAGAGCAGGCTGGCAGGTACATACAGACCTTCATATTCCACTCAGTCACTCGGCAACTGGCACCATGGGGCTGGCTCAGCGAACCAAGGGACAAGAGGAACCCACCCAGTATATAAAGACGCGCAAAGACCACTAGTAATGGCGGCAGAGAATAATCCCAGGCTCCCGGCTTTAACTTAGTGGACTTTCCGCCACGCCACACCACTTCTCTCTAGCCTGAGCAAAAGGCTCCCAGCTTCCTCCTGCTCTCTGTGACTGTGAGCTCACCTGGACACACTCCCTGGCTGACCTCACTTCACACACACAGTCTCTTTGAACATACAATATCCAAAAAAAAGCACTGAGGTACACATGGGAAAATCAGGTCCTCCTACAGAAGTGCCAAGGTGTATGACTGTCTATTTCTAACCAGAAGAACTAGTGAACTAAGGAGGCAAAATCACAACCCATAACCACAGTGTCGGCACTGAGTCTAGAGTTCCTTCTCCTTTGGCACAGTATCTCCTATGGCAGGCCTTCAGAGGACAAGACACGGGACAGAAGGATTCACTCACCAATCATGAGTGTCACTCCCAGGGTCAGGTGGCCAGCGGCGCCCAGTGAAGTCTCAATCTTAGTATACAGCCATCCCATGAGGTTCATGTTCACTGTGCTTCCCTGAGGAAGAAAGAAACAGTATTCTCAATTATAATCTCTTGGGGGAGGGTTTACTTATTTACTTACAGTATCTCAGTAAAGTAAGTATAACCAGAGTCCACATTACATGGAAGATAATCTGGATTAGACTGAGGTGGGAAGACCCACCTCTAATCTGGGCAACACCTTCTGCTGGAAGTCTACATAAGGACCTGGGGAAAGGAAGCTTTTCTTTGCCTGCTTGCTCACTCCTTGCTTTCAAGCCCATTTCTTCACTGGCATTGGAGCCTACTTCTCTGTAGAGCACTTCTGAGGCAGGGTGCCAAAACTGATGAGAAATTAGACAAGCTATAATTGGTGAGAAATTAGGCAAGCTATATTAAGGCTCTGAACTAATGAATGTTCATTTTACTGTCTTATGCTATTTATGGATGCTTTACTGAAGACAAAGAGCGGTGGTTTGAATAGGTATGACCCCCATAGACTCATGTGTTTGAACACTTGGTCCAAAGGGAGTGATACTATTAGGTGTGGCCTTGCTACAGTAGGTGTGCCTTATTGGAAGAAGTGTGTCACTGTGGGGACAGGCTTTGAGGTCTCATATGCTCAGCTACCCCTAGTGTGGTACACAGTCTCTTTCTGCTGCCTGCAGATCAAGATGTAGGACTCCCAGCTCTTTCTCGAGCACCATGTCTGCCGCCATGCTGCCAAGTCACTGATGATAATGGACTGAACCTCTGAAACTGTAAATCAACCCCAATTAAATATTTTCTTTATAAGAGCTGCCACGGTGCAGATTAGATGTAAAGCCAAGTATAACCAGGCTACAATCCTCAGCACCAGAAAAGCTAGGTAACAAGGAGGACCCTAAGAGGGATAGATGGCTCTCCCTGCGAAGAGGAAACAAGCGATGTCCTGGGAAAACTGATGGGGGGATAGGGGGACTTGTGGGATCAGGATGGTCGAGTAGGGGCAGGACGGAGTGGGAAAGCAGTGAAAGAGATGTCTTGATAGAGGGGGCCATTATGAGGTTAGGGAGAAACCTGGTGCCAGGGACACTCCCAGAACCCACAAGGATGACCCCAGCTAAGACTCCTAGCAGACAGGGTGCCTGAACTGGCCTTCCCCTGCAATCAGATTGATGACTAACCCTAACTGTCATCACAGAGCCTTCATCCAATATCTAATGGAAGCAGATGCAGAGATCCAGAGCCAAAATCGGGGCTGAGCTGCAGAAGTCCAGTTGAAGAGAGGGAGAAAGGATCATATGAACAATGCAGGGGGGAGGGGGGGAGGGGAGGGAGGTGTCAAAATCATGAAGGGGAAACCCACAGAGACAGTTGATCTAAATTTGTGGGCATTCATAGACTCTGGACAGTTAGGGAATCAGCATGGGACTGACCTAGGCCCTCTGCATCTGGGTGACAGTCGTGTAGCTTGGTCTCTTGTGGGACTCCTAGCAGTGAAACCAGGACCTGTCCCTGATGCATGAGCTGGCTCTTTGAACCTATTCCCTACGGTGGGGTGCCTTGCCCAGCCTTGATGCAAGGGGGAGGAGCATGGTTCTGCCTCAACCTGTTAAGCCATGCTATGTTGACTCCCATGGGAGGCCTAACCCCTTCTGAATGGAGAGGGAGGAGGAGTGGATGAGGGGGCATAGAAGGGACATGGAGGAGAGAGGGAATGGGAGGAGAGGAGGAGAAACTGTGGTTGGTATGTAAAATAGTCACCACGGTCATGGTGTCTCTTCACAGCAATAAAGCCCTAACTAAGCCACAAAGTCAATGTCACTTTAAGTCCTAGAGAAGTATAAAAACAAAGGCTAGAGAAGTAGCTCCCTGGTTAGGGCACTTGCTGTGCAATCACGGGGACGAGAGTCCAGATCACAGCACCCACGTAACATCTCAGTGTCCCCTGTATGCCTAATAACAGCTCTGAGGAGACAGGAGACTGGAGCCTGCTGGCTTCCAGCCTGCATGAGAAAATGCCTAGGTGAACAGGGGGACTGTGACAGAGAGTAACACCCAATGCCCTCCTCTGACCTCTGCGTGCAGAGACACCTACATAGGACCACACACAAACAGGCGTTTCGGAAAGTGATATATAAAACCAATGCCTACTTCTTCACACCCAAGTGTGCCCAGCATACTTCTAAGACTTTGAAGAGATAATTTTCTTCCTATTGGGCCTCATGAGGTCTGGCACCATACTTACAATTCTGGCCATGCTGAGTTGGAGTCCAAACACCAGATTTAATTCTTTGCCTTTAAACCAACTCACGGCGTATGTGTTCTGGGCAACTGCTAAGGACTCTCCTCCAATTCTAAATGTGGGGGAAGAAAAGTCACAGCTTTGAAAGAAACCCCAGCTAGCAATTCCAACTCTCCTCCCCAAAAGAAGTAGGACTTCTGTTCCCTCTTGAATGGTGGTAGGTTTGAGGGCTCCAGCCAAGAAGACACAGTGAATGGATACTGTGTGGTCATAAGCACCCCAAAGATGGCATCGGCCATTTCAGCCTGGCACTCACAGCTGGAGTCCTAAGTTACTTCGCACAAATGGTAACCATTCCCATGCTACACGAAAGCAACCCGCACGAGAGGCACCACTTGAAAACAAACGGCTCTTCGTGGCACCCAAGTATCCAATATGCAAACAACAAGCTGCAGGTGATTCCAGCCTCTGGCCTTCCATGAATCTCTGCAGCAGAGATCCCAGACACCAGGACAGACAGTCTACCCACATACTCCACCTGCCCAGCCTCTGGCCTTCCATGAATCTCTGCAGCAGAGATCCCAGACACCAGGACAGACAGTTTACCCACATACTCCACCTGCCCAGCCTCTGGCCTTCCATGAATCTCCGCAGCAGAGATCCCAGACACCAGGACAGACAGTCTACCCACATACTCCACCTGCCCAGCCTCTGGCCTTCCAGGAATCTCCGCAGCAGAGATCCCAGACACCAGGACAGACAGTTTACCCACATACTCCACCTGCCCAGCCTCTGGCCTTCCAGGAATCTCTGCAGCAGAGATCCCAGACACCAGGACAGCCAGCCTACCCACATACTCCACCTGCCCAGCCTCTGGCCTTCCAGGAATCTCTGCAGCAGAGATCCCACACACCAGGACAGACAGTCTACCCACATACTCCACCTGCCCAGCCTCTGGCCTTCCAAGAATCTCCGCAGCAGAGATCCCAGACACCAGGACAGACAGTCTACCCACATACTCCACCTGCCCAGCCTCTGGCCTTCCAGGAATCTCTGCAGCAGAGATCCCAGACACCAGGACAGACAGCCTACCCACATACTCCACCTGCCCAGCCTCTGGCCTTCCATGAATCTCCGCAGCAGAGATCCCAGACACCAGGACAGACAGTCTACCCACATACTCCACCTGCCCAGCCTCTGGCCTTCCAGGAATCTCTGCAGCAGAGATCCCAGACACCAGGACAGACAGTCTACCCACATACTCCACCTGCCCAGCCTCTGGCCTTCCAGGAATCTCTGCAGCAGAGATCCCAGACACCAGGACAGACAGTCTACCCACATACTCCACCTGCCCAGCCTCTGGCCTTCCAGGAATCTCTGCAGCAGAGATCCCAGACACCAGGACAGACAGTCTACCCACATACTCCACCTGCCCAGCCTCTGGCCTTCCAGGAATCTCCGCAGCAGAGATCCCAGACACCAGGACAGACAGTCTACCCACATACTCCACCTGCCCAGCCTCTGGCCTCCCATGAATCTCTGCAGCAGAAATCCCAGACACCAGGACAGACAGTCTACCCACATACTCCACCTGCCCAGCCTCTGGCCTTCCAGGAATCTCTGCAGCAGAGATCCCAGACACCAGGACAGCCAGTCTACCCACATACTCCACCTGCCCAGCCTCTGGCCTTCCATGAATCTCCGCAGCAGAGATCCCAGACACCAGGACAGACAGTCTACCCACATACTCCACCTGCCCAGCCTCTGGCCTTCCAGGAATCTCTGCAGCAGAGATCCCAGACACCAGGACAGACAGTCTACCCACATACTCCACCTGCCCAGCCTCTGGCCTTCCAGGAATCTCTGCAGCAGAGATCCCAGACACCAGGACAGCCAGCCTACCCACATACTCCACCTGCCCAGCCTCTGGCCTTCCAGGAATCTCTGCAGCAGAGATCCCAGACACCAGGACAGACAGTCTACCCACATACTCCACCTGCCCAGCCTCTGGCCTTCCAAGAATCTCCGCAGCAGAGATCCCAGACACCAGGACAGACAGTTTACCCACATACTCCACCTGCCCAGCCTCTGGCCTTCCATGAATCTCTGCAGCAGAGATCCCAGACACCAGGACAGACAGTCTACCCACATACTCCACCTGCCCAGCCTCTGGCCTTCCATGAATCTCTGCAGCAGAAATCCCAGACACCAGGACAGACAGTCTACCCACATACTCCACCTGCCCAGCCTCTGGCCTTCCAGGAATCTCTGCAGCAGAGATCCCAGACACCAGGACAGACAGTCTACCCACATACTCCACCTGCCCAGCCTCTGGCCTTCCAGGAATCTCTGCAGCAGAGATCCCAGACACCAGGACAGACAGTCTACCCACATACTCCACCTGCCCAGCCTCTGGCCTTCCAGGAATCTCTGCAGCAGAGATCCCAGACACCAGGACAGACAGTCTACCCCCATACTCCACCTGCCCAGCCTCTGGCCTTCCATGAATCTCTGCAGCAGAAATCCCAGACACCAGGACAGACAGTCTACCCACATACTCCACCTGCCCAGCCTCTGGCCTTCCATGAATCTCCGCAGCAGAGATCCCAGACACCAGGACAGACAGTCTACCCACACACTCCACCTGCCCAGCCTCTGGCCTCCCATGAATCTCTGCAGCAGAAATCCCAGACACCAGGACAGACAGTCTACCCACATACTCCACCTGCCCAGCCTCTGGCCTTCCAGGAATCTCTGCAGCAGAGATCCCAGACACCAGGACAGACAGTTTACCCACATACTCCACCTGCCCAGCCTCTGGCCTTCCAGGAATCTCTGCAGCAGAGATCCCAGACACCAGGACAGACAGTCTACCCACATACTCCACCTGCCCAGCCTCTGGCCTTCCAGGAATCTCCGCAGCAGAGATCCCAGACACCAGGACAGACAGTTTACCCACATACTCCACCTGCCCAGCCTCTGGCCTTCCATGAATCTCTGCAGTAGAGATCCCAGACACCAGGACAGACAGTCTACCCACATACTCCACCTGCCCAGCCTCTGGCCTTCCATGAATCTCTGCAGCAGAGATCCCAGACACCAGGACAGACAGTCTACCCACATACTCCACCTGCCACAAACTGTAAACAAATATGATGACTGTCTTCTATTGTGACGTGTTGGAATGATGCGGCAAGCTGAGTTCGCAATCATGACATGCAACGAAAGGAGCCTGACCTCTGCACCATCTGTCCTACACAAAACACTGAGGGGGGGAGTGTCCTGCGTTCACATTTTGTAAAACCGAAATCTCACTTTTCAGACCAATACGCAAAGCACTTACAGAATCAACATTCTTCTACTTCTGGGGTCCTAATTTTCTTCCACTTAGCTCCACACGTTTATCACTACCCCTTGAGACCCATTTCAAAGATGTCACCTCCACATCTTAAAATAGGTCCTGCCATGGCTCTGTCCTAGTCCAAAGGTATCTTCCTCGTCGTCTACAAATAAGTTCCCACACTCTCACTTCACCCATGGGGCCATTTTTAGCCACATTTTTGCTCCAGAATCTCTTTCAAGGTCTTCTATACATTTTATTTCCTTCAGAGATACACCACATCTATCTATCCACGTGCCCTTGGTGCCTCTGAAAAAAGACTTCCTTCTGTCAACTGTATGCCTCAGGGTAGGAAGCCCGCGGCTGGACTCAGAACAGGTTTGTGTAGCAGACACTGAAGTGTACCTGCAGGCAGTCAGCCTAGAGGTACCGCTACTTCAAGACACCTGAACAGTGAGCAGGAAGACTTACGCACCACTCACTCAGGAAAAGACGCCCAGAGTAACTGACCTAGAAACTGATGGTCCATACTTTCATGAATGGAAACAAATCTGTCTTAAATGCAATCAGGAAAAACATCGTTTCTGAAGAAGCTTATAATTGCAAACTCTACAGCTAACCATGATCACTCAAAACACTGCATCTCGGTTAAAACAAGTAACCAAGAAGAACACTATATATTTAGGCTACATTTCAAGGATGTAATGAAATAATTCCTCGAAATAATGATGTATTTCTTTTAAATCCTCAGTAAAGGACAAGTATTGTGGGTCAGTGCATAGGTTGAGATATGGAAGGCCCTGGCTTTAGTCCTTAGCATTAAACAGATCCTCAATAAACATGCTAAGATAACATGAAATTATGGAATAACTTACCCAAACACAAACCTCCCAAACTCCATCAGCCAAAACGCATTAACTATTCCACCCAGAGCAAAAATAACCTGTAAATAGTAATAGAAAAATAAATTCAGGACATTTGAAAGGGATGAGTAACACAACAAACCCTTATTCTCACAATAATCTTATTAGCCAGACTAGAATGCATTTAACGGGACTTATGCTGGCCAGGAGTCAAGCCTCCAGCATGACCCTGAGACATCTTCTGAATCAGGCAAATATCCACCCAAACGTGGGTGACGCCATTCTCTGAGCTGAGCAGCATGAAAGGAGAAAGCAAGTTGGGCGGGCACCCTCACTTTCTGCTTCCTGCGACACACACGGCTACAAGCCACAGCATTATACAGTAATTGCTCAGCCAGCTTTTCAGGAAGCGACTCATCAGAGCCAAAAGCTTTGCTGGAGGTTTAAACCAAGACACAGGGCATATTGGAATCATTACCTTGTGAATAAAGTGGCTGCTTTTTGCTGTAAGATTTCTTGCTGTAGCTATCCCCTTCTGTTACAAATCTGGGGTTTATCTCCTGCAGTTCAGTACTATTTGAGCTATGTCTGGAGACAGTCACACAGTCTAGAATCCCGCTTCCCACTACCAGGCCTTTACTCCTCTCTCCTATGTAAGCATAGAGATCTACTTTCCTGCATTTTTGTTTTTTATTGGCAGGCATTTGGTCATCATTTAGGGTCCAGGCAAAAGCACTCCATTTAAGAGATTCCCAGATATCCAAGGACATAGAATTACTACATGCCTAAAGCTGTTAATTCATAGCTGCTCACATAAACAGGAAAAAATAAGCATGCTTTGGTTTCACCTCACTTATAGATCAGGAAAGTGATGACCTAAAGCTAACCTTGCATTAAAAGATTCCTAACTCCTCACCTCACCTTTACCTCCATGTAACGATGACTTTAGTTCAGGAGATTAACTATGAGTCTTACTCTCAGAAAAAATCATTAACCATCTACACACAGTGCAGAGGAAGACAAACCTCCACTGTCGCCTCTGATAAGCACAAACTTAAGAGTTTGCTAACAATGAAGCTTTCTAACATTTGACAAAAACGCTAATGGACCAAGGGTGATAAACTTCCCTTGTCTGTTTATATTGGTTGCCTGGTTACCTATGCCTGCAAGGTTTTGTGGGTCTTTATAGCTGGGTAAGAACAAAGAGAGTTAACACAAGTGGGAACAGAAAGAGGCTGGAGCAGAAGAGAGCAGAAGCATCCCAGAAATTAGCAGAGATAGAAAAATAAAAAAGAAGAAGAAAATGTAGAAGAGAGTTGGAATTGGAATCAAAGTTGAGACAGAGAAGTTATAGACAGTTAGGAGAGAAGAATTAGAATGGAGAACAAGAAAGAAATAACAATAAAGAGACATGGATAGAAAGAGCATGTTGTGAGTAAACATCTTAACCTCCAGATTTTAGTTCCTTTAGCTTATTGTGGCATCTTTCTTCTGAACCCTGAGAGGAACCCTTAGAGGCTAGACCTTTACGGTTCCCAATAAGACACTGACTGCTTCATATTCCCACCAACATGCCTTCCCCCCAAACTGTGGGCCAGAATAAACCTTTATCCCTCCTAAGTGGCTTCTGCCATTCACAGCAATGAGGAGAGCGACTAAGAAGATGTAATTAAAGGCTTAAAATAAATGATACCACGTGGCCATTTGTGGGCCTGATTAATCAAGCTCGTCATTCATTAAACATATTTTGCTTGGGGAATTAGATTAGACTTCAAAGTCACTGTCATGAAATGAACAAATATTTTGGCTTTTCTTACCTGCCCAACGCAAACAAGGCAGCTGAAAATAACCGTGCCCCATCTGTGTGAGAGAGAAAATGTCATTTCTTCACCTTATTGTCAGTGACCAGAGTCCTAGACTAACCAGCTGTGCGGGTTTCTTTGCCCACTCGACATGAATGCTCACCTGCAGCTTTCCTAAACCTGGCACTCATACACAGAAGCCCAGCATTCTGATGGGACTGCAGAGGTTCAGCAACAGCCCGGGCTCAGGCACATCACTGTTGCCCCTTAAAACCTAAACAATCGTCAAAACACTCCGAGGATCAGGCCATTAGAAATGGAAATTCTTTAATAAACTTCTGTTGGGGGCTAGCGAGATGGCTTAGCAGCTAAGTGAAGACATCGCTCGGGCAGAGGACCCAAGGTCAGGCAGCTCACAACTGCCTGCAACTGCAGCTCCTGGGGATCTGGACACTAGTGGCATAAAATAAATCTCTATTTTACGAGTTTAGGATTGGGTCTAGGAAGTTCTACAGTAGATAATTTAAGTGACTATAATTCTTGATAACTAAAAAACTTCTTTCAGAAGACAAATCTTAGGCAAGTTAATGGAGTTCCAAGTCCAACTTTAGTCTAAGTAACAATATTTCACCAGCTCAATTAAAATAGCAGAATTAGAAGCATCTTCAAAAGTCACCAGAGTCAACTGTACTTCTGAATCTGAAACCCACTCAAAATCCTTGTAAAAAGACCACACCAACAGCTGAATGTTCTCTACAACTGGAAAATTCAATATCCCCAGATGATTTATATCACCCCAATGAAAAAGCAAGTTCCTCCTCCGAATAAGTGGGATTAGCTTCCCTGAAAACTCAGCTAATTCTATTCCTTGGGACCAAGCAAACTATTTCCTTCGTACTTAACTATTTAAGATTCTTAAAAGCAAACCCCAAGCCAAGCACACAAGAGTGCTTTCAACACTCATCCCTCAGACACGATTTCAATCCACAGCAGCAGCCTCGCTCCTGCCTTCCGAGGGGACTCCCAGCTGTGGTCACCAAGTCTTCACAGCCAGCGCAAAAGGTACAAAGTGACAAAGCTTACTCGACTATTCCTCTTCAGTCTCTAACGTGCATGGCCACAAAAAAAGGCGGAAACAGAGCGGGAAATTCGTAAGTCTTACCAGAGCTGAGGGATGTCTCTCTACCTATGTGCAAAGACCTTACATCTCCAGCTCTCCTTTAATCTCTGTGGACACTAGTCAGGCAGGAACTGTCACCCTACTGGGCAATGAGGAAGCCGAAGCTTTGGACAGTAGGGACTTGACCAAACGGCAGTGAGATGACTCACACCTGGATCGTCTGACCCAAATTAAGAGCATAATTAACTTCCAGAAATGGATGACCTTATTCCATCAGCAGCATTCACTAGACCTGACCTTAACTGATCAACCAAGCCTCAAGGATGAAGTCTAGAGACAAAAACAAATCTTCAAAAACAGAGCACCAATCCTCATGTCCATCATCGGTCACTTCACAAGTCTATTGAGTTCTTCGAAGAAAAACGTCAACCCATTCCTACATTTTCCCAATCACCAGTTAAGTTTGCCCACAAATTAACTTTTCTGCAAGCTTACCGTATTCCAAATATTCGGTCTATCAAAAAGCCACCCAAGAAACACAAGACTACATTGGGCCAAGAATACCAGGCATACAGCAGCATGAATTTCGTGGTATTCACTTGCATGTCCTATATGGGAAGAAAAGAAAACTTTTTTCCAAACGGGTTTAGCAATTGACAAGTCAAAACAGTGATGACAGCTGTCTAGGGTAAGTTCCTTGAGACTCTCGGGGAAGCTCCAATCCTTGCATTCAGAAGAACAGTCACACGTGGGCACGGCTTAACTCCACACACTACTGATGCCTCATGGATTCCAGGACCAGTCACTGGTATGGGGCACAACTCAGACTGTTTCTATCTCTTACATCCTTATGTCTTCATTTCTGCCTGCATTATGGATTCCTCCCGCAAAGAAAAGAATCATCTTTGCCCAGTCTTATGGACTCTATCCTCTTTAACACCTACTAGAACACAGAAGGATAACCCGTGAACTTTCCCTCTGCTAAGTGGCTTAAAAAAAATAGACTCCCAACAACGGTCTAAGCGCCCAAGAAACAACAAATATCAAATATAATTTTACAATTCAAAACCAGACTACGGACACTAATAGGGACAATACTCAGCAAACGATACCCACATTTATAAAAGTAAATAACAACTGAGCTTATCTAAGAAGGTCAAAGCCAATCCACAGATCACTTGTCCAGAGGGGTCGGCAGCGGGAGTGTAAAATCTCAACAAAAACTGGCATTTTTAGCAACACAAGTTCACAATTATCCACCTAAAGAGTGAAACTATCTGCTATATATGCATGAGTCATCCATGAGTTCTTTGGGGAAGCAAACATGATCCCAAGAAGCCTGCAGCTTGTGGGCTTGCTGATGGCACTAGAAGGGAAAGCAGGCAGACCTTTTCAGATGGGGCACCCGGAGAGCTCATGGTACCAAGCCAGCGCTCCAAAACAAAGCGCAGCACAAGAATGTGGAAAATGAACTCACCCGTTTAATTTGAGTCTGGAGGGCAGCGGGGCTGTCATAGCAAAAGTAGCTACCTAGGGAAGAAAGAGCGCATATGTCAGCCGCAATGATCAAGTCTGCACAGAAGTCTACAAGGCCTAATTACAAGCCCTAATTAGTAACTAGGCTGGGGAGTTGAAGGCTTACGCTATTGCTCACGCCACGGAAACGTTTTTAGACACTTCCTCATCTGCCATCCAAAAGAACTTCCACAATTGAGCAATGTGCATACCCAGCAAATAACAGAAACCTAACAGCCACTGTTTTTAATCTTTTTTTCTTCATGCTTCCCATGCTTATTACTGTATTAATATTGTCATGAAATAGCTTCATTTTCCTTTCTTAAAGCCATCAACACTAAAAATCCTACATTCTTTACAGTTGCAAGTTAGCTGCCGTCACTTTTCCTGAGAGCAGAATTAACTTCCACTATTCAAACCAAACCAGTCTTTGAAATAAATTCTCATCCTGTAAACAAAATACCCAGGAGCAAATGACTACGTGAATATGGTACTAGAAACAACAACAACACCGAGAGACTAAAGGATCAAAAGAAAATATAACACGGTCTCCTGAGGAGTTAGAAACTCGAGTGGGGAGAGAGATGTTATCCATGACCGGGAGAAGCATCTCAACAGTGGCTGACAGGCTTGAGGGGCCCCAAGATAACACTGCCTGTTTCCACACTGACTGCAGATACCCAAAGCTACCGGTACCAAGGTGGGCAAGGTAACTAGAGAGGGAGGACTCGGCTTCTCAAATCCTTAGCCCAATCTACCTACCAAAAACAAGCTGTCAGCTTGAGTAGGGACAGAATCTTCAAGTGTTTTGTCTTTGCTTCTTTGTTGTTGATTCTAAACCTAGAACTTCTAGTTCCTAGTTTAGTTTTTAGTAAGAGATTCAATACCAAGGTTTGTTTGTTGAGACCCGATCTCACTCTTGTGCTGGCTATCCTCTGTAACTAACAGAGTCACCTGCCTCTGCCTCCCAGGACCGGGATTAAAGAAGTACACCACCAAGCCTGGCCCAGTACCACCACGTTTTAAAGCAAAGGAATGGGTTCCATCGTTCCAAAAACTAGTCAACAGCATGTACAAATTGCAAAGAAACCAAAGCCAAAAGTGTCCGCTATACACCAGGAGCATATATCTCTGAATCTGATCCCTGAAATGACACTTGCAAGTCAATCCACTATTTACGAATCGGACCACTTGCAGTGTAAATTTAAACTGTAACAGAGGAGGGAAATATGTTTTAAAAAGAATCTTAAGAAACTGCTTTCCGAGGATCAGATTTCTTAAGTGAAACCAAAAGCCTCCAAACAGGTGGGGTCCCACAGGGCTGCTCCACACAGGAAAGGTAAGAAAAGACGCCTAGTGTTAGGCTGCCAGCAAGGTACAGTGAACCCAAAGCCGGTGCAAGAGCTCAAGAAAGACCAAGAAACGCGCCCGCGGTGGGGGGGGGGGGGGGGGGGGGATGTCGTCTAGGGAAGGGAGGGAGAGGGATTTCAACAACGCTCAGAAGTCTCCAGAGCACAACTGAGATTCCTTCTCACCCCCGTCCCCAGGGAGGAACTGCTGCACTCTGGGACTTAGCAAGAACAAAAGTCGCCAGCTCTGTCCCCAGCCTCGCTCGCGACAACTGGATAGAGGGGGGTCCCAAACCAGGACGGCAGAGCGGATCGTTCTCCCTAACCCTCCCGGGCTCACCGAAGCCGAGGAAGCACATCAGCAGGAGCACCACGAGCCGGTGCGCCAGGTGGCTGGGGTCGCAGAGCGCGGGCAGAGCGCGCGGGGCGCCCCGGACCGCGCTATCCCCCTCGGGCCGGTCCCCAAGCAGCGCCCGCGCCTCTTCATCCTCCTCCTCCATCGGACTGTAGCTCGGAACGGAGCGGGAAGCAAAAGCAAGGCTGGAGAGAGGACGCTCACGTGACCGCGTGCGCTCACGTGACCCCCGCGAGTCACGCACCGCCGTGCTCACGTGAACGCCTGTTCACGTGGTGGAGGGGCTTTTGTTTACTGCGCTTTCTGGTCCACTGATGTGGGTGGGATGAGGTGAGGTGGATCGGGTCCTCCCGCTTCCCGTTAGCGTCTGGTTTAAGACCAGGAGGGTGTACGGGTGCAAAACTCCCAATGGGCGGCTCGATTTGAGCAGGTAGGGACCTCAAAATCCTTCTGCAGCTGAGCCCCCTCTCTCCCTCATTTCGCCAATTCCTCCTGCTCCCGGACCTTCTGATGTGCCTAGCACTGATGTTGGGGAAAAGGACGAGTTCTCTCACCTCGAGAGTACCGGTGAGAGAATTTACTTAGGGAGCCAGACAGAAACTAATAAATCTGGAGGCTGAATGACTGCAGCGGGAACGGGCATTCCTCACAAATTCCTCACATAAAAAAATCTGGGTTTTATGCGTTTATAATTGCACGTTATATTGATCCTGGAATAAGAGAAGGAAGTTGAGAGTAGCGATGTGAAACGACCTGAATGAAGAGCCCTTCTAAGATGGCCGGCAGAGAATCAAGACCACTAGGTTTGTTTTGAGAAAATCGATTTGGCAGCGCAGCAGCCTTCTACCCCACTTTTCTAGGTGTCCCAAGGCTTTGCCAATAGAATTTGGAATGTAGTAAGGCTAGGTGCTAAAAATAGCTATGAAACACGCGGCAGAACTGAAAGTGAGAGACTTCCAGTCTGACCCAGGAGAGTCCATAGGTTTGGCACAAAGGAAAGATTCAGGGACTGCCTACAAGGTAAAGGAGGGACGTGTTTAAACAATAGCATATGAGATCTGAAAGAAGAGGGGGCCTTTTGAGTGTCTACCAGATGTCTAGGGTGGCTCTCCAAAGAGATCCAAAGAGAGGGGCTGGGGAAGTAGAGGCAGAGTGTCCGAGGAGAGATGATTTGGAATAGTTACACAGAATCTGCTTTCTACCTCTTAGCCCTCTAACAAGCCGGTCACTCCATCTTGGACTTACTCTTTCACTAAACAGCTGTACCGCAGTGAAGGGTCTAGACCATCAATTTACATCTGCTGACTCTACCCACAAAATACATGACTAAATGTCTTGTGTTGGCTACTTTTATGTCAACTTCACAAGCTGAAGTCAGCTAAGAGGAGGGAACCTCAACTAAGAAAAAGCCTCCATTCCCCCATCAGTTCTGACCTCTCACAGGCAGAAGAGCTGGCCCCAGGATAACGGGAATGGGAAAGCTGGCCCTGCCGGACACCAGCTGCAGTGTGCAGAAGAGTAGGCCCTGCACCTAGTGGGCAACACAGTAGAGTTGACCCTGGTGGTGTGGGTGTGAGTGAGCGTGCCCCTGCCCCAGGGCAGGAGAGCAGGGGAACTGGCCCTGCCCCTTGCTGCCTGCTGCATTGGAGGAGCTAATTGGGACAGTGCCGGAGAGTTCACCCTAGGCGTGAGGATGAAGGAAAGCTGGCGGGGTGCTGACCGACCAACAGGAAGTTCAGGACAAGTCCCAGTGAGGGCCCAGTATTGATGGTGTAGCAGAACGCAGAGGCATCGAGCCAGACCAATGACTCATTGCAAAGAACACTTGCAAGTAAAGATTATGGGCTAAAAGGTATACTGTGTGACTCACTGGGCCACACTACAGCTTCCATGACACATTTTTTTATGCAGGGTTGGGGAGAGGTTGCAAGGGCAGATACAAAGGGTCAGTGTTGGGTCCATGGGGGTTGTGCAAAGATGGGGACAGGCCACCAAAGTCTAATAAACCAGAAGCAAACTTTGTTCCGGAAATTCCAGATTCAAGGATAAAATAAAAAATAAAATAAAAAATCTCCATGGGGCACAAAAAGCTTATCAGCTAGCTGAGACCACAGCCAGAGATGGATTTTGTAAGGCTGTGGCAAAGGCCGGTTTCTGAACCCACCTTTTTATACTAGGAAAGCTAGAGGTAGGGAAATCTCCCAAAATCAACTTCTTAGAGAAGGAGATTATGCTACTATAGAAGGGCAATCTTTATATGAGGACCATGCCCTGAATTTACGCCAGGCAGCAGCTTTGAATGCTTGGGACAGAATTGGAGAAGTAGGAAAGAAAATTGAGTCATTTACTAAAGTTATACAGGGCCCAAAGGAAGCCTTCATGAATTTCTTGCAAAGATTCACTTTACCAGTAAAGAGAATGATTCCAAATTCAGAAGCTGGACAAATGATAATTGAATCTCTCACTTTTGAAAATGCTAATTCTCAATGCAAAAGGATAACAAGACCTTTAAAGGCAAGGCCAGCACCTCAGGAGGAATAGATCCAAGATATAATCGTACTGCATTTCATGAACATGATGATGTTAGGATAGGAGAGATGATTTCTAAGGTTCGGGGGAAATCAAAATGTCAAGTGTGGCAAACAAGCTCATCTTAAAAGGGATTATAAACACGGCAGTCCAAAAAACATTTTTCTAAGAATAATCCATTCAGAGTGTCCCTCCTTTCCAGATTATGTTGAAAGTGCAGCAAAGGCAGGCAGGCATTGGACTAATGAATGTAGGTCAATAAGGGATATTCAAGGTAATCTTTGCCATCAGGAAACTCCATGAGGGGCTTCTCATGGGCTACTATGCCAAATCTGGTTCAATCATTTCCTGCCATTGTAACAGAAACTCATTTTCAGAACAATTAAAGAACCTAATGCCTATTGCAAGAAATCTGGATAATGGAACAGCTACAGAGGAGAGAGCAAATAAAGTGAATATTTTGGCAAACTTCTATAAATGAACAAAGACCAAAATTAAAAATACGAATAAATGATATTGTCATTGAAGGTCTGGTAGACCTTTTCACCAGAATATTGACATCCAAATTGGCCTCTTCAGGAGGTAACTGTTCAGCTTTTAGAGACTGGAACTTTGTCTCAGGTAAAACAGAATGCAAGATGGGTCAAATGTATAGGGCCAGAAAGACAGAGAGGAAAATTAAAGCTGTATGTGGCTAATATAGCAATGAATTTGTGGGGACATAATTTGTTACAGCAATGGAATAATCAGATTAACATTACCCTAATCTTAGAAACATACCATAAATTAAGGAATGTTTATAAAAAAATTAGAAGGTATTATAAACAACAATCACTGGCCATTCAGGTTGTACAAGAACAGGCACAACAGCTGCTGATCTTTCAAAGGCACTAACAGCCCTGCCTTTAAAATGGTTGACAGGCAAACCTGTTTGTATTGCACAATGGCCTTTAACAACAGAGAAACTTTAGACTTTAGAACAGCTGATAGAGAAGCAAGTAAATGCTCAGCATATTGAAAAATCAACCAGCCCTTGGAATTCTCCTATATTTGTTATTAAAAAGAAATCTAAAAAATAGCAGACTGTATCACATTTAAGTACTGGTAATAAGGTGATTCAGACAATGGGCTTTCTACAGTTTGGCATCCTTTTGCCTTCTCTATTACATAAAGGATGGCCTCTTATTGATTTAAAAGATTGTTTTCTCACTATACATTTACAAGTAAAAGACAGAAAAATTTGCCTTCATGGTGCCTACTTACAACAATTCTCAGCCAGATAAGAGATATCAATGGAAGATTCTCCCACAGGAAATATTAAATAGCCCCACCCTGTATCAATATTTTGTCCAGCAGCCATGGGAAATGATGCATAAGCAATCTCCTCAATCTATAGTTTACCATTACATGGACAACATCATATTAGCTGATTCAAACATAGATGCTTTAGAAAGAATGTTTGAAGAAGTAAAGAAATTTTTGCCTTGTTGGGGGTTACAAATTGCTCCTGAAACAAATACAAAGAGGAGATTCTAATATTTATTTAGGCTAGAAAACAGGTTTACAAAAAATTAGACCCCAAAAAGTGTTGTGTGAGGTTTTACTCTTTTGGTTTTTTGAGGGGCCTGCCAACCAGCTCCCAAATAAATCATATGGATTTATAAAAAATATAGATTTATATTATTTATTATTAAATGTATATTATTAAAAATTATAAATAATATAAATTAAGTATAAAAAGAATTCATAAGTGAATTCTTATTTATGAATGCCCAGTCTCAGCTTGGCTTTTTTGCCAGTTTTTTCTTAACTCATATTATCCCAGCTACCTTCGACCTCTGGGTTTTTATCTTTCTCTAATTCTGTTTATCTTACTTTCCTTCCAGGCTGGCTGGCTGACTGGCCCCTGATGTCCTCTTCTCCTTTTTCTTTCTTCTCTAGATTTCTCCTTCTATTTATGATCTCTGCCTGCTAGCCCCACCTATCCTTGCTCCTGCCTTATTATTGGCCATTCATCTCTTTATTAGGACCATCAGGTGTTCTAGACAGGCACAGTAACACAGCTTCATGGAGTTAAACAAATGCAGCATAAACAAAAGTCACACACCTGAAAACAATATTCCTCCTTTTTTCTTTCTAAAAAACAATGAAAGGTTTTAACTTTAACATAGTAAAACTGTATACAATAAGAACAATTATCAGGTGAAGATTACATTCACAATGTACTGAATTCCAATTCATTTGTGTCTGGTAAATTTAAAGAAAATACTACATAATCTATCCTATCTTAGTAAATCAAAAATTTTATACCTAACTTACTTTCCATCATATCTAGGAAAAGCTGCCACTATAACTATCTAGTCTTCAACTCCATCAAAGACACCAGAAGGATATAACATTATTTAAATAAACAAAAAGTTTATTGCAAATGACTTCTAAAACTTCTAGAAATAGCAGAAATGTCTGACTGCCTGGATAGTTACCCAAAGTTCCTTTGTAACATTGGGGCACCCATCTTCAGCCTACAGGCCTGTAGTATCTGGCAGCCACAGAAGGTGCTGTAGAGACACCTGGCGTGGCTGGGGAGGGGAACAGAACACTTGCCACACAAGCATGGAAACCAGAGTTCTTGGCATCCACATACAGCTCTGAGTGTGGCCTGCATCCATCACGCCAGTGCTGGGAGCTGAAGACAGGCAGATCCCTGGAGCCCAGCCTTACTAAATCAGTGAGCCTTGGCAATAAAAGGCCTTGTGCTGGCACAAACTCTGACATGCGGAGCGGTGGGGTAGAGCAGAGAACCCAAAAAGAAACCCACACGGCTGCACACAGCGAAAGCCACCTAAGTGTCCTTGCTGACCTGTTTCTCCTCTCCTCCTCTTCCTTCTGCTTCTTTGGCTTTTTTTTCTTCTGAAGGTATCAAAAGCACACACCGAAGGGCTGGGGACTTGGCTTAGTCGTAGGCTGTTTCCTTAGGACACACAAAGCCCCCTGCAAAGTCAAAAAGGGGAGGGATTTTCAACAGATGGTGCTAGGAAAAGTGGATATCCACATGCAGAAGAATGGAATTACATTTATATCTTTCACACGCCAAAAAAAAAACCAAACAAACAAAAACCCTCAGGAATAAAACCAGAAACTTTGGAAACACTACAGGGTCCCCACAGAGGCAAGCATTTCCTAAAAAGGACTGCAACGATCTATGAAGTCACCCCGAGAACTGACAACTGTGATTACATTCAGTAAAAAAGCACAGGAAACAATTCCAAGTGAAGAGAAAGTCTATGAATTATTTTTTTAAAAAGTTTGTCTCTACATCAGTCAGGGCATTGATATCTAAAATATATAAAGAACTGCAAGAACTTAATACCCTCATAAACCTTCCAGTTAATAAAAGGGCCATTGAGATGAACAGACAGATTGCAAAAGAAGAAGGGAACTGGCCAATAAGTGTTTGGAAATGGTTTCAACTTCCCACAATGGCTAACAGCAAGGGGGAAAAAACCTCAACAAATGCTAACCCAGTGGTGGGGAAAGGGGAACTTTATGTACAGCCACAATGGAGATAAATATGGAGAAATTTAAGCTAAAAACAGAATTATCGTGGTCCAGTTATAGCAGTCCTGGGTACTACCAGAATCCAACCCCACAGAGAAGCTTGCATGGTCATGTTCACTGTGACGCTGTCCACAGTAGCTGCAGCCGGGAACAAGCCTGGACGGCTAGAATAGAGTGAGTGGGTGAATACAGTGTGCCGCATATGCACGATGACCATCTATTCAGTCATAAAGATAAACGGAATAGTGGCGTTTACAGGAAGTGTATGCAATGGAAACTGTGTGGCTGTACCTACTGGAGTGTGTACTTGGGGCATGCCCTTAGGCCTCCAGCCCCTTGCTCTTTGCCCTCTTCTTGCCTCTTTTTTTCTTTATCTTCTCTGCTCTCCTCTCCCTCCTCCTTCCGTCCCTGTCTCCCAACTCTTGGCCACCACAAGATCAGTAGCTTTCTTCTACCGCACTCTCCTACCCTGGTGTTTCAGCCTCATCACAGACCTCAAAGCAACGAAGTAAATCAGCCACGAACTGAAAACTTCTAAAAGATTCACCGGAACAACCTTTTCCTATAACCATTTGATTTTTCTCAGAGCAACAGAAATCTGGAGCATGCATGGAATTAATTCATACAATGAAATATATATTTCTAATACAGAAACCTCCAGACTGTCAGTGCTTTCCTGTGATCTATTTTGAAAAGCTGGGGAGGAAAGAATGGCTGGGGAGGTGACCCAGACCTGTAAGATTTGCTGCTTTCTCAAAGGACCTAGGTTCCATTCCCAGCACATACACAGTGGTTCACAATCATCCGTAACTCTAGTCCAGGGATTCAGTGCCCTCTTCTGGTCTCTACAGGCACCAGGCACGTGTGTGGTGCAATACATACATGTAGGCATAACACTTACATACATGAAATTTTAAAAAACTTTGAAGAGGGAAAGAGAGAAATTATGTACCCTTGAAGACACCCAATTGCTATGTCCAGAAGAACAGAAAGGCTGGCATGTTGGGAATACAGACATGTACTGTATTAATTAGTTCCCTCACTGTGTGGCCAAATGTCTATCAGAAGAATGCTAAGGGGGAGACATTTATTTTGGCTCACAATGTGAGGGGATGCAGAGCACTGTGACGAGAAAGGCATGGTATCTGGAACACATTCAACAGGCACCAGCAGCTCCTCACAGAAACAACAAGGGATCATAGAAACATCTGGAACCCCAAATAGGCACTGCCTTTAAAGTCTTCTCCAGTCTTTAACCTCTGCTTCTAGGCCGCACACCCCAGCCATTCTATGTTGCTCCAAACAATGTCAACATCTGGGCCCAGAGTGTTCAACCAGGTGAGCCTGCGGAGGGCTTTCACAGTCCTGATCGTCACCATGCTGAGGATAAACCATTGCCCTAAGTTTCCAGCATCGTTGGCTAAACTTAGGTCCTATAGAATTCAACTTTAATAAATCGGTTTAGAAAATCACTTTTATGAATGTTCTGTATGGTCTCCTTCCCACCTACTTGTGTTTGTTTGCGCTCCTATTTCTCCTGTGACCTTTGGCATATTCGTCGATATGGTTATCAGCTGCCTCCCTACCCAGATGCGTGGAAGTCTGTATTAAAGTCAATTGCAAAAATAAACTCACTGAGGGCCGGAGAGTTGGCTCAGAGGTTAAGAGCATTTTCTGCTCTTCAATTCCCAGCAACCACATGGTGGCTCACAACCATCTGTAATGAGGTCTGATGCCCTCTTCTGGCCTGCAGGCATACACACAGACAGAATATTGTATACATAATAAATAAATAAATAAATAAATAAAATAAACTCATTGCATATATCTTGCTTGCCTTTCTGGGTCTGAGTTACCTCACCCAGGATGGGTTTTTTCCTAGTTCCATCCATTTGCCTTCAAATTTCCTGATGTCATTGTTTTTAGCAGCCGATTAAGACTCCATTGTGTAAATATACCACATTTCCTTTATTCATTCTTCGGTTCAGGGGCAGCTAGGTGGTTTCCAGGTTCTGGCTATGACAAATAAAGCTGCTATGAACATAGCTGAGCAAGTGTCCTGGAAAGTTTCTAAAGAAACCGTTTAGATTGGTAGAGGAAACACATCGTCATAAATTAAACAATGAAAACGGTGTACATACATTTGTGAGTTACGTATTGAAGAGAAAGACAAGCCTGGTGCAGGAACAGTTAAGTAGAGTGTCTATAATCCCGCTCCACGCAGGTTTTGGATTTATGGTCTTTGGGGCCAACATCACCCTTCCCAGGCCGGGACTGTGTGAAGGGTTTGACTCTGTCAACTGTTGTTTTCCTTTGCTGACTGGTACGATGCTCACCTCCGCCACTAGACGGCGCAGGAAAGACATCCAGAGGGAAGAGCTCCGCCTTTGTCGCTGGCAAAAAGGCTCCGAAGCTCCAGCAGAGTTTGAGGACCTAGCTGTGCTCCTCTAAGCGAAAATGCTACGGAATCTTTGCTTGTGTGCTGCACACACACAGGCACAACTGCGTTCACGCGTTTATATACATAATTTTTTTTTTAAAAAGACTAACACAAAGGACCTGTGGAACACAAGGAGAAAAGAGTACTGAACAAGGTTTTTAAAATGCCACTGGAAGACAACACCGAGGAGCGCTCCTGTACAAAAGCAGTTTACAACTAAGAAAGTCCCCAAGTGGCGCTAATCACCCTGCTTGTCAGAGTAAAAAGGAACTAATGAGACAAACCTGGCTCCCCACCCCGTGATCTCCCGCTGCCCCCCCCCCCCCAGCAGGACTTGTCTAGGAGAACTGCAACAGAGCAGAGCTGTGTGTGGTTCAACTCCTCCACCTAACCCCACACGTAGCTCTTATCTCTCTGATCTGTATTTCAGCACGTCTACACAGTGAGTGACCTGCTCTGGTGAGCGTGTCAGGAAGGCTGGGAACCTGCTTGGCCTGAAAAGCCATCTGTACCCACCTCCACCATTCCTCAATCCCAAGTTTCATACCTAAAACATACTCGATGCCTGCTTTAGGTAAAATAGATAGGGCTGGGGTGTGTGTGTGTGTGTGTGTGTGTGTGTGTGTGTATCCCTGTCCAAAAAGCAGTATTGTCTCTTGTTTAAAGCCAGCACTGTCTACCTAAATTATATTGAGAAATGCTCTATAGAATTTCACATAGATTTCCCTCCCTCTTACCAGTAGCTCTTCATTATTCTTCCACCCCATAAAACCTCATCAAGGACATGTGTCCTGGATTGCAGTGCATATAGTACATTTACAGCATTGTGTTATTACAAAATGTGTTTTGTAATAATCTTGGGTGCATTTACTTTTCTGTTACCCAAAGGAATTGTGACTTTAGGCTACAGTAGGATTTGTGGGTTAAAGTAAAAAAAAAATGAATTTTGTTAAGTGTTGCCAACTTTTCCCCATTAGAAGCATTGAAGCATTTTGCATTATGAAAATCACCATTTTAGCAAGGGGCTGGAACAAAAACAGGCAGGCACACCATTAAAGTAGAAAATCCATAAACATGCCTTCACAGCTACAGCTCAACAAAAGTGTCTCAACAAAAGGGCTCAGAACGTGTCAGAGAAAGGACAGTTCTGCTAACAGGATGTGATGGAGAAACTGGACAGCCACAGGCAGAATATTGAAACCAGATCTCTATCTCCCTCTCTGTATGAAAAGAATTCAAAACAGACCAGAAACCTCAAGACCCCAAACCTTGGAACCACTAGAAGAACATATATGGAAAGCCCTCCACAAGCAGTGGCTTTTTAAATAGGACTTCAATTCTCTCAAGAAATAATTTTAAAAATTAGCAAATGAGATTGATTGCAGGACATCAAAACATTTCTGTAAAACAATCACCGTAATAGAGATCCTAAGAATGGGAAAACATCTCTGCATATTTTTATATCACACAGAATTATATACCGGAATATATAAAGAACTCAAAAAATAAAGCACACACACACAAACACACATCAAATTAATAATTGAGGAAAGTAAGGGCAGCTATTTCTCAAAACAAATACCAATGTCCAACAAGTACACCAAAAGATAAACAAATAAAAGTTCATCAGGGCAGTAATGGCATAGGCCTTTAATCCCAGTATTTGGGAGGCAGAGAAAGGCAGATCTCTGTGAGTTCAAGGCCAGCCTGGTCTACAGAGTGAGTTCCAGGAGAGCCAGGGCTGTTATACAGAGAACCTTGTCTCAAAAACAAACAAAACAAACCAATAAATAAAAGTTTACCATCTTAGTCATCAGAAAAATTAAAATTAATTAAGATTCCATGGCGACGGCTGAGTGTGTAGAGTGTGACACCAATGTGGGGAACTTAGTTTGAACTCACATAACCCATATAATGTGCACATCTGTAATTGCAGAATTAACTGTGGCAAGATGGGAGGGAGCAAGAGACAGAATCCAAGAAACTCTCAAGCACCTGGCCTGGCTCACCCTGTGGTGGACGAGAGAGCCTGACAAAAACAAGAGAAGTGAGGGCGGACACCCAAGGTTGTCCTCTGACTCTCTCTCTCTCTCTCTCTCTCTCTCTCTCTCTCTCTCTCTCTCTCTCACACACACACACACACACACACACACACACACACACACGGGTAGGGGTGGGGCGGTACTTAAAGACTCCATTACAGCTCAGTCAGAATGGCTATCATCAAGAAAACAATAAAGGGGCTGGAGAAATAACTGGAGAAGTTAAGACAGTGCACTGCTCTTGCAGAGGACCAAAGTTCAGTGTCTAAGATCCAAGACTGGAAGATCACAACCCCCTGAACCTTCAGCTTCAGGGAATCCAATGCCCTGTTCTAGCCTCTGACAAAGCTGAACTCGTAAGCAAACACGCCCTTCCACCCTGCGCTCTCTCTCTCTCTCTCCCTCTCTCTTTCTCTCTCTCTCTCTCTCTCTCTCTCCCTCTCTCTTTCTCTCTCTCTCTCTCTCTCTCTCTCTCTCTCTCTCTCTCTCTCTCTCTCTCACACACACACACACACACACACATCCAACTGAAAATAAAAATAAAATCTTTTTTAAAAAGAGAGAACAATACAGCACATGTTAGGTACGGTGTGGGGAAAGGAGCCTTAGACGTTATTGGTGGGATGCAAATTGCTCGAGTCTCTACTACACATACTAACAAAGGGTGAAATTAAAACCCTACACTTACAAAAAGTTCAAAGACGGTCTCTGTTTTCCCACAACTAAAAACTAGAGAGCACGATGTTTTTGAATGCTTACCACCCTGTGGTGCACATATGGTATAAATTTCCAAAAATAAAAAGAACGTCTCTAATAATGGGAAGAAATTATGTACACATTTGGATGCATGGGTACACAGGCGTGCATGTGACATGAAGGCCAGAGAAAAACCTGGGAGTCACCTTCTTCACATTTTCCAGGTACCATGTACATTATAAAAAAATAAATAAATAAAAAAGAGTCGTTAATGGCTGGAAATTTGCCACACAGGCAAAGCTGTATAGCCAGGATGCCAGCAGCCTCTGTCTTCACCAGGATCATTACAGATGTAATTTGTTTAAAAGCGGAAACCATTCAGCCCAGGATGGGTGCGTTCAGATCTTTGGAGCGTCTCTGGGATGCTCATCAGAGCCTGTCACTGCCACTCAGTCACTAAGGCCCTGTGGCCAGCGGATGTCACTCTAGGACTGTTTTCATGTCCTCTCAGCTTGTTTATTTTACAATAATCATTCTCTTTTAAAATCCACGTCTTCTACCAGGGATGGGCTGGAAGGAGGGAAGGGGGAAATTAGGGAATTATATTTTAACCTAAAATTCTTTTAAATAAAAACTCATGTGTTCATTGGATGGATAAGGGCAGAACTTCCTGAAGGTCGAGTTTGTGTGAGACCCCCGAAACTACCAAGCTTAACAGGAGGAAGTTTTTGAAAGGTTAGAGAAGCTCGGTTGAACACATTCTCAAATGTGTGGTGGCTTTGTGGTGGTAACGCAAATTATCTAAATTCTGCAAAATGCATGGTGGTGTGAACGATACCACGGACTCAATATCTGTACTGAGAACTGCTTGGCATTTTGGCCCTTTGATGAAAAATACACACAGGCACTGAAATCCATCAGGCGTCTTCACCTGCACTCCGAAGACGACTCTCCACGGGAGGACGAGGGTGCTTCCATCTTAGAGGACGGTAGTCAGCGACAACGGGAAAACAACTTGGGGTTACAGTCCTTCTCCTAGAGTGACATTCCAAAAGCGTTGATTGATGCATAAAGGAGAAAGGTAAAGATGGGGCCTGCGAGGTGGCTCGGGAAGCGCGGTCCTTGCCACCAAGCCTGAGTTCGATCCCCAGAAAAAAAAAGAAAAAACCCCTACTCTCCTCCCTCGCCCCGCACTGCCACCAGCCCATACACTGAGAGTCCTACGTCTTGCAGGGACATCGACTGACCTTCACATTGAGCGAAGCTGGAACGAAAAGCTTGCCCCCCCCCCCACAGTGACACACTTTCTCCATCAGGACCACACCTCCTGAGAGGGCCGCTCCCTATTAGATTGTGGGGCCAATTACATTCAACTACCACACATGTGGATTTATTTAATTTCCGAATGTAGTCTAGGACCTAGGTAACTAGTCCCTGTTGTAATAACAAGCAAACACAGAGAAGGCAATATGGAAGGACGAAAGTTTAAGCTAAAGAAGCAATATCTTAAATATCTTGTCATCATCAGTCTCTCAAA
The DNA here is from genome assembly GCF_037038515.1 of Microtus pennsylvanicus. NCBI lineage: Eukaryota > Metazoa > Chordata > Mammalia > Rodentia > Cricetidae > Microtus > Microtus pennsylvanicus. Next base: position 36,089,096 of record NC_134594.1, on the reverse strand, counting down.
GCCGCAACACAGATCTTCTCAATAAGTACAGTGGGTAGAGATTTTAAGATATTTCCAAATAATAAAGGTTTTAGTGCTGGGTTTTGGTGTTGAGGTTGTGTTTTCTCCCCCCATCTTCCATATTTCTCTAGCTGCTCTTTTGGTTCACTTATCCCTGCCATATAACTCAGCCAAGGAAATCCTGTGCTCCTATCTCTGTAACCCACAATCCTAAGCATTACTTACGCTGGGCTCCATGGCTCCAGCTGGAGACACCCTGGGGTGTCCTTAGGTTCCCAGGACGCCGCCTCATAGACCTCCCAGGAAATGTATGCCAAACTTCAGACCTTCCTCCATTGAGGTTTTGGGGGGAAAAAAATCTCTTTGTCAACTTTCATTTTATTGTTAAAAAGAAAATTAATCCCACATGCAAATGTATCAAAAATTGTAGCAAGAAACGTGTTCCCACACAACAAAATGCCATTTAAAAGCATGCACCGGTCCATGTAGGTTTGCTTCCTCCAGGAATTTTGGACTTCCTGTATGTGAACTAGATGACCTCATTAAATGATTATACTGTGAAACGTATAGATTTTGCAGTGCAAAATGAGAACGATCCTTTTTTCAAACACTTTTCTAAAGTTTGACTAAAGAAAATTTGACTAAAGAATCTCTTAAATTAGTGTTAGGAAAATGGGTGTTATTTAGGCATGCTGCCAGCAACCTCACATCTGAACTAGACACAAATACCTGGGAAGACATACTGTAATACTACCTAAAGATAAACCCGCCTTACTCACCACAGAGGCTGGGTTGTAAATTGTATTCCGTGGTTGTGAAATGACCTTGACTTTAAGCTCTTGGGGTGGTGGCGAAGTAATTTTCAGTTATTGAATTATTCTGCCCTGCCTGTGACTACCATCCTGAAATGCGTAGGAGACAACCTACGCGGAACAAAAGAGGCCTCCAGGGTATTAGACTGAGATTAAAACAATAAGAAGGCGAAGTTCGAAGGCTGCAAACTCTATGACTCCATTTATACATCACTCTGGAAAGAACAAACTTCTAGATATGGAAAACAGATTGCTTGTTTTCCCAGCTTGACGATCTGAGGGTCAAGGGTGGAGGTAAAAAAAAAGGAATAAGCAGAATATTATTAATTGAGGCTATACGGAGATGAAACCACATATACCACTTTTTACATATTTGTCATTATATATTATGTCTTTTTCATTTTCAACCACATATGGCTTTCACCTTGGCTATGACCTTGCAAGTGGGAAACATAATATCTTTAATACATGAGTTAAATCTAAGATGGTGTTCAAATGAACTACAGGTAACTGTTTATGTCAATAATAAATACAGTAGATTACTTTTTAAACCCATACTTCGGACTTTTTATTACAGATGCAATTGCTGACTTCCCATACATCAATGTGCTTAAAGTGCCATATGATGTCAAATGTTTAGCCTAACAGCATAAAATTGAGCAGAAACTGTAAAATGTGTTTTATGGGTGCCATAAAAGCCTGGGGCTGGAGGTCCCCTCTTTTGCATTACTCGGATCCATCAAGTCCACTGGAAAGCCTAGATAGCCAATGCACTTGGGAATTGAAATTGGCTTTCAGAGTTTTACTGACTTCAGTTGTGACCTCCAAGACACAGTTTCCCATCAGAAGTGTGCAGGACAGAGGACAGGCTCCTGCAGGACCTACAAGGTCAAAACCTTAAACCTTATATGGCCCTCCTCTACACCTATGTCTCCCCAAACCAAATTAGGTCTCCTTCGTCGAGTACACTGACTGTCTGGGGTTCTGCTCTGTGGGTTCTTGTGGGCAAGACAAGACAGGTGCAGTTAGGGTGTGAGGAAGGCATGTGAGGAAGAGGTGTGAGGGCTGAAAGGAGACAGAGATGGTTGGAGGGCCAGGGGCTCAAGAGAGGAGCCAATGAGAGCCGCATTCCTGGCATCTGTGTAAGCGATGGCACATCCCCCTAAGACAGAGAACAGAAAAGAACCAGGGACAACGGGCAGCAACAAAGGACCACTTCCCTCATTTGAGAAGCCTGTATGTCACCCAAGCGCAATATTCCAAAATGCAAACAACAAATCCAAAGTCAAAATGAGAAGCCAAGCAGGAGTTGACACAGTGTGTTTCTCCCAGGGGCAACCATATTCCAAAATACTACCCTCTGGCTGGCAGGAGGATTGAAAAACACATATTCATTCCCCCAGCTCCTTTGCAGCTAAGACCTATTCCTGGGTAATGGCTCCACAGAAAACCTGAAAGGGAAGTTTTTAAAATGCCTTTCTTTCCCAATCAGAGAGGCTTTTGTGAAAAGGAACTACTCTTTTTTTTTTTTTTGCTGCCTTTAAACACAATTGTGTGGAGTGGTTGATGTTTGGTGTTATGCAGTCATCTTGCAACCTTGAGAATAGAAGATCTTAGATAATTAAGTGTATTGAGAATGGCAGAGCCGAAATAAGAGAAAAAACCTGGATGCTAAATATCTTAGAAAAGCGCTAGGTCTGGACGCTTGGAACGCAGCATTACTTAGACCACTGTAAGTTGGATTTCCTCTCATGCATAGTTGAAAATATCACAGCTAATATGTTGACCAAGAAATGCATGAAGCTGAGAAAGTCCCTCACTGGCAAAATACTTGCCTAGAATGTGCAAGGACCCGGACTGAATCACCAGCACTGAAGTAAAAAGAAGTGGGGAGGATGTAATAACCTTTAAAGATTCATTTTTATTTTTAACTATGTGTGAGTATATACATGTGCATGAGTGTGCCTGTGTGTGTGCATGCATGCATGTGTGAGCGCGTGCGCGCGCACACACGCGCGCGCGCACACACACACACACACACAGGGGTTGCCTGAAGAAGTTAGAAGAGGGTGTTGAAGCCCTGGGACTGGAGTTGCTTGTCGGTGGTTGTAGACCATCTAACATGGCTACTGGGAACCAAACTTTTCTGGTCCTCTGCAAGAAGAGTATGCATTCTTAACCACAGAGCTATCTCTCCAGCCTTATAATTTAAAAAAAAAAAGATTTTAATTAAAAAATTAATTATTTTGTGCTTATGTTCATCAATTCTTAAAATAAAGCTGGTGAAATTAAACTTATTAAAGACTCTTCTTTTTAAGGGAATGGAAGAAGGTGAAATGGTCTTTCAAACACAAACCAAGACACAGAATGTAGCTCAGAGGGGTATAGAGAACAATCGTTCTGAGAAACCAAAGGGCAGCAGCAAAAAATGCCAAAACACCTAGAAGTAGCATTCCAGAGATGGTGGGCAGGGTGGGAGCAGCGGAGTGGGAATTTGGAGCCTCGTAATCTCAGTCAAAGGCAGACGGTTTGGTAGGTCATAAGCCCGAGGATAGAGGCTATAGCTACCATTTTTCTAAATTCCCATGCTGTCAAGCAGCCTTCTAAATACGTGTGCTTGTATCCATCGACCTGGGCTGTTCTCAACCGTGGTCAGAGAAGCTGCTTCTTGCAGCGGGCCATAGTCAATGTGACAAGCGGAGGGCTGAGAATCAGAGACTGACTGCTCAGCTCTCAGAGGGACATCCTTCTCAACCCATCTCATGCTGCCACCACCAGGGCTCAGAATGTAAGGGTTGGACAATGGGGAGGGCTGGGAAATGGATCCTTCTGACACGGCTGTCACACTCATGAGCTCACACCAGCCGTGGGGAGCAGCACACGATCAAACCAGCCACATTTCCAGCACACACGGGGTAGACGCTCTCCAAGATCCCTGCCATATTTGTTGAAGGCTTATTGGCCCCTGAGAGTTGCTGGGGGAGGGAGAAGTTGGGAGGAGGATATGTAGGGAAGGATTAGAGGGAGGGAGTAGGAGGAAATGGAATGGATATGGTGTTTCCTTGTATAAATCAATGAAATTTTCAAGAATAAAGAGAAGTCAGTTTCTTTCTTCTTTTTCTTTCTCTCTTTGCTTTTCTCTCTCTTTTTCTTCTTTCTTTTTTCTTTTTTTTTAGAATAAACAATTTGATGGCTACATTTTGTTACTTGCCACTCAGGCGTCCTCACCAGACAGAACGGTGAAGGCTCCACGGCTGTGTGCAAAGGCTCATAAATATGGATAGTATTTTAATAAGCACCGGGTTCCTTCCGGCAAGATCATCATTCAGCTCCATGGTGTCACGGGTAATCTCTGCTTGAACAGCTCCTGACTCAGGAGGCTCCTTCAGCTGTCCCTGCATGATGCAGTCCTCCGCCCACTTCGGACGGCTCAGCAGCCTCTGAGCGGAACCGCCACAGCAGAGGCCCCATCTCTGGGGACAGGAAACCGCTCGCCCAGCTTTTAGTTTCTATGACAAGTTCTGGCCTTCTCCCGGCACCACAGTCTACACAGCCTAATTGGTACCCCAAGAAGAAAACACCCCGGGTGAGATTACATCATTGACAACTTCCTCACTGTGGCTAAGAATGCTGCAGGAGGCTGGAGGACTCCATCAAGGACCGGGTGTTAGCTTACGGTCGACAGCGGGTGCTAATTGTGAAACGTGTATCTGCTTATTTCTTTTTCTTAAAACTATATAAAAGACACAAAGTTGAGTGGGTAAGGAAGGGGTGATGCTGGGAACTAATGCCAAAAATACAAATTTTAAACATCTTTCTTGGGTTAATGAGTCAATAAAGAGCATTTTGTGAGTCTACATTCCGTTTGTGTGTGTATGGGATGGGCTACACTGGAGCATGCGCGCATGCGGAGCCTAGAGGAGAACACGATGTGCTGTCCCTCAGGAGTGGACCAATTTTATTTTGTTTACTGAAAATGAAGTTATTTTCATGCCTATATATTGATCACAGTTCTCCTCTTACATCTCCCAGATTCTCCCCACCCTTCCAAGTCGATACTCTATTTCTCTTTCTCTCTCTTAAGAAAACTAACAGGCAAATTAAAAAAAAAAGACAAGAAGAATGAAACAAAATTAACAAACTAACAGACGAAAAGTTTAAAAATCCATGAGAAATACACGTGCACATATACACCATAAAACTCAAAATCAGAAACCTTAATATACAAAGGCTAGTAAAGTTTTTAAAAATGCCTAAACAGAGCAATATAAGACAAAAAGAATCTACAAAACACCATTCAGTTAATTTGGTGTTGCCCAGCTATTTACCTGTGAATTTTGTAGTTTCATTTTCAACAGTGACTAATACTACATTGTGTAATCTAGCCCATTTTCCTGACTCATTCATCCGCTAACGGACATGTAGGCTGTCTGCAGTTTCTGGCTATTATGACTATGGTAGCAATGAGCATGGCTGAGCAAGTGTCTCTGTAGTAGAGTGTAGAGTCCTAGGAGCGGTACAGCGGGATCTTGAGATAGATCCATCATCAGCTTCCCAAGGAACCACCATACTGACTTCCAAAGAGACTGTCCAAGTTTGCACTCCCACCAGCAATGGATGAGTGTTTTCCTTACCCCATAGCCAGCCTCCCAGCTTGAACTGCCCCCCTTTTTTCATCCTGACCGTTCTGACTGTCCTCTTTTTGGAGATGTGGTCTCACTAAACTGGAATCCAACAAGTAAGCTAGACAGGCGGGCCAGTGAGCCTCCCATTCCCACCTCTTTAGCTATGGATCACAAGTGCACCTCATCGCATGGGATGAGCCAGGTACCTGCAGAAGCAAGATTAAAACGAGTCAATCTCACGGTCAGGGGCTTCACTAAGGTGTCAGGTAACCCAAGAGGAACAGTGGGTCTAGGTGTGTCCTAGCCTTCAACTCTTGAATATCAGAAATTAAAGAGGTTTGGCTACTGGGTGATTTCTGCAGATCATGTTGCAGCCTTGGAAGCTCCCGAGTCCCGGTCCAGCCCCATATCAACCTATAATACAGCATCCGTCCATAATATCCTCTATGGTCAAAGGCTTTGTCTTTTATTAAGTTACTTCTCCAGACATCTCAGGGAACCACACGTCTCTTGCATGCTCCACCCTCCTCCAGTGCCCAAAGCTGCTCCTCTTGCCTGAGTCCTGAACACAGTTCTTCACTCCCCTTCCTTCTCTCTCCCTCAAGGCCTGACTTCCTTCCGCTTCCTAGGCCACTCCTAGGTGGCACTTCTCATATCAGGACACAGGTTCTACTCATGTTCTCAGAGAAGATAGTAGAGCTTTCCCAATACAGTCACTGAGCAGACCGAGGCAAGAACAGACAGTAGTGTCCAACCAAGATTCCCATAAATCTTTACAGCAGTCCTGAAAATGTTAGATTTAAACCTGGAAGCTTTAATTTAAAAACAACAACAGCAACAAAAAGACATTATTGCATAGTGGACAAACGGAAGGAACCAAAGTGTTCAATCTTACTGTTCAGAGGAGGAGGTAAAGAGTCCACACTAAATCTGAAAATCTCCACGGGGGGGCATGTTGGGGGGGAGATGTTGTTTGAACACATGGCATGGCCAGAAGCCACAGCTGTTGAAAGTGAGTTTTGCTTCTCTGGTGGCAGTGGCAGGGTGGGCAATGTTCATCTTTCAGCCCACAGGGAGTGTTTTCCATCAGCAAACCCCACACATCTAAGATTCTTTTCCCTCAGATTCCCCCAGGTCAGCCAAAGTCCTCCCTTGAGGTCTGCAGTGTGTAGGCCCTAGGGATTTCACAACCAGGCAGTGAACTCCAGACAAACTCTGATGGCACTTTCTCTTCCCTAATCCAGCAGTGTCAGAACAGACAGGAAGGAGACGCTGCAGTGGGGATGAGTACAAGGATCTCTTCCACGAGCCTTGTTTTTTCTTCTGTTTTTAAACTTTATTGGGCTTTTGCACATGAGTACACTGTATTTGCATCATTTTCCCCCTCTTCTCTCTCCAACTCTTCCCATGTCCCCCCCACTCCCTCCAAATCCATAACCTCTTCTTCTATAATTATTGTGTTATATAGAGAGATGGATTCACACACATATATAACACAGAAAGACAGAGAGAAAAACCAAAGCACTGCGCCCAGTTAGTGTTGCTCTGGTTCTCTTAATTCCACAAGCCCCTTGCATCTACTTTGCTATCAGTCTGATGAACGGTGAGCTTCTCCATTGACCCAGTGTACAGAGAACTCCCTACAAGTGTGAATAAATAAACAGAAATGGATGAGCAGCTGCCTTATGATTCTTCCCACATTGCGTGTTCTGTGCTGGGGTGAGGAACCACACTCATTGGCTCTGGCCATTCTTTCTGATTCCTTCAGAAATGCAATTAGCTATTGTACATCATGACATATGTGAAGTGGGCATCCCTGATGCTCAAGGGGCACTCCATCTTTAAAGATATCAATCCATTGGCACTGTGAGAAATGAGAGGGAGGTAAAAATGTAAACTTAAGACCAAGCAGTCAAGCTATGAGTGCAGACAATGGAATAACTGTGAGCCTTGCCCTAACTCCTCAGAGGGGACTGGAAAAGAAGGTGTACATTTCCCACTACTAGCTTCAAATATCTAGCACCTTTCTCACGGATTGTGTTCATGCTGAGGGTGGGAACATTATGTTCATGATGAGGGTGGGAACACGGTGTTCCACCAAGGAACACTATTGTTGACAAGTCAACAAAGCACAAATTTGATTGGCATCCCGGAAGGAAGTTTTCTCATATTTACCTTTGGGCTTTAACTGAGGTCAAATGGCTGTTCTCTTTCCTTCCCAGCAGGACAGTGGGAGGGGCCCCTGCCAGCTGCCTGTACCATCCTGTCCACTCCCATAGCGTTTGCTAATATTGACTGGGTATTTCTCCCCACTGAGATAATGCCTACACTATTACCTGGACGTGCAGTGACAGCCTTCATTTGTCTGGCTCCACTTGGTGAGTTCTAGCTTAGGGGTGTTGCATCTCCTCCCCTGTATCTTCAGGAATTCTCAAGACTCAATACTGGGCCCATAAATCCTTGTCAGTTCAATCTTTCAAGAGAACTCTTGGTCTCACTTGGCCCTTGCTCATACGTTCTGTTGTAGAACCTTCACCTAACTCATTTCTTTGGCTATGGCCACTTTGCTTTTCTTCACGTTTGCGAACATGGCAGGTGGTATAATGCTCTTTCAATTGTTCAAATATCTCCCTTTAGCAGATATGGCCCTGACATCTGAACCCCGGGGTGGAAAAAACAACTACAGAAACAGCACAATCTGCCCAAGGCTCTTGAACTCTTAAATGTGTGTGTGTATGGAGGGGGGTGCGTAAGTGTGCATGCATGCATGCACATTGTGCATGCCGAAATGCTTTTTTATATGTACATGCGTCCTAAACAGGAATCTTGACACACATTAGACTCATCAGAAGTAATTTAGAATGAAGAACATTTTAAAATCTTGCATCTGGCCATCCCAAGTTTATCCTACCCAGTAGGAGAGTGTTGGGGAGCTTTTCTGCTCTAATTTAATTTGCCCATCTTGTTAACATGTGGACACCACTTACTTTGCTTGAACCTGCCCTCGGTACTGATGGAGTGATGTAAGTCTCGGGTTCGAGAGGTTGTGAACTTTGCTCTCTCTGACTTCCTTTGAGAAGTACTCAGCAAGAGGATGAGGCTCCAGCTGCCATTTCCCCCAATTCACCCATGCTCTATAGTATGGTTTGATGTGCAGGAACATTTTTGTGTGGGCAGAAGTCACAGCAAAATGGTCCCCATAAGCCCTGCTCCCACCAGATTGAGGTAACTGACAAACATAAGTTCTGCTTTCAGGAAACAGTCCTGTGGAGAAACTGGGGTTTACAGGGTCCTATGAAGACACATAGAGAAGCCAGTGGTCCAGACTGTCACAGAGCAACTCGTGGAAGCTGAAACTGGAGAGTCAGAATAGTCAAAGCACACAAGCAGAAAGCTGCAGGTATCAGACCCTCAGGGACATGGAGTAAAACTAGAGGAGAGAAGGCAAATGGAGGAAGCAGCTTTGAATAATGGCAGGCACGGGAGGGAGGGCGGGTCACAGAGGGTCGTGTTCTACCATGAGAGTCATGAAGCCACTTAAATACAGAAAGTAAGCAAAATGGATTGCATTCCATAAACCTCCAAGAAGAGCTGACCTCGCGGTGTGGCAGTGGAGAAGATCAGCAGCGGCAGAAGCAAGAGCCTTGCATGAGATCATGGGAAAGGACATGGCAGGTGACAGGAGGGTGTCCAGTCAACCCAGACACTTCTAGAAGGAGCAGCAGGAGCATGTGGGTGCTGTTCCCTGAGCAAGAGCTCACAGAAGAGCAAGTTTGGAGAAAACTGTGAAGATGACTGTGAAGATGCCTGCAGCCTGTGCTGTTGGGTTACCTGAGGATACCCATTTCTTTTAATGGTTGTTCAAAAAAAATAAATAAAGGCACCCATTTTACTGCTGTGACCCCAAGCTGCTAAGCATTTTCATCTGGTCAATTTTCATTCCAAAAATAGGTCTCACCTCTTCCAAAAACATCAGCTTAGAAAGGACGAATGAAAGACCACTTAGGTCAAAGCAGCCACCCGTGAACCCCTGGGCAAGCGAGCCGGTGGCGCGTGGGCAGATGCTGAAGAGAGGCTCCTCACAGGACCTGAATAACAGGTCAGAAGGAGGAGCTAAGTGTGATGCCCTGACCTCACAGGTCTACAGTCTGTGTTTGTTCCTTTCAGCACAGATATCTGACACCTTCCCAAGAAGACAGGGAAATTACAATGTTGCTTATTTTTCCATGACTTTGATGAGTACAGTACACATGGATTTTGTGCCCAGTGGCCTTGGCAGGAGAGTAGCTTAGGAATTTAACATGAACCGTGTCACTCTTTCCATCCGCACCCCTTGCCTTTCTCCAGTTACTCTGCTTTTGTTTGGTTTGCCATGAGAGCCAATGTTTTCCTGCATATCTGTACATTTATGTTTTGCCCGGATAGAATTCAGCATCATCTCCATTTCAAAAGGAGCTACTTGCCCATTTGTTCTTCCACTTCCTGTCCCCTCTGCTTCCAGAGTTCCCACTTAGAGCCAGGAAAAGAATGGCTTTGGACCTTGAGCTTAAAGATACATTCGCTATTTATCTTCAAGTCCTATTCCAGGAGGGGTCCACAAGTTCCAAGATGGAGGAAAGAATGAAAGTGATGACCTCTGATAGACCAAGTATCTCTCTTTAATTATTGAACAGAAAAGTACTTTTTAATATAATTTGTCCCCTATATCAACTGCTTTATAGCTGAATACAACATACAGTTATTATATTTTCTTTAGACTTAAAAAAGGTCTTTGGGATAAGCTTTAATTTCTAGAAGGTTAGTACCATACTCATAGTGATTAAAAATTAACACTACAAAAATAATATCTCTTAATTTCTTTAGATAAAATAACTGTATTTTTTATTATTAAAATATAGAAGACAGATACAAGTTTTTGGGGAGCTTCCAGTAAATTCATAATTAGTCTCCAAAGGTGTAAGAATATCTGGAGGTCAGTGAGAGAAACATGGGAATGGATTTCATAGAGTATTAGGATTTTTGGAGAGATGGTCTTAAGTTGAGCCCCCTTTGGGCTATAGGATTGTTCTCAAGAAAAGTGTGTTGGAGTTGCGGAAATCTCCAACAAGACACTTCCAGGAGAGGACTTATGGTGTAGCAGGACCCAGCACCTGTGTGATTTCTGGAGAAGTCAACACTAACAATATTTAGCACTTGTGGCACTTTTGAGGTCTTAGAAGAACCTCAAAGCCTTCCACAAACCTATGACAAGTTTCTGAGGAAGATAACTTCTCCAAATATCATGTAACTTGATGCCCTCAAATTGGTAACAGCATAGGGAGGAAGGTGTTGACAGATGTTTCTGTCCTGCCTGGTCCTACAGCCATTCAGTCCCCAAAAGCACACAGAGGTCCACATTAGCTATAAACTAGTTGGCCTTTTAGCTCAGGCTTCTTATTAACTCTTACATTTACATTAACCCATGATTCTTGTTTGTGTTAGCCATGTGGCTTGGTACCTTTTATCAATGAGGCATTCTCATCTTGCATCATCTGTTTCTGGGTGATAACTGCAGACTGAACCTTTCCTCTTCCCAGAATTCTCCTGTTCTGGTCGCCCTGCCTATACTTCCTGCCTGGCTACTGGCCAATCAGCATTTTATTAAACCAATACAACTGACAAAACTTTACAGGGTACCAGACCATTGTCCCATGCTAGGAAGGAGCCCACCTGATGAAAAGCCCTCAGTGTCACCTTCTCACTGAGCCTCCAGCAGCCTCTGCCTCTGGGCACATGCTCACTGCAGACAGCCCATGCAATGCCTTCAAACACAGCCTGATCTCGGCTCCATCACTCTTAATAGAGCAGAACTCATTCTAACAGCACTTTCTGTCTGTCAGTCCATTCCCTGAGCCCTAATCACCTGCCTCAGCTTAGGTAACTTACACATAAAAACTCGCTACACACAGCTGTGGATGTTAGCAGATCTGCTGTCTGGTGAAGGCCTGCTTTCTTCTGGATGGATGCATTTTTGTTAATCTCTTACAGGCAAATAAGGTCCCTTCAGTCACTTTTATAAGGCCACTCATCCCTTTCATGAAAGTTCCACCTAACCACTTAACTACATGGAGCAGAGGGAAAGGGGATGTGGTTGACAAAATGTTCTGACTACTCATATGTAACTCTCACTCATCCACTTACCCATTGTCCTTCCATTTCCTGTTCCTGCTGCATGAGCCTTCTATGAGCTCCTCAAGCACTCCATATGGCCACTTTCCAAGCAGGGAGTTCTAGCCAGGCTGTTCCTCTCTCTGCAACACTCTCCTTCCCCACCCCTTTGCCTAGTCTCATGGGCATGCTTCAGCTCTCTTCAGTAAATTCCTTGTCATCCTGGAGAAGTTTCTTTCCTAGAACCAATGGCTTTTCCTTCAGTAACTTACATCATGCAATTGTATGTGCTCATTCACTAATGTCACCTCCCCCACAAAGCTTTGATTTCTATATGGGCCAGGCCCACATCTATTTTGCTTGCTGTGCTATTTCCTAATGGCCCAGGCACATCATAGCCTCTCAGTAAAGCCTTGATGCATGAATAAATGGTTCGATGACACACCATCCTTTATAAACAGAATATCTGAGTTCACTGCAGCACAGGATATAATGATACAAATTTCTATCCTAGAGAGAACCACTTTTCTCTTGCATCATGTTCATGAGAATTTATTAATAAATTTTGATTATCTTAATTCATGAATTTCTCCTCTATAGAAGGAAAATAAATGCAGATTTACATACAGTATGAAAGGTTTGCACATCGGCACAGTTTGCACATTGGCCAGATGTTCAATAATCCAGTTTGTGTATCTGAGCTTTCTCAAGTTTTCTCTCACGCTAGAGCCTTGATCACTGCCTCTAAGCAGAAAAAATACAGAAGGAAGGTTCTACCGCCATCTATCTGAGAGTAGAAGGCAAAGAGGAAGCCTGTTTGGGTTCTATGGTGGCTAGTTTTATGTCAGCTTGACATAGGCTAGAGTCACTTGAGAGAAGGTAGCCTCAAATAAGAAAATGTCTCTATAAGATCAGGCCAGAGCAGGCGTGTAGTTATTTTCTTAATTGGGTTTGATGGGGAGGGCCCAGCCCATTGTGGGTAGGGCTACCCCTGAGTTCTATTAGAAAGCAGACTGAGCAAGCCATGGAGAAAGAGCAGTCCTCCACGGCCTCTGCATCAGCTCCTGCCTGCATGATCCTACTGTATTTGGGTTCCTGTCCTGACTTTCTTCAGTGATAAACAACAATATGAAAGTATAAACTAAATAAGCCCTGTTGTAGGAGGCCACTTGTTTGTTCCTGGCTGCTCAACCCTGAAATAAGCACACATAAACTGTATTAAATAAATCATTGCTTGGTGCATTAGCTCTAGCTTCTTATCAGCTAGCTCTTACATGTTAATTTAACCCATTTCTGTTATCTATGTATTGCCACGTGGCTGTGGCTTACTGGAAATGTTTCAGCATCTGTCTCTGGTGGGGCTACATGGCTTCTCACTGACTCTATCTTCTTTCTCCCAGCATTCTGTTTAGTTTTCCTCACCTAGCTAAGTTCTGCTTTGCTATAGGCCAAAGCAGTTTCTTTATTCATTAACCAATAAAAGCAACACGTAGACAAAAGGACCTCCCACACCTTTTCCTCCCCAACTTGCGTTTTGGTCATGATGTTTGATCTCAGCAACAGAAAACCTAACTAACTAAGGTTGCTTCTAAGCCAGGTGGTGGCGATGCATGACTTTAATCCCAGCACTTGGGAGGCAGAGGCTGGTGGATCTCTGTGAGTCCAAGGCCAGCCTGGTCTATAAGAGCTAGTTCCAGGACAGGCACCAAAACTACAGAGAAAGTTTGTCTCGAAAAAACAAAAACAAAAGACAGGTTGCTTCTATGTCAGAGTAACATTGATTTAGAATGAGCAGAAGTTTATCTGTCTCTCATTTGTAGGGGCTGAAGTCCAGCGTGTAGAGGCTCACATCTGATGAGGGTCTGTGATGGCTATTCTTGGTTCTCAACTTGACTACATCTAGAATCAACTAGAATCCAATCATTCCTGCTGGCAAGACCATTTCTTCACTGGCATTAGAGCCTACTTCTTCAGGATTCTGACATATACTAACACATCCAGTCTCATGGACTGAACAGCTACTGGATTCTTGGAGTTTTTATTGGTAGATACCCATCATTGGACTAGTTGGACCACAACCAGTAAGCCATTTGGATAAATTCATGAATTGATATATAGATTTACACACACACACACACACACACACACACACACACACACACACACGAAACAAGCAGAACCTCTATCCAAAGTTTGTAGGTAGATACTGCCCAAAAGAAGAAATATAAAGGCCACTGTCTGTCATTTCCATACTTATAACAAGGCAAAATTAAATACACATCAGTGCACTCGCTTTTTCTTCCATCTGCTCATTATGTTAACCTTTATTTGAAATACAATGATGGCTTTACTATGTCAAACTAACTGAAACCATCTTTTTTTTAGATACTCATAGCCAAAGGCAGCAGGAGCCTCTCAGAGCCAGTTCCTGTGCCCTTTCAGCATGGCTCCTGAAGTTCTGAAATGTAGTGGTGTATTATTTGTGTTTTGATAAATAAATCTTGCCTGAAGAACAAAGGCAAAGCTAAAGCCACTAGAGGTCAGGAAGTGGTGGCACACACCTTTAATCTTAGGATGTGGGAGACAGAGGCAGACAGATCTCTGTGAGTTCAAGGCCATCCTGGACTACACAAGATCAGTGCAGAAATAAATCTAGGTGGTGGTAGCCTACACCTTTAATCCCAGTACTAGGGAGTCACATGCCCTTAATCCTAGTACTAGAGGGAATATAAAATCAGAAGAGAGAGAGACTCTCTGTTTGTTTTGAATTCATCAAGCCTTGGTAGAAATAAGACTTCTCTGGTGTCTGGCTACTTTGCTTTTCTGGTTTTCAGAAAACCCAATTTATGTCTCTGAGATTTTATTATTCTTGGTACACTGAAATCACTCTTGTTTTGCTCCAGCTCAATCTTGGGATTTTTCTATGTGTGAGACAGAGAATCTCATCCCATCAAGGTGTTTTGATTCCTTGTGAAGACCAACTTCCTGGCAGGGCCTGTGTGTAGGGAGTGAGTGAACATAATGACCCACAGCTTCTTTCTGTTCAAGACTGGAGGTCTGTGTCTTTAAGGAGTTGCCCTCTGCGGCACGGTGTCCTGGTCAGGGCTTCTTATCAGATAAGACTGTATTGACTTAAGAAAACTTCTGCTTTTCTGTTCTTTCTCTCCTCGGGGTTACAGAAATTGAGGGAACACACGCAGGCAGCACGCAGGCTGACAATGTCAGTAAGTTATGGATGTGACATCAGACCGGGATTTCCCTAAAACTCCGATTCTCTTCCTACCCCAAACATTCTCTTAATCAGAAGCCCAAGGCAGAGAACTTCTGTTTGCTCACTTATTCCATGACCCCATCTTCCGTGAGATAGGGCTTGTCTCTTTGCTTCTTGGTCATGCGGGTAGAAAGTGATCTAAACATAGACTGCCCTTTCTGGGCATGCAACCTATGAGAAAATGCACTCTGAGGTTGCATCAAAATGATAAAATTCTTTTTGAAACTGTTTATGCTCATCAAGAACGTTCTTCCTCACCTGGGGAGGGAAGCAGGGATAAGAAGGGGGCTGTGACAGGGTATATAAGATGCACATACAATGAAAGCAGCTCTTCTGTACACTAGGGGAAAGAGAACTACTATCGTTGCAAAAGAGCATGATCCCCCCCCCAAAAGGCACTCACGTTGCTAACCCATCCCCAGGTCACGGTTAAGGAGCAGCATTCTGAACGTGGGGAGAAACTATTTGCATGGTGTGAGGTAGCAGAGAAAGCTTGTAAAACCCAGGCATTGCCAAGCTCCAAATCCAGGCTAAATGACGTGTTTGTTCCTCACAGAGGTGGCCAGGATTATGTATGTTCCTGACACCCGCCACAGAAGGTTGGGAAACGCTGGGTCTCTCTGGTATTACTACTCTCTGCACCAGCTGTTAACAAGGTGCTGGTATGGGCTCAAGCAATCAGCAGACCTCAACAGTTTAGCACGTTGGTGGTGGAGGGAGTGGTGCCCGCAGGGTGCAAGGGATACTCAAAAATGCTATATCCCCCTAAAGCTGACCTAATGGAGTCTTCTGTTTAAAATGGGAGAAGCAATGACAAAACAGTAATCATGTAGTAGTGCCAAATCTTTGAAGTCATAATAATCTTGACTGAAGAATTAGACAACTAAATCCACCAGTGTGTTAAAGTTTTGTTTTACTTGTGTGCATGAGTGTGTGAGTGTGGCAGATGTGTAGAGGTCAAAGGACAACCACTGGTATCAGTCTTTCCCTTCCACCTTGTTTAAGACAGAGTCTCTCTTGTTCACTGCTGCATATAGCAAGCTAGCTGCTCTGTGAGCTTCCAGCAACTGTAGCTTTGCCTCCTCCTGTCCACCGGGAAAGCACTCTGCAATTGCAGGGGCATGTGCTCCTGTGTCTTGCTTGCTCTGTGTGTGTGTGTGTATGTGTGTGTGTGTGTGTGCCTGTGTGTCTGTGTGTCTGTGTGTCTCCATATGTCCATGTCTCCATGTGTCCATGTATACCTCCAGCTTCTACCTGGCTTGCCAGGTTTGTATGGCAAATGCTTTGCCCACTGAAACACCATATGAACTCGGTATAAGGCTTATTCCAAAAACAAAATGATCATTTAACTTCAGAAATGTAACCAGCTAAACATGCTAAAAGACAAAACAATATACTTCAATGAAGCTAAAAAATAAATTTAACAATATTAAAGTGCGCTCACAGTCAAGCTGCTTGAGAAGCAGACTGCACACGGCTGCACCCTGGACCTCAAGAAAACACTTCCATAGGTGGCCCTGCTGTAGTGCGACACCTTGGGGGCTTTCCCGGTCACTCTCTTTTCAAATGAAAAAGTTTTCAAATGAATTTACACTGCCATAACCTGGAACTCTTCACAGATGTGGCCTTGCCTCTTCTGAAGCGTCTTACCTATTTCCTGGTGAGAAGTCAATAGTCTTTTCAGTGGTGCTAATCTACTTAACAATTTTAGATGTTTCCTCTGTACCCAGCACATCCACAACTCAAAACCCATTCAAACTCTTTCCTTCCAAGCTGCATATTGTTATATATTTCTGCTCTGTCTGACGGTAAATCTGGTCTGAAGCAGTAAGTATTAACCATGCCACAACCTAAAAGTTATCCTGCCTCGAAATTTCCTCCACCCTCCCCCAACAGCCCATTTTTTTTTGTTATACAGTCCTATTCAAAATTTCAAGGCACAATCAGGGTTCATCCAGATCCCTTGTAGGAATAAGAGATGAATGAGCCATTTGCCATTTAAAACAAGCAAACAACCTTTGCTCCCCTCTGAAAGCAGAGAGCACAGTCTGTTGCCATTCTGGTCTTCTAAGCTCCCACTGAAATGGCCCCTCAAGCTCTGCCTACAGCATTGCATGGTTTCCCTCGCCTGTTTCTCCAAATTGCCCCACACTGTCCCCACAGTCCTTGTCCAAATAGCTATGAACTACATGAATGTTGATCACAGCAACCATCCTACTTATTGGTGCCAATTTTCTATGCGAGTTACTGCCCTCTGCTCTTTGACCAAATACACACGAGAAGAAGCTGAAGGGAAGAGAGGCTTATTTGGTTTTACTTTGGGATGGAGTCTCACTATGGAGCTCTGGATGGCCCGGAACTTGCTGTGTAGACCAGGGTGGTTCCAAACTCATAGACCACCTGCCTCTGTCTCGTGAGTACTGGGATTAAACGTATGCTCCACCACACCTAACTCAAGAGGGGTTTCTTGTGTCTCATAGTTTTAAGGGATACAGTCCATGATGTCATGAAAGGCATTGGTGGCAAGTATCTCTATGGTAACAGGAGCTATGGCAACTGTCTGCTCACATGTCTATAGACTAGGAGGAGCAAAAGCAGGAATCTAGCCCTTGACTCTCTCTCTCCCCTTTGCTCCTTCTTATTCCTTCTAGAACCTTAGTACACAGGATGGGCTTGCCATAGGTTAGAAAAGAAGATCCAATCTTCCTCTTAATAGAGGAGAGATTTGCATTTATATGTAGAGCTCTTTTGTTGTGGAATCAAAAGATCACAATTTAACAGCTTTTGTTTGATAGGTTTTGTCTGTTTGTTTGTTTGTTTGTTATACAAGGAAGGGTGCACACACCATGGCATGAAGGTGGACATCCAAAGGCAACTTTGTGGAGTTGGATATCACCTTCTGCTTTTACGCAGGTTCCAAGGACCAAACGCAGGCTTGTGTATCAATGGCCTTTACTTCCTGAGCCATCTTGCTGACATGGATTTTTTTTAATTAATTTATTCATTCTATGACTGTAGTTGTTTTGTCTGCATATATATTTATGCATCATGTGTGTATCTCGTGCCAGTGAAAACCATAAAAAGGCACTGGGTTCCCTGGGCCTGGCATTATAGAAAATTGTGTGTCACCATGTAGGTCCTGGGAAATGAACCCTGGTCCTCTGGAAGAGTAGTTTGTGCTTTCAACCACTGAGCCATCTCTCCAGTCCCTTACTATCATGAATTTAATCGCTTAAAACAACATGTACTTATTATCTCAGAACCCTGTTCTGTGTCCCAGGTCTCAGAGACCACAGTCAACGGGGACCTAGGATTCTTTTCTCCACTAGAAACAGCTGTCTTTGGACAGGCTTATTTGGTGGTGGCAGAGTTTGGTGGCTTGTTTTTGATGGACCATTGTTTCCACTTTTAAAATTGTTGTTGCCTCGTGATTGTCCACAGGTCCTTGAAGCTGCCTACAGTCCCTTACCAGCTTACTTTCTCCCAGCCACCAGAGGGACCTTCTCCTTCACAGTTAGAACTGAGTTCTTTAGGCTATTAAAGGAGTGGCTATCCCATAATATACACAGGTCTCCCACACACTCAAGGAAAAGAGTTTATGCAGTATGCATGTATCAGGAAGGAAATCTTACTTCTTGTAAGTTAACTGTCCTTTTAGAAGATCTTGAGCAGCTCTGGAAAACAGGTGAAGTTCTACTCAAGGTCATCCACTTTCAGGCATTAAGTCTGGTTTACTGCTCCTTAGCATAAAATATTTATATATGTAACTGAATTGTCAGGCCAACAATGGTGTCTACTAACAGAAGTGCCAAGGATCGAGTGGTCTACAGTCCACGAGGCTGGATGATGTCCCAGCTAGTCTTCAGTCCATGAGGCTGCATGTCTCAGCTAGTCTTCAGTGTATGCTGGAATCTGAAGATGCAGGCTGCAACGCCAGGGAAGGAACGGACTTGCTAGCCAGAGCAAGCAGGCTAAGAGAGCAAGCCTCCTTCTTCCGTGCCCTTTATGTAGGCTGCTAGCAGAAGATGTGGCCCAGATTGAAGGTGGATCTTCCCACCTCAAAAAAATCTGGATTAAGGGTGCGTCTTCCCACATCAAAAGATCCAAATTTGAAATATGCCTTCCCACTTCAAATGTTTGAAATAAGGAAAAAAAAATAATACTCCCTCACGGGTATGCTATCGTTAGAGTTTCAGTTAATTCCAGATGTGGTCAACTTGACAACCAGGAATTGCCATCACAAGACCACTCCTTGTTAAGTTGACACATAATCCTGTCTCTTTTTGTCATTTTCCAAATGAAAACAATAACCAGGTTATAATTACACCTAGCATGATATAACTGCCCCTCGTACAACTGCCAACACATTATAAATATAGAATAGGTGGCCATGTCTCTTGAAGAACATTTTTTTCAGTACCTCAACTTAAATATGATAACCACAGATATTCTTGTAATTGGTGTTACATTACACAATAAAGACATAGAGGAAAGAAAATGCAATTATCTTTACAAACACATTTATAACAAAATGTGAGAGGAAAAACTCACGGCAATTATAACTCCCAGTTCTGGTCACGTGGCCTTAGCTGGTGTTAATAACTACCTTCCTTCCTCTACTCCCCATTCTGTATGTCCTCCACCCTCAGCAAACACCTCAACAGGTTTTGGCTCTGTCTCTGGAGGAGTGACCCATACCTTCATTCCTGAAGGGTCTGTGCCCCTTGTCATCCTGCCTGGATGAGGCTGTTGTAGTGTCCTGCTGACTTTAATCACAGGACACTGTAGCACCAAGAGATGCCCTACAGGATCTTTTGTACTCCAGACATAATCTTTCTTACCTCCCTTGTGGAGACGTAGTCCAATGTCCTCGTGGTAATCTGGATCCAATCACTCCTCTTAATGCTGCTATTCCTTTCTTAGCCTATTTGTTTAAGGACATCTGTAATGGTTTAAATAAAATGCTGCAGGTTCCCAAGTGGCGGCAGCGGGTATAAGACCACGGAGGGCCATAAAGACAGCCAGATCCCTGGCAGGGAGCTCCCAAGTGGCCCACAGGCCATGAGGACCAGCAGGTCCTAGGCAGGGAGCCTAGACAGGGAGTCAGATGGTAAGTGAGAGACCGAGATGGATAGGCACACCATGAGACCACGCCACAGGTCTCTGAAGGCGGCTGGTCCCAGGCAGGGACAGAGACATGGATAGGCACGCCATTCAGAATGAAATTGGATATTTATTTAGTGGGTTATGGAAGGAAAGAGAAGAAGCGGGGAGAGCAGAGAGAGACAGAGAGTAGGGGTATATGTGTTACCAATGAGTCCAAAGTGGTTGCCGCCTCCTGCTCACTTGGTTCAATCAGCATAATGTTGCCAGTATAGTGAACCAATATGATATTTTGTGGAAGAGGCAGACAACCAAGTTCCCTTAGCTAGGTTATGACACAGGTCTGGAGCATTAATATATTCTTGAGGTACAACTGTAAAGGTATATTGCTGACCTTGCCAACTGAAAGCAAATTGTTTCTGGTGATCCTTGCGGAGAGGTACTGAGAAAAAGGTGTTTATTAGATCAATAGCTACATACCATGTACCAGGACATTTGTTGATCTGCTCCAGTAACGACGCCACATCTGGTACAGCAGCTGCGATCAGAGTGACAACCTGATTGAGTTTTCAATAGTCAACTGTCATTCTCCACAATCCATCTGTCTTCTGTGGCCAGAGATGTGGTAGGAGCCACCACCGCTGCATCTTTCTGGCCTTGATGGTGGCACAAAGTCCTGGAGTTCCTCCAGGGATGTGATCCTGTTTTTGGGTCACTATTTTCTTCGTCTGAAAGAAGATATTACCTTACTAATGGCCTCCATTTCTCCTTTCCAATCATAAGAGCCCTCACTTCAGGTCAGAGAACCAATGTGAGAATTCTAATAACTTCTAAGTATATCTATCCCATTTATACATTCTGGGACTGGGGAAATAACCACAGAATGAGTTCAGGGACCCACCGGACCTATTGTGAGTTGAATTTCAGCCAAAACTCCATTAATCACCTGACCTCCATAAGACCCCACTTTAAATGGAAGGCCATAATGTTTCTTGGGATCTTCCGGAATCAGCATCAATTTAGAACCAATATCCAGTAGACCCCAGAAAGTTTGATTGTTTCCTTTCCCCAAGTGTCCAGTTACCCTTGTAAGAGGCCATAAGGTACTTTTGTGGAAGCACTGGGGAAAGAGTAACAATAAAGCTCTTGGGTCTTTTATCAAGGTTTTTTTTTTCAGGATAATCTAGCCATCCCTTCACTCAAGGGATTCTGGGTCTACAGACTGGCTCAAGTCTGGAAATTGGTTCAATGAGCCAAGATTCCCTTTTGCCCATGATCCAATGGAGCCTTCCTTTCATTTGAGAGTTTTCCCACTTCTACAGCTCAAAACAATTTAGTAGGCTTCTTCTCTGCCTCAAGCCTGGAAACACCATGATTGATCAGCCAGTACCACAGGTTCGGAAGAGCTGTGCCACCCTAAAATTCCCTCTGCCTGTGCTGGCCTTCACGGCTCAGGCCTTTACGAACATTACTTTGTCATGCTGCCCATTACAATAGCTACAATCACCTTGCCTTTGGCAGTTCAGGGCTGCCACCTGCTACTTTGGGACCCAATTAAACCTGTTGCATTTAATTCACCCAACTGAGCAGCAGCGTCTCCAATTCTAAGGTCTGACACAAAGAGAAGGGGACAACAGAGGTCTTCATGCTGGTGCCCTCTCACCATTGTGTGTCGTATAGAACTAGGGAAGGGTGCGTCTTCTCAGCTTTCCCAGTGTGGAGGATTAGGTTTCTGCAGTGTGCCCATTCCAGCACTTCAACTTTCTTGAGCCTTAAAACCCCTTCATCCACACCAAGCCAAGGTATATCGGGCATCTCCAGCTCCATTTCAGCAGGCCATCTTTTGAAAACTGCTTCAGCCAGTAGTTTAAATAAAAATTTAACATCCTTTGACTGTGTGAGCTTCCATATTAAACCTAGAATCTCCATTCCGTAGGCCCATATCAAACTTAGCCTGATTCTTTTTCTGTTCCTTCCCCCCAATGACTCCACACCTTTACAATCTATTCCCACACATTTTCCCCAGGCTTCTGCTTGAATGAATTAGCGAATTCATTAAGCTAATGAATATTGGAATGTACCTACTTGTGAACTACACTTCCCAGGTCCTTTCTAGGAGTCTGCTTAGCCTGAAGTCTGGTTATAGCTCTAGAGGCAACTGTTGGTGGACCCTGAGAAAGTTGTTGCTGATTTAGCAGACGCAGAAGGATTATAGAGAAGGCAGTATTTCAGAGGTCAGGGGTGGGTGTTAAAGAGCATTTAACAGTTAATGCTCTTACTTTAACTGCCTCCACCCTCCGAAGCTGAGATTTCAATTTTCACCGTAATCCCGCCCACCTTACAATGAGGATTTCACTTTGATTTTCTGAGCTCTATGGCTGCTGAAGAGCGATTATCTTCCAGTGGACACTTAGAAACCTTTAGACAATGAGCATCTGGAGCTGGTTGATTTTATCACTGAGTTCAGTGTCCTTCACCATATTCTGGAATGCTAGATATTGCTTAATGTTATCATGGTACTCATTCTTTTTCTTTGTCAGTTTACCCAGAGATGCTAACAGCAACCAGCCTGTATCATCGTTTTTCTTATTTTTCCACAAATTGTTAGAAGTTTTATATACAGAGCCACCAAATTCTTTGTCTTTCACAATGGGTGAATTAGGATAATCAAATGCATTTAGCTCCTTAAGTTTGTACAATAGTTCATACCATGGGTTTTTCCACACACTCTGAGCTTCCAGGAGAGGCTTCAGTCACTGTAGCTGTTGGCCACTGGAAAGCGTGTTCCAGATACTTAAGAATTCATCCTTTTACTTCCGTTGCTCTAGAATCACTCTTGGTAAGAAAATCTGTATTTGTTAGGGTTCCCTAGAGGAGCAGAACTTACAGAATGAATCTATTTATACATAGAAAGGGGATTTATTAGGAGGGCTCACAGGCTGTGGTCCAGCTAGTCCAACATCAATGGAAGGTCCAAGAGTCTAGTAGTTGTTCAGTCCATGAGGCTGGATGCTCAGCTGGCCATCAGTATATCTCAGAATCCTGAAGAAGTAGGCTCTAAAGCCTTCTAAAGACCTACCAGGGAGAGAGAGAGAGCAAGCAGGCAGAGAGAGCAAGCTTCCTTCTTCCTTGTCCTTTATACAGGCTGCCTGCCGAAGGGGTAGCCCAGATTAAAGGTGGATTTTCCCACCCCAAAGATCGAGATTTTAAAATGGTTCTTCCTACTTCAAATGATTTAATTAAGGAAAGGTCCCTCACAGGTGTTCCCAGTCATTCGGGTTTTAGTTAATTCCAGATGTGGTCATGTTGACTACCAAGAACAGCCATCACAGAAAGGAATATTGGCTATGGGTCCTCTATGTTTATGGCAAATATTATTCGTATCTCCCAGGAAGAGGCTTCATGTTTATAATAAACAGACATGACTATTTCCTAGCTTTGCTTACTTTTTTTCTACAAAATTTCAGCTATGATTCACACTACAAGAAAAGGCAGAAAGAACCCAGCAGTCCCTCCCCGTGGTCTGGCAAGACTGGAAGTAAATCTGCTTCCCCTTATTAATTCTCCCCCTAATTCTTTTTAAGATGTGCTGGCTTTGGGACTCTAGAGAAAACTCCCATTATACCACCCCAAAGAGGACTCAAGGGCTTTCAGAGGGGAGTCAGGTAGAGGCCACGGTGTTGTGCTTGGCAAGGAACCCCAAGACTTCCAAAGAAGTGGCTGCCCTTAGCTCTCACCCCAGGACTTGTTTACAAGACGCAGCAATGCTGGAACCAGAAAAAGGATTAAGTATTTTTCCCCTCAAGGCTTTAGTTTAATTTGCATAATTTTTCAAAAGAATGTTCTACTGAAACCCTCTGTTCTCTAAACAAGACCAGAGCAACTGTAGGGTGAGCCAAGAGGAAGCAGGCCTTGTGGGTATTAAATGGTCTGTGTAGGGATCGAGAAATGTGAAAAAGCTAATCCTGCTTGGGCCCTTTCTAGCTCACAGCTCGGACTTGATGCTTGCCTTTGCCATGTTGGCTGTGACATCTGCCCCACACCCCATTCCACAAACACCCAGTGTTGGGGAAACCAGGAAGATGGTTTCCTAGCAGCTCACGTACAATTTCCGGCATCAGTTCCTTGAACGCTTGTGAGCACACTGGGATCAACAGTATTAATATCTCCAGAGGACTTGCCAGATATACAGTATGTTAGCCCATTCCAGACCCACTGAGTTGGAATGCCCATTCCGGGACAGACTCAGGAGTCTGGGTTTTGCTCAGCAGAGGATTCTGATGCCCACCGAAGTCCGAGAGGACCTAGCTGAAATCAGTGTCAAATTGTAAGTGTTCAATGGAAGTAACCAGTCGATGATTTTCAAACATATATCATAAAAGAAATATTAAAAACATTTAAATAAACAAAAGTACTGTAGAGTAACCAACGGGTATAAAATCCCCCTCCCCCTGGCCTGCTCTCCAACTAGTTAATAGCCAAACAATATTGAGCAAATGACCAAGCAATACTTCCAACCACTCTCTACTTCTCCACTAGTTCACTGAGCATGCTCCAAAGACCCTCAAAAGCCTGACCTTCCACCCAGCCCTCTCCTGTCTCTGCTCCCAGCCAATGGCAGTCACCATTCTCTTCTTCTCCCCCATAAGTCTCTTGTGGGGGTTTGTTATGGTATGACTTTGTGATATTCCTTGGCTCCCAACTGCCAAGATGCCCTTGTGCCAGAAAAACCCTTACAAGTATACCAATTTATTTTTGAATTTTTGTTGTATCTGTTCTATTTAGAGAGAGTTTGGGGTGTCAGACAATTAGAGAAATCTTCATGCTTGCATTTAAATTACGTTTTAATTTCAATCATAGCAACTCTTTATAACCACCATGGAGGATGTAGTGGGAGATGACACGATGCAGTTTTTCTGTGTTCTGCTTCACAGACAGCACTGCGTATGTCAGAGCCAGGCGAAGGCACTGGGAGAGATTGCAGAGCCCCTAAGGCTGGGAGACACTGTGCATCCACAGCGTGTCCAATGCGTGTGTAACCTTTGCAAGAGGAGGACAAGAATGTTTCGGCTCACTTTTCAGAGTTCCTGAAATATCTACAATGAAAAGGAGCACTCAGAAAGAAGAAAGACCACATGAGCTGGAGAAAGGAAAGTCTGAAGGCATCATAGGGGGGTGTGAAAACCAGTCCCTCTCCTAAAGAGCTCACTAGTTCAACAGTGTACGTGGGAGGCCTCTGTTGACCCCCTTCTTACTCTGTCGTCTTTAGAATATCTTTATTTCTTCCGGGATGCTTATGACAATGCCTAAGTTCTCCAGATGGCATTGTCCTCCAGGATGTGGGGAACTGATACTATTCTGAGTAGCACAAATACTCAGTGGTGGGGACTGGGGATGAGGTCAGCAGTCTCAGTGGCAGACATTTGTATCCGTCAGAGCAGACATAACAAAATATCCTTTTGGCATCAGAGTACCCACGCGGTTGTGCCTGAGAAACTGGAAGCCCCGAGGATCCTGTGCTGGGAGAAGGAAAGGTTGTAAAGCCTAGTGTCAGCCACGGGGAGAGACTCTTCTCTGGGAAGAGACTTCTGACAAGTTGGGAGACCCCCTCACAGGAGAGACGGGAACGGACATAAGGTTGGGTCACAGTGATGGTCAGGCCCACACCTTGGTCAGAACTTCTTAGTTATCAATACCTCTCACCCCCTATTTAAATCTGAGTCTCCCGTCTGAACTCCCAACGATGGATTTAGGCAGTCATTGGATTTCTTTATTTGTTCCTCTTCTCAGTGTGTTTGCATTTGCTAATCCCCTTTCTCAGGTTTCACTGCTGTCTGTTTAACAGATTGATTGAGGGCAGGTGACTGTTCAGACTGTCTGAGCCCAGGCTCTGACCTAGCAACTTCATAACTAGGAAACATGCTTTTAAAAATCATATTTTTGGGCTCACCTTAGCAGCAATGCATACTAAAATACAAATGATACAGAGATGCATGGTTCCTGCATGAGAACGATGTGCAAGTTCTTGAAGCTTTCCTTTGTTTTTCTTTGGAGAAAACGCTTAGTGATTAAGATCACTTGCTGCTCTTCCAGAGGACTTGGGTTCAGTTTCCAGTATCCACATGGCGTTTCCCGAGTCCAACTCCAGTCCAAGAGGACCCAACAGCTTCTTCTGGTCTCCTCAGGTACTACATGAACGTCACATACTTACATATATGAAGGCCAAAGACTAATATGTGTGAAATAAAGACAAATTTTAAAATCTCAAACCTACTTTGTATTATCTCCTAGTGTTTTCTTAAACCTGGTTTTGTACTACTTTTATATTTATGTGTATAAATTTATATATTTATACTTATTACATGCACACATGCATTGACATGTAGAAATCAGAAGACAATGTGAGGGAGTAGACTTTTCTGCTTCAACCTTGTAGGTGTTTTTTTTTTTTTGAGGCAAGATTTCCCTGTGTAATAGTCCTAGCTGTCCTGAACTAGCTCTTGTAGACCAGGCTGGCCTTGAACTCACAGGGATTCACCTGCCTCTGCCTCCCAAGTGCTGGGATTAAAGGCGCGCACCACCACCACACAGCCAACATTGTGGGTCTTGTGGTGTGAACTCAGATAATAATCACGCTTGGCAGAAAGCACCTTTACCCACTGAGCCATATTGCTGACCCTAAATAATAGAAGGGAAGCAGGAGTAACATGAGTCTCTACTGGTCAGGAACAGTAAGAGTCTAACTATACTCTACCGTGCTTTCTTTGCGATGCTCAATGCTCCACTAAGGTCTGCTCCATCAGCCTGCCTCATAAAATTAAGACGGTGAGAAATCACACGGTAATGCCTCCAGCCAAACTGCCGTGTACATATAGTAAGATACACAATGAGCCTTTGTTATTAGGCCCTAACATACAGGCACTGTGTTATTGCAGAATGACCTAACCTATCTGGACTGCAATATCAGTTTTCTCACAATTTAAAATGAGACTTAAAGGTCAGGCGGTGGTGGTCCCAGCACTCAGAGACAGAGGCCAGCAGATCTCTATTCGAGGCCAGCCTGGTCTACAGAGTGAGTTTCAGGACAGCCAGAGATACACAGAGAAACCCTGTCTCAAAACAAACAAACAAACAAACAAACAAAAATGAATCATGTAGTTTATCAAATTCTAGCTTTATTTAATTTAAACAATAGACGTATCAAAATTATTGACCTTTTTAAGTTTGGATTTTTAAAAACTTAAACTACCTTACTAATAAGACATTAATGTATGGCACCTGCCTGAGGCCAGAGGACACATAGCTTTTTGCAGAAAGTGGGCAATGTTACGTAGCCCAAAGAAAAGACAGTTTAACCAAGCTCTGTTCAGAGAGCAGGAGCGGCTAAATAAAGGGGATTCAAGGTGGGCATCCCCTGCAAATATCACGTGATCCACTCCGCATCCACCATTCTGCACAGAAGAGGCCACGCCAGTCAGGTTAACTGTGCTGGAACCAGGCCTCATTCTGTTGTGCCTGGCTTCTCAGTCCTTCGCTTTCTTTTTAAAACATTTTTTTTTCAGGTATGGGAAGCAAGGTGCACATGAGTGCAAGGGCCCCTTAGAAGCCAGAAGAGGACATCAGATCCCCTGGAACTGGAGTTCAATGTTCACAGAATCGACTTAGCTTTGTGTAAGCTCTTGCAGCCCAGGTACATAGAAGCCTTTGAGATGTCTGCCAGACAGTGTCCGTTGCGGAACTCCGAGTTCCACTTTTCCTTTACCTCGGGAAGTTACCGGCCCTGTTCCAGCTGTCCTCACTATTATCCTTCCTGATGCCCCTATAACGACTTCTCTCAAGCCCCTCTTCTGTCTGGAACAGTTGCCCTTAGCCCTTTCTTTGGAAACCCCGCCAATCCAGATTGTCTTGCTTAGCTTCCTAACCGGTATCATTACATTCAAAGAGACTCAGCCCACTGGAGTCTTTGTGTCCTAAGTCACCAAGGTGATTGTGTCATCCCCCTGCTAGCCAGATGATTTCTTTATCAGTCCCGCGTGTGATTATCCCTAGTGTAAACATGCCCTGTAATGCCCGCTGTGGAAAGAATGGCAAGGAGAAAAACAGACCATGCACTCTCTAACCCATGGCTGCTATCTAGGCCACGGGACGTGGGCAGTTACCTTCCTCTGTGGTATGAAGGGCTGGCTTGGATTCACCTTGATAACATAATCTACGCAGGCTTAATCTATAAACACTACTATCACAAATAGTTTCCCAAATCAGCCAATCCATGAAGGACATGCATGCGAATATTAAAACATATTCATGATCTTCTTTCTTTAGATTTGTCTTTGAAGAACATAAAATTCTAGGTACTATTTCTTGGAGGGGGGTGTCCTTTTTTATTTCTGTGATTCTCTCTGTAATGAATATACCAGATTCTTAGCTAGAAAATACTAAAGCTTATTATTTCAAGCTTTATTTCAGTGTTCTTTGGCTGAAAAAAAAATGAAGTAGTCCCAGGGAATAACATATCTGACTTTTCAGTTTATAGATGACAAGGTCTAGTGTTAATTCACTCTTGTAATGGCGAATGTACTTAAGTGACTGATAGAAAATAAAATGTCATGCCAAATTCACCAGAATTAGACGACTTAGCCTTATAGAGACCATCTCCTTAGCTACATGCCATGCCAAAACTGATGGCTGCGTTACTGGCTATTTCTGCTTCATTATATTACAAAGTGAGACAAACCATCTGTATGCAATTATATGTCAAAGGGGGTCTGTCAATTCTGAATGAGCCGCATTATTTCCTGAAATCCATACAACTTAAATTATGTTTGGCCTCAAGCATGAATACATGTGGATTTTAAAAGAATTGTACCATGTCTACAGCCAAGTGGGGTACAACACTGCCTATAACAAAGCCTTTTAGTCATCAGATGCTTGGAGATGCTCCTCCATTCAGAGTTAGGGTACGCAAACACGGGCTCCACTGTGATCTTTGGTGTGGGATCACCAAATAATCTGAGCATAAGAAACTTAATATTTCCATCCTCTATAGAAACTGTACAGATTTCTATAGAGTTTCTGTTAGTCTAGCTGCATCTCAGAGTATCCAAAGGCTCATCTGTCATCTGTGAGCTTCTCCTGGACCACGCCTTAGACTCATGAAGACACGTCTCCAGGTAGGCTTGTTACTAGACCCTCAGGTCCATAAACCTCTTACCTTATCTTCCCTGTATTTCAAAAGAAATTAGGATAGCGATTTTTTTTAAGTCGAAATAAATTAAGAAATGAGAATTGGTAAAATGAAATGAGTTTGCTCATGGGTTCGCCAGAACTGGAGAAGCTCGTAGTTTTCACTTTTGCTGTAGCAGTGCAATCTGACTAAAACAGAAAAGATGAAACAAAGCCAGGATAATGCATGTGTGAGAACTGTCAGGACCGTAGGGTTTCACCCCACCCCCACCCCAACACAAACAAGCGAGAATTTGTATATACGTTGTTTTAGGATGCTTCTTACACCATTTCAGGCTCACTGAGCTGTGAAGGGAAGACTTCATCACATCCTTCCAGGTCCCTGTGAGCCCCAACAGACGCTTTCCCCCCCGCAGGAGACGGGCAGAAAGACTTTCTCCAGAGACAGCCTTTTGGTTGAATGTGTCCACCAGAATTCTTCTCTTGAATGAAAGGATCCCGCTTCCCCTTGGTTCCTTTTGCCTGCTCGGTCCTTTGATTCTCCCTTGGTCTCCTGTTCTGCGGAGAGTGAAATGCTGTAAAGGGAGACACCTGTGCCCTCCCTTTGTTTCTGAGTATCGAAACTGTGGTCCCCAAAGAATTACAGTTCCCAGAGGAAATCTCATTCTGGGGGAAGGAATGGATGATGCTTGGTACCAACCAGAGGAGTTTGCCTCTCAAGAAGAGATGTCACACAGCTGTGGTACCTTATCTGCCTTTCAGACAGACTGAAATGAGACTGTGATAGGTAAGCCAAGGGCAGCATCACCCCTTGGAGAGGATTGCTTGGTGAGACACGCCTCTTGCCCTCTCTTCAAACCTAACTCTTACATCAGGACCATGGCAACTGATCTGGGGGTCACTAGACCTCTGCCCAAGGTGGCCACATCAAATTACTCTTCCTGCTTTTCACTATTATCTCTGCAATTGGCATATTGGTGACAAGCGGCCACACCTCACTTGGTGAGACTGTCAGGGCTCAGGTTCTGACCCAAACAACCCTAGTAACGCCTGCAGTGGTGGAAGAGATGAGCCAGTGCCTGGAGTGGACCTGACCTCCCTCCCTGTTCAGAAGGTAAAGCAAACCCGGAGCAAGTGGCTTAGCCTCTCCGGCTCCCAGTGTTCTCCATCAAACTGCAGAGATTTAGAAGAGCATCCTGTAAGAGAAAACATCAAGCACCATGTCTAAATCACGGCCTCCCAAAATACCACCTGCCATTTCAGTAAAGGAAATGTTGCAACCGCAAGTCAGTTCTTCAACTGTCAAATATAGTCGATGCCAGCCACAAATAGTTAAGTCTATTTAAATCAGTTTAAATTAGGATTTCAGTTCTTCAACTGCATTTGATACATCTGAAGCATAGTTGGAGTTACATATATCTAGTGCAGATATAACATTTTCACCAGAAAAAAAAATACTGGGCAGGACCCTGTCCACTTGGGTTCTGCAGTACTAAGATGAAATGCTAGTTTCTTTGAAATCTTCCCTTGGTGGAAGAGAAAAATATGAACCTTCTGCTTCCCACGGCATCTCTCTGGGATGAATCTTAACTTGTCTCCAGTTCATCCTTCAGAGAGAATTTGCTCCGCAGTCCTTAGCCTTAGTTCAGAAGACGGTGGCTAGTGACTTGGCAGCAGCCTACCTCCGTTGTAGAGTGTGGGACAATGTGGGTAGGTGCTGGATGCTCCAAATTCAAGGAGTTTTACTACAGGGTTTTACTACAGCCACTGTGAGCTTTGGGTGGAGACACCATGAAGTCTCCCATGAACCCAAAGTATCTTCATGGCAGAGGCCAGAGATCAAAGACCATCTGCCCCAATGATTCTGCTGTCCCCTCTGGATATGACTTCTAATCCTGACCCAGCTTAAACCTCTATCTTAGGGCTCCCTGCCCCATCTTCAATTTTCTGCCGAGCATTATTCCAAACAACACAAGACACGGGCTCTTGACCTGATTGACTGTCTGTGCCCCACCTGCCTAGGTGTGCTCCAGATGTTTGTCTGCTTGCTCATCCTCCTCTGCCCACGACCCAGGTCTTTCACAGATCTGCAGGAGCAAAGACAGTGCAAAGATGGCAACAGGACGGAGTGCGTTTGGATGGTTGCTCGCTGGCCATGCGACTCCGCTGTCCATGCGACTTCGCTGTCCGTGAGACTTGGGACTTGGTGACTGCAGAATAGCTCGCTCCAGAATCCCATCTGTGAGTGGCGGGCAGTAGGCTGCAGGTCAGAACGGCAGCGAAGCTACCCATCCAACCGCCCTCTTTCCGGGTCAGGTTTCCCCCAGCATCGCAAGCAGTATTTAACAAACTGGGTCTCAACCATTCTTTGGCCCTTTCAGAGGGGTGACTACTGCTGATAAGGTGGGCTAGACCCCCGAGCATCTCTAGCTGTCCTGGATTCTCTCATTTTCTGCCTCTTTCTTACATTTCACTTATTATCTAATTTGTTGCTTACTAGGTGGGTGGGTGGTTGTCCGGGGAAGACACTCTAGTCCTCAGGCCTGACAAGAGCATTGTTATTCGCTGAGCTGTCTCTTAGGACCCCTGAGGCCCGCGCTTCCCCCGCCCTCCCTCTCTGTTTAGAAACAGCAGCCACTGGTCAACATCTCTGTTTTTGTGCCAGTACCAAGCTGTTTTCATTACTGTAGCTCTGTAATAGGGTCTGAAGTCAGGGGTGGTAATGCCACCGGAAGTACCTTTATTGTACAGGATTGTTTTAGCTATCCTGGGTTTTTTGTTTTTCCCTATAAAGTTGATTATTGTTCTCTCAAGGTCTGTGAAGAATTTTGTTGGGATTTTGATGGGGATTGCATTGAATCTATAGATTGCTTTTGGTAGAACTGCCATTTTTATTATGTTGATCCTCCCAATCCAAGAGCATGGGATATCCTTCCATTTTCTGGTATCCTGACCGTGTGGGGTGCACCCACCCACTGAGACGGTGGGGCTGATCTAATGGGAGCTCACCAAGGCCAGCTGGATGATGGAGCATGTGATCAAACCGGACTCCCTGAATGTGACTGACAAGGAGGGATGACTGAGAAGCCAAGGACAATGGCACTGGGTTTTGATCCTACTGCATGAAGTGACTTTGTGGGAGCCTAGTCTGTTTGGATGCTCACCTTCCTAGACCTGGATGGAGGGGGGAGGACCTTGGACTTCCCACAGGTCAGGGAATCTCAGCACACTTTCCCTGTTCCCTGACTGCTCTTTGGACTGCAGACAGAGGGGAAGGAGGATGGGGGGAGCGGGAGGGAAATGGGAGGAGGGGAGGAGGCGGAAAATTTTAATTAAATAATATAAAAAAGAAAAAAGAAAAGAAACAGCAGCCACCTCTTGCCTTCACTGTCACATTGTATCCGCGTCTCCCAGCACTAGAATATGGCTCCAGCTCAAGGCCTCTCACCAGCATTAAGTAATCCGCTTGATTCTCAGAACCTCTGCTCTGCTGTCCACCACCCGTCCTCCCTGCCTCGCCTCCAGGCTGACCTGCAGGTGTTCATTACCTGCTCAGAACCTCAGCACACTTTCCCTGTTCCCAGCTTCCTCTTCTAAGTCCCCACCAAGGCCTGAGGCAGCCCATCCCTGTCACCTCTCTCCTCTTTGGCCTGCAGCTAACCTTTGGAGTGGGTTCTCTAAAGTCAGACAGTTGTGAAATCGCAGCAGCTGCGGGCGACAAAGCCAGGTCCCCAGAGCTGGGGTCGGAGTGTGCCGTCGAAGAGGCGTGCCACTGCCCTCTGACCCCTCTCACCGCGTTTGTGACCCGCTTTCCCGGAGGCGCCTTCTGGTCCTTCTGCTTGGACAGGACGGCGACCCGGGGGCGGAGGGGAGTGGCCGCCGCGGCCTATTTCCGCGAGCATCCAGAGCCGGTTCGGGGAGCTCCACGCCAGCCTCCCCCATCCACGCCGCCCCGTTGGCCCCTGCCGTCAGCATCCATGCAGCCTCTTAGACCCCAGCAGCCCGCGCTGTTGCTGAGCCTCTGGCTGCTGCTGAGCCTCGCGCTGCCCGCGGCTGCCGTGGCGTCCCAGGACCGGGAGCACACCGATGACCCCACGCGGCCCCCGGCGGCGGGGCTGCCACTCGGGATCCTGCGGCAGGCGGCGCACGCTGCGCTGCACTTCTTCAACTTCCAAGCCGGCTCGCCCAGCGCGCTGCGGGTGCTGGCGGAGGTGCAGGAGGGCCGCGCGAGGGTGAGTGGGCCGCGATGCGGAGGGACACGCGCGGGGACCACGGTGCAGATCGTGCTGTTCGAGGGCCGCGGAGTCCTCAAACGCCGCCTTTGCCTTTCCGACATTTCCGAGGCCAGACATACTTTACATGCTATAGGGGCGTTTGGGGAAACTGAGGAAAGGGTCTCACGAACAGTCCCTGGTTAGGGTCCCCCAGCATGGGTGGCTGTTGGGATGCACACTGCTTACCCAACCAACCTATGGCTTAAATTCTGTGGCTTCTACCAAAGGCTAGGGAGGTGTGTCCAAAGTCTAAGCCAGCTCTCAATGTCGCAGACAAGTTTCTGGTGTTCTGTCCTGTTTGGTTGTTAATTGAAGACTA
This sequence comes from Microtus pennsylvanicus, assembly GCF_037038515.1. Lineage (NCBI taxonomy): Eukaryota > Metazoa > Chordata > Mammalia > Rodentia > Cricetidae > Microtus > Microtus pennsylvanicus. The sequence continues at coordinate 36,055,362 of NC_134594.1, read as the reverse complement.
CTGTGTAAGATTCCTCTAGGCCTGCGCAGGGACCACCTAGTTCTAGCGCCGTCCTGATCTAACGAGCGAGTGATAGGGCCGCAGCAGTCTGTGATTGTAGGTGTGGATTTGTGTGAGCGAAACTGTATGGCTCTCTTCATCAAACAGATTTTAAAAGTTTTCTTTTAAACTGCAGAGTCCGAAAGGCAGTGCAGCTTTCCCGGATGTTACACAAAGCCACAGTCCCGCGGCCTTAAATCGTGTGTAGTGTTAAGATTTAAATCGGTAGGACGGTAACGACTGTTCTCTGTCTGGGATCGGATGATGTGAACCGCCCTTTGGACGGTCAGCTCTTTATTTCTAGAAAAGGCAAACTATTGTGATTGTTTGCAAGCAAAAACCTTTACTGTCTCAGGGACACGCCCCGCCTAGTTTTATCTTTACTAGTTTATCAGAAAAAGGAGGTCACGTTAAGAGCTCCTCTTCCTCTCCTGGAGGAAAGAGGAGCCCTGAAGGCAGCCTCCCTGGTTATCTGGGGGAGACTTCTCTGTTAAAACAAAACAAAGCAAAACACCCAGACTGACAAAGCATACCAGTTTTCAAAGACCAGGGATTTTCCTGCATTCCAAGATGATTTTCAGAAACCATAAAGAGGGCGAGTGAGGCGGCCGCTGGGTAAAGGTGCCTGTTGGCAAGCCTGGTAAGGTGACTTAGAATCTCTGACCTGGTGGCGGAAGGAGAGAACTGACTCCCCCAAGTTGTCCTCTGATTTCCATGCCCCTGCTATGACACACATGCACACACATAATAAACAAATGCAATTTTAAAACCTTCACCGAGAGCTCTGGTATGGCTTATCTGTAGCAGTGTTCCGGAACTTTAAGGAGACCCTACTTTGTTGCAAGTGGCGGGTGTGAGAGTAACTAAAACAGGGGATCCAAGACATCAGCCCAAGAAACAATTCCCTGATGTTATGCTTCCTCTTAACCACCCTTGAGCTCCCTGGTTTTTTTACATTTATGTGATTGCGGGAGCCAAGGAAAAGAGGTCAGTGTGCCAAGAACCAATTTCCACCATGAATCTAGTCAAATTGTTTTCCTTAAAAGGCTACTGAAGAAAGGTCCACCCTTACAGATGATCAAGCAGGCCAGTGTTGGAGAGATAAACATCTAACAAGGGCATGCAAATGTCTGGGAGGGGGGCAGAATCAAGAGGAAGGCCTGGGAATGGGGGCTGATTCCTGGCCGGGGATTGCAGTAAGCCGGCTTCCTAGGGTCTGCAGCAGGTTGTATTGATGCTTTAAACTGGGTCTTGTTTTACCTCCAAAGAGCCACACAACTTGGAGACCTGTATATAAGTATTCTCCAGCTATCACCACATTTAGGACGGAAATAACACATTCTGCCAATGCCGGGTGGTTATAAAAGTTGCGTCATATGATAAAGCAGGCAAAGTGTCAAAATAAGAGTTAGAGGTAGCCCATTGCCCAGTCCCTAAATCTTGAACATTTTGTGTTAGGCATGAAGCTGGATTTTGTGGCCTTACTTCAGATGTGGAATAGCAACCTTAGGAAGGCGTCTTTGGCATTCTTTTTGCTTTGAAGTGCTCAGCCACCTCTCTTAGGTGACACAAACTTAGCCTGATGGAGACAGCTTCCAGAAAGGTGGATGTAGGAGCTCCAATGGCGAGAGAAGCCGCAGCCCTCAGGGAACTCATCTACTGTAGGTCGATGGCCACCCTCTGGTTAGAATCTCCATCCCGTGGGCACTTTGTTAGGATAATGTACTAGCTTGCCACCCTGTATCTGTCCTTCACCTGGTCCTGAGCCAGGGGGAGCAAGTGGATGCCTCAGTGGGAGAAGTAGAACTCATAGGGGTCCCTCTTCATCTAGGGCTGGGTATACTCTTTTTTAACGTGAGGGGCTGGGACTAAGTCTGGTTTTCGAAGTAAGGGATCAATTATGGGATCAATTGCTGTGGGTCCAACTATTGTGATTTTTGGCTCCAGGGATTTATCCCACAGCCCCGTACATGCTAGGCACATGTTCAACCACGGAGCTACCTCCAAAGTCCTATGTAATGAAATGACTTGGGCCATACACCATGAGGGTGAATGGAAAAAACAAGAGAGGTATTTTCCATTGTGGTCCAAATCTACGTGCATAAACCAGGCCATGATAATGGATGCAATTCTTGATGTAGACTTCGTCTAAAAACAAAAATGGAAGCCAGGGGACCAAAAGATGTTTAAAGACGTCTTCCAGCCTGGAGATTTCCTTGTTTCTCTTAGAACCTCGAGTCCTCATTCTAGAAACACTGTTGCCCTCTTGTGGTCAAATGCAGTAATCACTGTAGATTATGGTTTAAGAAAGTGCAAGTCTCTGGCTCCTGATTGAAGATGAGACCTTACGGTGGTGTCCCGTGTTCTCTGCTATGCCTACCCGATGTCACCTTGTTCCTGGTCATACACTACCATTCCATGACCAAAAAATGTTTACTTTTCTGCTACAATGTGGCCCAGCCGCAGGATCACAGTTGGAGCGGAGCCGATCCCCCCGTGGTGTTGGAAGGTTCTTAGGCTTCTGGGTGTCCAGGGTCAGGCCCATGGGTTTCTCCACTCCTGGACACTTTGCTGTCACTGAGATGCGTGGACTTGAGGAGAGTTCTGTGGGCACATACTTCCTAAGAAAGCCACCTTATTCAGCAATCAGCTGTTGTTTGGAAATTGGTCAGGGTCCCGTTCCCATCGAGGACCAGACACAATTCAAACAGCTGGGCAAGGTGTGTTGGGGGAGGGGATTGCCCATGCTCTATTCCAATAAAAACTAGTAATTTTGACATCGGGCTGTTTAACTGGAGCGTTATGGGGTCTTTCTAGCAAGAAAGGACACATCACTTCAGATTCCATCTTTGGTTTGCGGCCAGTGGGGTGTGCGCATAGAAAGGATAAGGCACCTAGTCCTCTACTCCGGCCTTTCCCCTGCTTCTTCGACAATCGTGGCTTGCTCACACAGCAAGAGTTGAAGAGACGACCCAGTCTATTCTTTCCAGAGCACTGAACTTGGACCTTGTGAGTGTGCTAGTTAGTTTTCTTGGCATCTTGACACCGTCTGGTCAGAAGGAACCTCAACTGAGAAAATGTCTTCATCGGATTGGCGTGTAGACAAGCCTATGGGAGTATTTTCTGGATCAATGATTGATGTGGGAGAGTCCAGCTGATTGGGAGCATCACCACCCTGGGAAGGTGGCCCTGGGGTATATTTAAGAAGAAGGGGGTGTTGAGACAGTCACGGGGAGTCGGTAAAGCAGCGTGACCTCTGCTTCAGTTCATGCCTCCAGGTTCCTGCCCTGCTTGAGTTCCCATCTTGGCTTCCCTCAGTGATGGACCATGATAGCAAAGTGTAAACCAAAGAAACCCTTTCCTCCCCCAGCTGGTCATGGCCTCCATCACAGCAATAGGATGCAACCTAGGTCAGCGGGTTGGACACATGTTTTATACCTGTTCTTCACAGCTCACCCAACAGTCGGTGGCTGATCAGGTGGTAAGTGCATCTTAAATAGCCGGCCTGGAGGCGAGTCAGACCTTGCTTGTCAGGCCAGAAGGTAGAGCAGCTGCTGCTCTCAGGATTGAGACTGAGACTACCTCGGGCCAGAAGCAGGAGCAGAATTCGTCCCCTGGGCCCCGCAGCTCCAAGTGCATGCACTCCACTGAGAAAGAAACGCACCGCTTCTCAGTCGGCGGAGCACTTTAGTACAATATTAGACACCCAATTACGACTCTTCTTGAACCCTTCTCTCCATTAATGTCAATAATTCAGAGTCAATCATTAAGAATAGGAAAGCAATGCATTATGTAGGACGTATTACACGGAGACAAAAATTGGGGAATCAAAGAGGCTGCAATGCATACGAAAGATAATAAAATAGTAAGACAAAGTCAGGTTTTCTTTCCCTGAAAAAAAAACCCTTAACTTTTAGGTCCTTCATGAGACAGCAGTCAAATCAGAGGCTCTGTAGGGCCATGCTGTCATTAGGGCCGCAAGCTGCCGGAGGAGGAAACCTCACAGCACAGAGAACAGGGACACACAAAGTAGCACACTCCTGGCCTGGCCCGGAGAGACTCAGGCAGTCTGCAGTCTTTGCCCACCACACCAGCTCCTAGAGGGAAGGATCCGGGTCCAGTATTTGTCAGGGACTGCCAGCGGTATAAAACCTGGGTGTGATTTTCCTTGTCCTTTGCCCCAAGTTGTCCAAGCGACTGAACCCAGATGAGTCAGCAAATAGGAATGCCCTCAACTGTTCTGTAATAAGTCGGTTTTGTTCATAGTCCTGTCCACAACATTTTACGTTTGGTTTTCCACGTGTACGACCAGGGTGTTTGTAATCACATGGTATTAGCAATGCCCCAGGTAAAGACTACTGGCCGGGGGCAGGTTGATCTTCTTGGGTGTCCTCCCTAAAGCCTTCCTTTAAGGCTCTCAACGGTTCCACTGGAAGTTGAATGCAAATACTCAATCCCCCAAAGATTAATTTTTAATACTAAAAGATGAACAGTTTCAGTGACTGCTAAGCAGTGAGTCACTCCATGCATGCATACAGCCAGGGCAGGGGCAAGTCATCCGGAGAATATTTTAGAGAGCCAACCCCACACTGGTTACAACTAGGAGCCCTGACAAGTGTCCATTTGGTTTATTTGTTATGGTTGCATAAGGTTCATCATCATCGCCACTAAAATCAAGTTGTGAAAGAGAATCTTGTGTGTGCTTGTAAAGAAGATCTATGCAAATTCATGGTCACATGTCCACAGCAAACATTACATTAGGGACCACGACTAATTCTCTATATTTCTTCCTATGTTCACGTGACACATTACCATAATGCTCGTGGGTTCAACACGTGAGATACATTCACCTGCAGTTCTAGAGGTCAGGGGTCTGCAGTGGGTCACACTGCCCCGGAGGTTCAGCCGAAGCCCCATTTCCTTGCCTGTTTGGTACCAGCTGAGCTCCTTGGCTCATGGTCCCGTCTCTTCTCCTCCCAGCCAGCAGTGTCACGTCTCCTGTCTCCAGAATAACGGAGGGTAATTTCATCATAATGATTACAGTGTATTATGGTTATTCACGATATATAAAGATTATTCATGATAATGATTATGAATGACCCCCTGAAAGTACCTCCCAACCTGCCAAGTACTGAAGGTCCTTGGGAAATGGCTGCCCTTGTTCCCTTTGCTGGCTCTTGAAACCATGGCAGTACTCCGCTGGCTGTGGCCTGTGAACAACTTCTGTAATATGAGCTCAGTTTGCTTTATCTGCCCTTGCCTGAAAGGAGGAAATGCACTAATATAATTCCAGGGCATAATATAATATGCACTCTGTCTAGAACTTAAGAATGGCCCAACAATTTTTATTTACAAATGAGTTATTTTTCTCCAAGCAAGCCTGACTCATAAAAATAACCTTATAAAGTGGAGATGTTTGCTTTTTTTGGAATAGCATGACATTTATCTTTTCTCACCAAATATGAAGATGAAGGGGACATTTAGAAGCAGAATGTTAGACCAGTGGGTCCTACTGCAATGAGAGGGGAGACAGGAAGCCCTCTGAGCGTGACAGTGCAACCTGCTTCTCACTCCCCCACCACCCCAGCATGAAAAATGTGGAAAGTCCTCAGCCATGGCCCAACAAAAGGAGGGGGACAGGGTTTAACAAGCAATGGCAGAGAGGAGAATGGAGGGAGTATTTTTGCTGGAGCACATGGCTTCCGTTCACACGTGAGCCTTACGTTTGGGTGTCTTATCACTCAGGTTCTTGTGTTGCAAACGAATTTAAATAGGGAGTTGAATTTGCAAACTGTGCTCTCGGGATGGATAAATACCTGTCGTTTGTCTTCTAGTTCCTCGGCTTCTCTTTAATAGTTATACCTCCCGGCTCAATGCTTTGTACAATGATTCGGAGACAAAGCAACACAGAAGAAACCTGCCACTGGGTGGAGCCTAAACAGATTCTGCCACAGAAACAGAGGGAACAGCTCCTATCCATTAGGATGAAAATAACTTTGCGGTTGAAGATGAACAGCTTTCACTGAAAAGAGGTGAATTGATAGAGCCGCGCTTAGAACGTGTGCTTTTTACTTCTTGATGCACATACCAGCGCTATATATAGCACTGCCTCCGCCATGGTGGTTTTTGCTCTCTGTGGTTTCTTACTGGTGGTCGATAACAGAAATACGAAGTGGACATTTTCAGAAATAAATAATTGCTAAGTTTTAAAATACATGCCACCCTGATGGTATGAAATCTCATGCTAGCCCGCTCTGCCCTGCCCTGTATGTGAGTCACCCAAGCATCTAGTGTATCCACGCTGTATATGCTACCCTCCAGCTAGTCACTCAGTAGCTAGACTGGTTATCAGAACAACTGTTGCAGAATTACAGGGCTTGTGTTGAAGCCATTTTATTGCCTAGTAGCCAGGGGTCTTTAGTGGAACAGAAGCAAGAGAGTGTCCATATAATTTAAGTGGGGTTTTATTACATGGACTTACACAGGTAGAGGCAGGTTAGTCCCCCAGTAGCCCCTCCTTGGGACGGAAAACCTGCAAAACCAGCGGCTGCTCACTTCCAGAACCTGACAGCCAAAGAAGAGAATGTGCTGATGCTGTGGTCCCAATCTGAGGCTGAAGGCTCAGTGAGTAACTGAGCAAGGGGAGAGCCAAAGGCTGAACTATCTCATCCACAGATAACGGCCAAAGCAAGAATGCCTGCTCAGGAGGTTGGATGTACCGGAACAGAGTGTACACATGGAATTATGAAAGAACAAAATTTACTATTAAAAATAGTCACTCGCCTTCTTTCAGAATTTTAAATAAAGTGTTCCATAAGTTAAGAGGAAGAGAAATCATCCAATGTATGAGCTTCCTCCTCCTTCCATCTTCTTGTTCCATCTGCACCTCTGGCCGATTAGACCCATGTTCAGGGCGTTCAGGGCTTTCAGGGCATTTGGGGCCTACGGGGTGTGTTGTCTCTTCTCCATTTCTTTCACCACATGCCAATCATCTCCAGAAACATTCTTGTAGACACACCCAGAGCTGTGCACTACCAATTTCCTAGGCATTTCTCAATCCAGTGGAGTTGACAACTAAGATGAACTCTTAATCCATTCCTGTGCCTAGTTTATTGACAGTATCACAGGTATGCAGTTATAGACAAATACCACACAGGGAGCTTTGTATTGACTGCATTTTCAGGCACCCCCTAAGGATCTTAAAACACACGCTGCTACAGTGGCTAATCTTGGCTGCCAACTTGAATACATCTGGAATGAACTAAAACCCAAGCAGCTGGACATTGGTACCATGTGAGGGATATTCCTTGATCGGACCACTGAGGTGGGAAGACCCACCCTAAATCTGGGCCATTGCTGGTGGCAGCTCAGTTAAGGGGACATGGGAGAAGGAAGATTTCACTCTGCCTGTTTGCCCTTACTCTCATTGGCAAATCCATCCACCCTGGTGCTGAGGCATTCCTTCACCGGTGTTAGAACCTGATTCTTCGGGACTCCAACAGAGCAGAGACGGAGCCCATGGACTTACATCTACCCGATTTCTTCAAGAGATAGCCACTGTTGGACTAGCTGGACCACAGCCTGTAAGCCACTCTAATAGCCCCACCCCTTCTACCCTCTTTGTTCCCAAGACATGGTTTCTCTGTGTAATGGCAAGCTGTCCTGGAACTCACTGTAGACCAGGCTGGCCTGGAACTCACAGAGATCCGCCTGCCTCTCTACCTTCGGAGTGCTGGGATTAAAGGTGTGTCCACCATTACCTGGTTATGCCAAAACCTTTTTGGAGACGGGTCTCTCTAGAAAATCCTGGCTTCCCTGGAACTCACTGTGTAGACCAGACTGGCCTCAATCAAATTCACAGCAATCACCTGCCTCTGCCTCTCTGCCTCCTCTGCCTCTGCCTCTGCCTGGATTAAAGATGTGCACCACCATGCCTGACCTAAATTCTCTTTAAAAGTCTTTGAAATAAGCTTTCCAATTCTCCAACACCTCTAGTGACTGCAGCCTCTCCTAGCAGCAGCCTGGAGAGCCCTGGAAGTCTACAGTGTGAAATGATTAGCAAGCTGAGATAAATACATTTGATTATCCTGACTCACTTACTGTGAGAAGCAAAGAACTCAGTGACTCTGTGCATAAAACTTGACAGTTTGTGGAAAGACAAAGAACATAATGATTCTGGCTGGCTGCTTCTAGCGCCCCTGGATAAATTAGCAAAACCAAAGAGTGAGCTCTGTGATATAACCAACGGCTAGCATCTCAGGATATGGTAACAACGGGAAAGAATAAGCCCAGTTATACAATTGCCCAGCTCCCCGTGTACATAAACAGTCCAAAGGCTTCTAAATGTTCCTTAAAAGAGAATCTCTGGCAGCCAGAGAGCTCAAGCTGTAGAAAAGCAAACTAAAGCCCTCATGACAAGGCTGAATGACAACAAGAACTCAAACCCCAGCCTCCGAGAATGTCCAATTCAGGTAAGGCCACTAACCAGGAAGGATTGAGATCCTGTAACTTGGGATGGGGATGTCTGGAAGGACCCTAGTGAGCAGAGAACTTTGAACCCTAAGATTCTCAAGGGTTTATCTCACCTGAAGAAGGGCCATCACATTGCCAGTTAGCTCTCTCTGCTTGTGGATCAAGCTGAAGCCCTTGTGTTAGCACCATGCCTTCAATCCTGCCTGCCTACTGCAAGGCCTCCCAGCACAGAGGCCATGGACGCTAACCCTCTGGAACCAGGAGCCGGAAATTAAGTACTTTCCTTTATAAATTGCCTTGGTCATGGTGCTTTATCATAGCAATAAAAAAGTAACTAAGACATCTACACACAGCTAGTTACGTGGGTAAGTACCTCGTTCCATTAAAGCAAGGTACTTACCCATGTAACAGGAAGCAAGAAGTAAGTTTTCTTTAAAAAAAAATAATAATTTCATTTCAGACTGCCACTTGCAAATATCCCTTCTTGGAAAATAGCCCACACTGGGTTTATAGCCCATCAGTTGCTGCTGAAGCAGAGGGTGGCTTTGCCACCTGGATTTCCGAAGCATCATAGTTTGATTCTCTGGAGACGCTGGGTGCTTACACTGACCACAGTTTGAAATGAGTCCTCTATATCACTGATCCTGCTGATGCCTCAGCTTCACTACTGAAGGAGCTACTTGACACTTCTTATCCCTCAGAACTTCTATGGTTCCACGCAGCAGTGAGAAAGAACTTCTCAAAGTGTGGTCCCAGAACCAGCAGCATTGATAGCAGCTGGAATTGGTTAAAAAACAAGTTCTCAGACCCTGCCCCAGACTGCCTGAATTAATACTTGGTGGGTGGGCCCAGCACACGGTGTTTTAGCAAGCCCCTTTAGTGCATTCTGGTGAGCAACCACAATACCAGGATAAAGTCCATGTAAGAGACCTCCTCTAACCTGGCCCCTGCCCAGCACTGTGACCTTAACCCCAAGTCTACGCCATTTTGATGTGCCAGCGCTCGATCCGGGCCGCTCCTGTGCACTGGCTCGCACTCGGCCTGTCTGGAGCAGTTTTTCTGTCTCTTGCTTGTCTTGTTCCTTTTTTTCTGACACTTTCCACACCTATGCTGAGTTTGCTTCCATTCACAATGTATCCAAAAGGGTCTCTCTTCAAGGCTCCTTCTACAGTCCCAGGGTATCTTTACATCTGAACTGTTAGGGATTGTATCACATCCTTCCAAAGGGGTCTGTTCAAGTCTTCATCCAGCTGGTTAATGCTCCCTTACTGTAAAGAGGGTTCCGGAAGATGTAATTGAGGGACAATGAGGTCCTACTGTATTAACCTGAGCCTTAAATCCAGTGACTGTTAGCCGGGCGGTGGTGGCGCACACCTTTAATCCCAGCACTTGGGAGGCAGAGGCAGGCGGATCTCTGTGAGTTCGAGACCAGCCTGGTCTACAAGAGCTAGTTCCAGGACAGGCTCCAAAACCACAGAGAAACCCTGTCTCGAAAAACCAAAAAAAAAAAAAAATCCAGTGACTGTTGTCCTTTTAAAAGGGCCATGAGAAGGGACAGACAGAGGAGGAGAGATCACCACTTAAAGGCAGAGGCAGAGGCTGGAGCGATGCAGCTGCAAGTCAGGGATGTCAGGGAATGGGATCCACCGCCTGGAGCCAGGAAGAGGCAGCGGTGGATTCTGCCTACTACCAACTACCTGTTGTTTTGAGACACCCAGTTTGTGATCCTTTACTATGAAACCTTAGCAAATTAGTACAGAGGTCCTCCTTGGCCAGTATCTCCCAGAGAAAGGTTCTTATCTACAGGATCTGGCTTGCAGATACCGTACAAAGTCCACCTCAGGCCAAGGATTCATTCTACCGCTCCCTCGTACACACACCAGCAGCAAGCTAGCTGGCATCCTTTTCTTGGAAGGGGCTGCTGACACCTGCTTTTGCACCTCTGTGTTTGCAGTCTTGGGAGGATGGGCTCTGAGGATAGGTCATATGTTACAACTGACAGCTCTTGACAGGGCAGTTCTTTGTTCTGGGACAAGTTGCCTGTTTCTTCATTTATAAAATGGCAATAGTGAAATATCTACTTCAAGGCTTTGTGATATAAGTTTCTACACAGGATCTATGGGAAGTCAGGAAAAGCACAGAATGAGAGTGGCAGATATATATAGATGGATGGGTGACATATATAGATAGATGAGGATAGATAGATAATAGATAGACAGTAGATAGATAATAGATAGATAGATGATAGATAGATAATAGACAGTAGATAGATAATAGATAGATAGATAGATAGATAGATAGATAGATAGATAGATAGATAGATAGTAGATAGATAGATAGTAGATGGATAGATGATAGATAGAGATAGGTAGGTGATGATAGATAGATAGATAGATAGATAGGTGATTGATAGATAGATAGATAGATGATAGATAGATAGATAGGTAGGTGATAGATAGATAGATAGATGATAGATAGATAGATAGATAGATAGATAGATAGGTAGGTGATAGATAGATAGATAGATGATAGATAGTAGATAGATAGATAGATAGATAGATAGATAGATAGATAGATAGATAGATCTGGTTGATTGTAATAGGTACAGACATAAATTCATTCCCTCCCAGTGGCTTACAAGATGCTTTATACATAAGCACTAAATGAACACATGGTATTGATTTGATAAGGATCTGAGGAGCTTTTGCTTACCAAAAAAAAAAAAAAAGATAGGTGTAGGGTAATGAATCTAGCTCTTTGAAGGCACCTCATTGCATGTTTTCTCAAACAGAATTTTGAAAGTAGCCCCCAACCCTCCCAAAGGACTGCAGGTCAAGCCCAACAAAGTCAAGGCACTGAGCAATTCCCAGAAGCCGGGACAGTGCAGCCAGAAAGAGCAGATACAGCTCTTCTAATGGCCACCGGGGAGCAGGAACTAAGGGCTCTACAAACCAAGTGCACAAAGCCCAGATTCAATATAAACTCTATGGCACTAATGGTCCAGATGGTAAGGCATTATGTCCTAGGCTGTAGCACATACACTCCCCTTTCTCACAGAACTACAAAGAGCCCCTGCTAATTCCTTTGTGTTGTAGTCACATGGCCACTTGCTTTGTCTGCCTTTTCTTAGCAAAGAACGTTATTCTGGAAAGTGTGGGAATAATGCACTCTCCCTCCGGCTGTGTCTAAGAAAGTGGCACAGCATCCTCATCTGTTCTGCAGATGGTCATTTTGGGTGGCATGGGAGGCTCAGATTAGACACTCAGATTGTCCCTGCAGTCTACTCTCCGTGGTGGGAAAGCTGGGGCTGGCTCGCCTCTGCACGGTATTGGATTCTGCTCTTTCAAAATGAATTAAATGTTCTCACTTTTTTATATCACAGATGTAGAAGCCTCTTATGTAAGATGCAGAGAGACTGTGTGGTGGGCGGGGGAGGGGTCAGTCGACCAAGAGGGGCCTAAGTTCAAAACCTTGCATTGTGTTTCCCACAGTCCTGGTTCTAGGCACTCTAACAATGAGAAAACTAATAAAAACGTAGACCTAAGCTCTGGGGTGGGGCACCTGTGACAAGTCACTTTGTGATGTGGGAGGGTCTTCTGTTTTGTGTTGATTTCATTGGTTAATAAAGAAACTGCCTTGGGCCCTCTGTAAGAGCAACCAGTGCTCTTAATCACTGGGCCATCTCTCCAGCCCCCTTTTTGTACCTTCTGATGGGGCTTGTATAGATCCAGCATGTATTTCTGTCCACATTTGTGATCCCTGCCTTGGCTCAAGTCCCTCCTGTCCCCTCAGGAAGCACCCTTCACTCTCCACATTCTGTCCCATCCTCCCTCCTTGCTGTGGGTATCCATCTCTGCTCTCCTGTCAAGGACCTTCTTAAAGCCCCCCACCCCACCCCAAGTCATGTGCACAGTAACCTGCAGGGCAGCCCTCACCCACCTGGTCAGCTGTTTCAAGCACTGATGCTAGCCTTTCTTTCCTCCAGTTCTCCTCAGGCCCTTTAACCTTCTCCTCCCTCACCCACTCCCTCCAGTCCCTCGTCTGTCTTCAGAGTTGAATTCAAATGTCACCTCCAGGTCCCTAGATTGGATCCTAGCCTTCCAAAGCCCATAAGTCAACTTAAATCAGATAATTGTGTCTACAGTGGCACATATGAGTCCTTAATGCTCTAGGCTTCCTGAGGGCAGGCAATGGTATTGTTTTTGTCTGCTTTTCCCTCACCTAGCACAGGGTTTGGGGTAAGGCAGACCCTCTGTAATCTTGGAGTCAGGGATACTGAAGAGCACGGGCTGCCAATCAAGGACAGTGAGCATCAAATCTCTCAAGATGAAGGTGGCCTGGCCTTGTGGGGCTTATCTCACAGGGGCCAGCAAAGCAGCTTGTGACTGGGGGTAAGGAAGACGGGGAGGCTTTGGGGAGATTAGATAAGAGTGAGAGCCTTGATACACAATAAAGTACTAAAATCCTATTTGAGATGAAAAGTAGAAGCTTTCACGGGTGCCTATTTAAAATGAGAAGATTCAAACAGCAAAGAAAGAAACATTTCAGAGAGGGACTGCCTCAGCTTCTGAAGGGATCAAGCAAAAGCACCTGGTCCTCAGTAACTGCCATTTTGACTTCAGACCCCATTTTTATCTGTAGGGTGAAGTAAAGCGCAGGTTTCCAAGTCCTGGGGGAGGGGGAAACTTCCCAGTGACTGACTAACCTCCTCTTTAGACAATAGAAACAGTCTGTTTTGCCCCTTAGTTCTCCGAGACATTATGGCTACTCCTCCGAACAACAGAAAGAACAAATGAATCTGATTGGTTGGACTCACATTCTGTGTTGCTTGATAATGATGGAACACACAAGGGAAGTCCCTAGTCTTTGATTTCTGATTGTAGAAATTTCTGATTGTAACTTGGCAACAATTGCTTGTGATTTTCATGCTCATAAACCCCACTTCTGCCCCTGCTAGAAGCCACCAGTAGAAACAAGGCTCCTGTGTCCTTGTCAACTAGTGACCCGCTTATGTGGAGCCCTTGAGTGTTGTCTCTCTTCTTCCTCGTGGAGCACAATGGGTTAGGTGTGACATTCAGAGCCTTGATGAGCCTGGTTAGGTTGTCACTTCCCCCCTCCTGCCTAACAATAGTTTATTGACCTCACCTGGCTTCATATGTTTCCAACAATCTGGCAATATAAATATGACCTTAAATCCCCTATTACCCTTAGTTAGGGCGCTTCAAGGTAGAGACAGATGAATCCCTGTGAGTTTTAAATGGTGAGTTCCAGACTAGTCAAGGCTGCAAGGGAGACCCCGTCTCAAGGAAACCACAACAGAAATAAATTAAATGTGCAGAATTATTTAAGAATAAGGAAGCCCCTCAAGAGGGCTTCCGTCTGGCAAATCAGGAGCCGCCATTTGTTACTGCCGTGAAGGCTGATGCTTCTGTTGCCTCTTCTCTTTCTCTGTGTCATCCTTGGAGGACCTTGTCCACTTCCATACTTCGATCACCTCTGCTAAGTCCTCCTGCGCACTTCAGATGCTTCCGATCTGATTTGGCTCCTTCTGCCTCCTCTTCTTGTAAGGGGCTCGCCCTCCATCTCTGACACCCCTTTCTTGTCTGGAAACCTGAGGGAAGTTCTGGCTCCCACAGATACAACTGCACTCAGAAACTACAGCACCCCAGGGAACATGCCGGGCCCATGGCCAGGTCCTTAGGTCACATGTGAAAGGCAGGGACTCAGAGCCAGGGCAGCAAGCCATTAAAGGCCTAGAGCCTACTGTGGGCTCTGACCATTCCCCCTGAGGTGCCACCTCCAACCCTTTGTTTTCACATTTTTTCTAGTTCAGGAGGTAGTTTAGGGGTTGGTGAGATGGCTTAGTGGGTATAAGTGCTTGCTGCTGTTAATCCAACTAGGTAAGAATAAGGCCACTACCATAGTTTTTGAGCCAGATTTAAAGCAAGCTTTTTAAATCCTGGCCAAGACTATGGATACTGACCAGATCCATACTGAGCATTCCCAGAGTATGACTCCAAATTACATTGGGCAAAACATATAGGCAAAACCTACTGGGCTACGTACTTCCTGCCTTCGTCCAATCAGAGGTAAGCATACATCCTGATGTACTTCCTGCCTAAGTACCTCCTGCCTGCGTGTGATCAAACACACATCCTGTGCAGTTGGTGCAACCAAGCTTGTTTACAGAAGTGAAACCGCTTGACTTGTAAGTTTGATCCCTGAGACTGACCCACATGGTAGAAGGAGAGAACCATCTCTTTTAAGTTGTCTCCTGACCTACACACACACACACACACACACACACAGAGAGAGAGAGAGAGAGAGAGAGAGAGAGAGAGAGAGAGAGAGAGAAGCACATACACACATACACAAACCCCCCCCCCAGATGTAATTTAAAAATCAAAAATCAGTTACTTCATGCCTCACCTACTACAGTACAGATAACCTTCCTAAACTTAGTGCCCTTGGCTACGGCTACAATGGTTGGTTCTGCTCACCTGCTTCCTTACTGGAAGTGGGTTCTGGGAAAGCTGGCTAGGGGGGGTCTATCTTTTAGCTCCAAATGGGTGGACAGACAGACTTCCATGTCTACCTTTGGTTACATGTTGAAAGCTTAAAATGAACCCTAGACAAACACCATTCTCTTCCAGAAACAACCATACATTTTTTTTTATATTTAAATATTTTCTACATAAATAATTGTTGCTCACTCCTGTCTCTTATCCGGTCGCAATTGTAGAAATGGATACTATCTGGTCTATTTAAGGTCAAACAACCATGTTTAGTCATTGCATCCCTGGGCCAAAATTCAAAGGAAATTGATGTTTATAAAAGTCTATTAAATCAGGGTTATGTGAAGTAATTTCAACTCTGTGCAACATAAAGGTTCCCCTTTTTTCTAGATAGTATTCCTCTTATTGAACGATCATTTTGGTCTGTTTTAAAAATGGTGGCAAATAATATAAAATTCCAGATAACTGAAGTTTACTCCACAAACAAGTGCTAGTTCAGAAGTATAAACACCCAAATACGCATATCGAAAGCTTAGAACGTATGCCTGCCTGTGAAAACTACAAGGGGAAGCCCTGCCAACCAGCTTTCTGCTACAGCGAATGCCCAAGACAGCCAACTCTTAATGGGGAAAGGTTTTATTTTTGACTCGCCATTTCAGAGTTTCAGTCCGTGATGGCTCCATCTCGTTGTGGTTGGGCCTTTGGTGAGACAGCACATCACAGTGGGAAGGTGTGACTGAACAAAACTGCCCTCTCTGTGACCAGGAAGGAAAAGAGAGAAAAGGAAAGAGACCATGCATAGTCTTGCGATGGCTTGCTTCGGTGGCCCTACAGATCTGTCACTGGGCCCCACCTCTTCCAGTCTCAGCTCTCCCGTGGGCACCTTGAGGGACTCAGCCTTTAGCACAGGATCTTTAGGGAACCCTTAACACTGGGACTATATCAGACCTGAGGACGCCTTTGTTTCTGTCTGTAGGGCATCCCCAGATCTAGATGTAGTGACTGTTTTGCCATCCTTCAGCCCTCACCTAGGATACTCCACTGTCTCCGGCACCTCCCTGGACCACCGCTCTTCCTTTATGCTCTCGCCTGAAAATTCATCATCCATTCATTGTCTGTATTCCATTTGACCAATGATGACACCAGGAAGCCTTCATCGGCCTTCCTGGTGAGGTTGCCTGGGCACCCAGATAGTTCCTGGGGTAGACACGCAACACTGAAAGATGTCAGAACTGATGTCCTTCCAGCCTGTCCCCACGCCTGTTTCTCACTGAATGACTGCTTTAAAAGCCGACTTCCACTCTGGGTTTTCCATATCCCTTTTCTAGCTTTGTCTCTGTGAGTGGGTCAAACCATAAGCAGAACAGTCCAAGTGTCCCTGGGGCCTAATCACAGCAGATCCACTGACTTGCCTCAGTGCCCCAAGAACATGATGCTGGTAATAGTTTTTAAATTCTTGTGCATGTGAGTGCTTTACCTACATGTGTGTATGTGCACTATATGCATGTCTGATGCCCTTGGAGGCCAGTAGAGGGCACTGGACCCCCTTTATTGGAATAACAACAGGTAGTCGTGAGTCACGATGTGGATGCTGGGAATTGAACCTGGGTCCCCTAAAAGAGGAGAAATCTCTCTTAACTACGAGTCATCTCTCAGTCCCAAGAACATGGCTTGTTTTATTTTATTTGAAACAGAGTCTTCCTATGTAGTCCTGGTCTCAAACTCACAGAGATCCACCTGCCTCTGCTCCTGAGTGCTGGGATTAAAAGTGTGCGCCCCTATAACCCAACAAGAATAAATTCCGGGGGGCTGGAGAGATGGCTCAGCAGTTAAGAGCATTGCCTGCTCTTCCAAAGGTCCTGAGTTCAATTCCCAGCAACCACGTGGTGGCTCACAACCATCTGTAATGGGATCTGGTGCCCTCTTCTGACCTGCAGGCATATACGCAGACAGAATATTGCATACATAATAAATAAATAAATATTTTTTAAAAATGAATAAATTCCGGATAGGAAAATAGCCGTAATGATCCCACCATGCTAAGATTATGTTTCTGCATTTTAGGTCGACCCTCAAGAGGGATGCGAAGTGAACCTGGTGTTTAGCACAGAGCGCTACAACCTGGAGGAGGTAAGTTGCCCTAATTAGTGATGTAGCCCATTGGCTGCATCTGTAAATACACTCTTTAATGGAAAACGTGAGACTGGGTACCCACCACAGTAGTGGGAGAGGACTGGAAGGCAGTAACTTACCCTTCAGGACAGAAGGGAAATAGTTTACTGAGCATGCTCCGAGAAGACAGCAGAAGGCACTAACTGGAATCTAGCCTGCGTGTAAGGCAGGAAGGTTGCGGAGACTCCACTGGTGAATTAGTTTTACTGTTATGATGAGCTTTTTTCTTAAGTCAATATGTTCGGTCTTCACTTACAATATTTTAATTTATTATTTGCAAGTTCCATATATACACACAATGTATCTTGAGCTTATTCACCCGCTAGTGCCTTTCTCTAGTTCCCACATTGGCATCTCATTTGTATTTTAATAAATAAAGCTTGCCCAAACATCAATGTCATTCTGAGGTTTACTGGAGGCAAGATGGCCAGTTCAGACTGAGGTCAGGGTAAGAACCAGTGACTGGCAGGCAGTTTTGCTTTTCTGACCTTCAAGTTGAACCCCAATTTTTGTCTCTAAGTTTTTGTTAATCGTGCTTCAAATTTCCTCAACACCCACCAACCTATCTTCCTCCTAACTTCATATCCATTATTATTACTATACATACATACATACATACATATATATACATATATATATATATTACTAATTAGCACTGACCACATACAGATATGTATGGGGCCCTCCACTGGGGCATGGCTAACCTACCAGTGGCCATGTTACCAAAAAAAAAAAAAAAGTGAGTCTCCCTCCTCCAGCAGCCACCAACTGACCATAACTCCTCACCTAGAGGTGGGACCTCAGCAGGCCCACCCCAGTCCATGTGAGAATTTTGATTGGCTCGACCCTGTGCAGGTCCCCACATCTGCTGTGAGCTGAGTGGATGCGTGCATCAGCCCTGTCATGGAAGACAGCCTTTAACAATCGTTTTATGGGTATGGATGTTTTGCCGTCATGCATGTCTGGGTACCATGTGTGTGCCTGGTGCCCTTGGAGGCTAGAAGACCACACTGGACTCCCCTAAAACTGGAGTTACAGACACTTGTGTCGTGTGGGTGCTGAGACTCAAAACTGGGTCCTCTGGAAGAGCAGCCAGTGCTCTCGACATGGCCCCATCTCTCTAGCACGGAGACCTTTCCGTAGGTTTTCACCCCCTGTGCACCCTTCTTTGAGGTTCCCTGAGACTTGGATGGGGAGGGTGACATAGATGTCCCCTCTACTCATTGATGGCTGAGACTCATGAGACTCAGAATTAACTGCTACTCCCTGCGAAAAGAAGCTTCCCTGCCCAAGGTGGAAAACAACACAAATCTATGGGTATAAACATAAATAATTAAGAAGGAAGTGGACAACATGATCGTTGATCAAAATAACACCCCTGGGGCATATGGGTTCCCAAGCCATGGGCTTTTGACAAGGTTTACAGCACCAGACATGAAATCGCTCCTGAGGAGCGGACTCACCTTTTAGCAGAAACTGAATGGTCACCTCCGTAAGCGTCGGTCCCTGTCACACTCCTGGGTACAGCGTTTTCGGCAGGTCAGTGTTGCGGCTTGCAGGGGCCCGCGTTCAACAGGACCATTGGCTGCTTCTCTGCCCCCAGCAGCTTGCGGAGCACATTCCAGCATTATGAAACCCAGACAGCATGGAGAGCTTTCTGGTTGGTCTGAGATGGATTTCCTGGTGTCCTGCAACCATGGTTGAAGTCCCCAGCGTTGGGCTCCAATATTTAGTTACAATGCTTTGAGTACCCTCCCTTCTCCTGGGCCTCCCTGACCAATGACTTGCAGGGAGGTTTCCTATGCCCAACACTTAAAATTTTCTCTAAATGACCCATTTCTTCTGGGAGGTAGCACTTGAGGACCATTTCTTGCTGTGTAATCCTTGCCAGGTGAAGGCAGACAGTCAGACTGGCAGGTGGACTGTTCTGGGTACACTGTGAGTCACTCTGCACGTAATTTCCAGTTGTACAATCTCTAACACGTAAAGAAGGCCATGCGAATTAGAGGAATTCTGGCTGATCACACATCTGTCCTGGTCCACGGTGCAGGTCACAGAGGTCAGGCTGCAGAGTTCCGTGGCAGCGGTTTAGAATTCCCGGATCATGCTCGGGGACCCCTTTTCTCGTCTTTCCTTAAGGGCTTCAACAATTGCTGGTTTCATGTGTCTGCATTTAAAAACCGTCCACCGTCCCGTCATTTCCCCACTTCCGTCGGGCCCTGGGAGAGAATGTCACAGCTCCCTTGGGTGTCCCTCCTTGCACTTCATAGTCCTTAGAATGACTCACTATGAAATGCCAGTGTGTTCTTTATTCTGTCAGCTGGTGACATTTCTAGTTGGCAGGCTGGCACAGCACAGGGCCAGTTCGGTATCGGGTTAGAGAATCACTTATACATGGCATTGCATAAAACATGGAGCGGTGAAGCCGGGTGGTGGCAGCACACGCTTTTAATCCCAGCACTTGGGAGGCAGAGGTAGGTGGCTCTCTGTGAGTTCCAGGCCAGCCTGGTCTACAAGAGCTAGTTCCAGGACAGGCTCCAAAGTTACAGAGAAACCCTGTCTCGAAAAACCAAACCAAACCAACCAAACAAACAAACACAGAGCAGTGACCTGCGCACTACAGACTCTCTTTGCACCTGCGCACAACAGGCTCTCTCTGCACCTGTGCGCTATAGGCTCTCTCTGCCTCCCTGCAATCCCCACCAGCAGCCCACGATTTGCTAGTTTGCCTTACCCCATTTTCAGGAGAGAGAAAGCAGAAACCCTATGTGGAAATTAGAAGCAGATGATCGTCCCTGCGTGGAGTCAGACTGAGAGGCAGCAACCAGAATCTGTGTGGAGAGGCCAGCCCTGATTGTCAGTAGTGGTGGGCCGGGCCTAAGAAGCCTGGGAACTGCAGGCCATTGTGCCCCACATCAAAGCGTGGGAGGCAGAGTTTCAGAGAAGGCTTGGCACCCCTGACCCAGTGCCTCTGGAAGAAAGCTCGCCGGGATCAGAAGCAAGTTCTCGCGCGATACACACTGACTTTGCGTATTAACTGTAGAGTTGATTTTTCTGGAAGGATTAGGGACGTGCCTTTAATTTTTAGTTTTGCAAACTGAAAACATTGCGGCTAAACGTTAACGATGACTGGTTTTTTGTTTTTTTTTTTTTTGACCGACAACATGCTCCCGTGGATTTGATGGAATAACACTCTCGGAGTGCAGCTAGCCAACTGGAGCGAAGGTCGGACTTTCATCTTAGCGGCACTGTTTCCACAGAGCTGTCTGATGGGAGGTACACAGAGGGGACATCCTCTACCCCGGGATGGCTGTCATCAAAGGAGCAGGGGCTTCCCTGATAGGAGCATAAAGAGTCTTCCAGTTTTTCTATGCTGCACCAATCCTTAGCAAGTTAGTTACGGCACCAAGCCCTCCTCCCATCCAGAACAGACACTCCCAGTGTTTTTTGATTTTTCGAGATAGGGTTTCTCCGTAGTTTTTTTTTTTTTTTCGGTTCCTGTCCTGGAACTAGCTCTTGTAGACCAGGCTGGCCTCGAACTCACAGAGATCAGCCTGCCTCTGCCTCCCGAGTGCTGGGATTAAAGGCGTGCGCCACCACCGCCTGGCTGTTTGTTGTTTTTTTTTTTTTTTTAAAAAAAACTAGTTCTAGAAACGGGCTTATTTTGAAGACCCAACTTTGATTATAATTTCCTTCCCTTCACTGGGGACCTTTTGAGTTTGTTTCTGGTTCTTGCCTCAACACCAGGATGCCATTGAAATCACCAAAGACAAATAAAGGTTGTTGCTTCAACCGTTCCACCGGTCACATTTTGATAGGACACCCTGACTGGGCACCCATGGCTAGCGAGCTAGTCACTGTGAACTCATTGTTTCAAGCCTAATTCTGATGGTTGTAAGCGTTTTGTGCGCTTTTCTGGGGATAGGTCCTTGGCTTTAATGGCCAAGCTAAAGAACCTTGACCAGGATGGGGAAAAACCACTGCCCAAGAGCATACACACCCGAAGTCTTTGGATTTGACATATGTGAAGGTGGTCACAGAATCCTCGGTCTGAGTGCAAGCAAGTGTCTGAATGTGTCCAGTCTGGATGATTGGTGGGTTTAATTTTGTAGAGCCCTCAGAATAGGGAGGCAGAATTCTTATAGCCTGGGTTAGTAGCTGAGCTCAGACAGGCACCAGTTCAAGTCACGTGAACTGAAGATGTGGAGTGGGTTCCTTTTTAGATGTTAGCATTTTGGTATTTAGGGAAGGAGCTAACTCATGCACGTACGTCAATAGGAACCCGCTTCGTCTTCTGACTCAAGTTAGTAAGCGTAATACCCAAGTACCACTGTGTTAGTTCCAGATAGAGCAAAGCAGCCAGTATCCTAGAGAGGTGAGCCAAGGTGGGCTCAACAGGGTTCTTGGTGAGATTTCCAGCATCCTTATGTAAAAGCAAAATCAGAAGGTAAAAAGTTGAGATGGCAGCAAGGTTGAAGGACTGCCTTTCTGTTGCTGTGAGAAAATCCCGACAAGATTGATGTGAGAAACAAGATTTGTCTCGATTGCAGGTCCAGGGCACAGTCCGTCACACTGGGGAGTCACACTGCACCCACAGCCAGAAAGCAGCGAGTGACGACACTGTGGCCTCTCCAGTGCGCCCTTCTTCCACTTCTGTAATCCAGGCTCATAGCTACCCACAACAGGGGGACTGATTAACACAATCAAGCCACCCAGGGGGCATGCCCGGAGGTCTGTGTCCCAGGGATTCTGGCTTTCGGCCAGCTTCCAGTTCACGCTAACCTCAATCCATGAACACAAAACTCACCTTCGACAAAGTTAGGCTCCTCCTGTTGCTGCCAGCCTGCCACACTCGATGGATGCTCAGCCCGTGTGTTTGTGTGAGCTGCACTGGGCACAGTTGATAAGGAGCCTTCTTTGGTAACTCCGAAACTTTTATTTCAGGAAGGTGAGGAACGTCTGGGCAAATGTTTCGCGAAGGTGTTATTCAAGAATCAAAAACCCAGACCAGCCGTTAATGTCTCCTGCACGGGGCTCAATGAGAAAATGAAGAGGCAGGAAAGAGATTATCTGCTTTACAAGCAAGTGAAGCAACTGAAGACTCCTCTGAATGTCGACCGCATCCCTGGTATGAATCAGTAGCTGGGGGTCCTATAGTCAGGAGTATATATAATCGCTAAACCTTAAAAGGGATGGTTATTTACATTTGCATGTCTGGAGAGATGCTAAAGTTCAGCTATGGATTGGGATGTGTCTCATTATTTAAACCAAGTTCACAGGTATCATTTTCTGTTCATCTCTACAATATACCAATGAGTCCCTTTAGCTGACCATTTTATATCCCAGAATGAGAACCCAAGAATTGACTCTATGATTAAAAGACAGAAGGCTTTGAAAACGAAAAATATCACATAGATTCAAGCGCAGACTGCAAGGGGAGTCTAGACCCTGAGGTGATACTTCTAGAGTTTCCTTGATAGCTTTAGGAGGTTTAGCTGACAAGATACTCCAGTCTGTGCTCAGCCCCCCTGCCCCAGGGTTGGCGGAGTGACTGTCTGGGCCATTCTGGGTTGCTGCAGCAGGGCCGTGTTTATCTCATTTCAGGTCAGTGGCTAATGGGCAGTGGAGCCGTCTCCCAGAGACGTGCCCTGCCCTCCGTGGTGACTCAGCTGGAGTGGAGCACAGCTCATTTGTCTTGGCACTCAGCAAAGTGTGTGGGCGCAGTAGGGCCTTCAGCACTTACTGGCAAATCCAATTTCCCTGAACCACAGAAGTCAGCTCTGGACCTGCGCTTGGGCACGAGCTTGACATCTGGCCGCCCTGGCGCTCTCCTTCCCACACACTCTCATTTTCCCATAGACCCCTCCGTTCCTCATCCACACCTGAGAGCTCAGGCTCCGTCTGTCACTGCATCTGCCCCCACTTACCGACACTGACTAAATGCTTGCACTTCTAATATCCCGGGCCTGAGTGATTCGCACCTCAGCCTTCACTGACAACAAAGATCAAATCTTGAGCCAAACAACTATGAGAATTCAGAATATTGTTGAGGATACTCATGCTGCTTGGGATAGGTGATCTAGTGACTAATATTTAAAAATCAATAGCTTCATGGGGATCATGTTTCCCCTTTAGTTTGGGAAATAGGGCTCATTTGCTCCTTAAAAAAAGATTTATTTTTAACTGTGTGATGTGTGTTCATGTGTGTGTGTGTGTGTGTGTGTGTGTGTGTGTGTGTGCATGTGTGTGTGCACCTGCATATGCACATATAAGAACATGTGCCCATGGAGTAGAGAAGGCATCAGATGCCCAGAGGCGGAGTTGCAGGTGGATGGGGGCTGCTCCGTGTGGGTCTTCTGCAAGAACGGTACAGGCTCTAAGCTACTGACTTTGGATAGGACTTCTCCGGGAACATTTGCCACCATATCAGATTTGGAACACTTTTCAATAGAACCATTCAACTGGATCCTGTTCACTTACGAAGTCTTATGTACTTAGAGGGGCCATTCAATAGACTACCTAGATTTGGCTACTATAAACGCCTCCCCCCCCCCCAAGAAGTCTTGGGGCTGGAAAGGCAGAGAAGAGAATTCGCTGCACAATCGTGAGGAATAGCGTTTGGGTCCTATCACCTGTGTAGGAAGCCAGGTAATTCCACAAACACCTGCCTAGTTTAGCTCCAAGGGACTTGACACCCCTTCTGGCTTCCATGCATGCACCAGAACACTCATGTGCATATACAGACAGGTACATGCGTGTCTGCACACCCACAAGCGCACACAGAATTCAGTCATAGGGGAGGGCAGTTTTCATCAACAGAATCTGACTTGTGCTCTGACTGCAAGTTTAGCCGACACTCAATGGTCCTGGGTGTTCATATGTGCAAAACTAGCTGAGGATCCAAAAGGTTTGGTTTCCTAGACAAATACACCAGAGTGTAGTCTGAGTGTGTGAAGGCTGAAGAGACCAGAGACATTTCTACTGGAAGCTCGCAGGTTTCTAAGGCAAGCTGTATATTAGTGGACCCATTGTTCCATCATATCAATGGGATAGTCCTGTTTCCCTAAATGCGTGCAAGATACAATATATCGAGGCAGTTGCCTTAGATTCTAAGAAAGTACCGATTATCAGTAGGAAGTACAAAATATTATTTTGTTTAAAAGACATGAACTTTTATTATAAAATAATGTTATGATTCAATAAATCATGCAATATATTCCTACTTTAATGATGGAGGAAGGTCATTGGTTAAAAAAATAAAGAAACTGCTTGGCTGGCCCTCATAGGCTAGAACACAGGTGGGTGGAGAAAACAGAACAGAATGCTGGGAGGAAGAGGAAGTGAACTCAGACTCGACAGCTCTCCTCTCGGGAGCAGACACCTCAGGAGAGACGCCATGCTCCCATCTCCAGGGCGGACTCGAGAGCTCTGCTCTCTGAGGCACACGCAATGAAGCTCCGACCCAGGATGGACTTAGGCTAGAATCTCCCTGGTAAGCCACCTCGTGGGCTACACTAGAAATGGGCTAGTCCAGGTGCGAGAGTTAGCCAAGAAGAGGCTAGATAGAAATGGGCCAAGCAGTGATTAAAAGAATACAGTTTGTGTGTTGTTATTTCAGGCATAAGCTAGCCAGGCAGCTGGGGTGCTGGGGACGCAGCCCTGCCGCTCATATTACTACACTTTAATCTTCTAATTATCAACTTATTTATATTATTTGTTGAAAAATATACTTTTGTTCATCGTTACTACCCTTTTAATCTACTTACCCAGTTTCCAATAGGAAATGACTTTTGATATATTGAGTAGCCGAAATCAAGTAACAGTAGATGTCTGCAATCAATTGAATTTAGAAATTTCTATAAACATAAACAAACCAAAGCGTTGGCTTTAGATTGAGTCCAACTATGGAGGCAGGCTTGAAGTAGCCAGTTCAAGCCTTAGCAGTTTCTAGTCAGTATTTAGTTCCTCCAGAGCACTGAACGTTCATAGCTTAATTAATAAGCAAGACAATCTCATTCTCGTTCCGCATCGTTTTTCCTCTTCAGTTAGTTCACAAGCCTCACACAGATGAACACAATCTATGAGCAGAGGAAAAGACCCGAGGAGCTGCAAATCATCAGTAACACCCTGTGTTGCTAAAGTACAGTGACCCTGTCATGTGTCCCCCTACTGACAGTAGTTAGGGCAACTCGTTTATCTTCGAGGGGGATGCATTTGGCGATCGCAAATCTCAAGCCACAGTAAGATGTAAGTGCTGGTGAGCTGTGTGGATAAAGTGTCAATCACGGAAAAGAAGGGGGAAAGGATGCCAGAACCCCGTGACAGCAGGACCAAGGCAGAGGTATTCCTGACACTGTGGCTTTGGAATCCTGCACTACACGTTCTGGAACCCTAATGATCGATCCAGCTAGCTGCTCACACCAAGAAGACACTACAGGTTTATTCATAAAGCACTAATAATTCTGCCAGACAGCAGAAGTCTGAAACTTCTCTAACATTAATCAAGTCGCAGTTCCCCGATGATTACCATGTTCCGGTGGAACAACTGGGTTACAGAAGTTAGCTTGAGAAGTCAACGGAGTACCGCTGTGCTCAGTTCTGAGCATGAAGGCGCTTGGTTGTTGGCAGAAGAGACAGATGAGACCAAACCCTTAGGGGAATCATGCAACAGTGGATGATGGTGTAGCAGGAAGCCAAGGCCTTTCAGGATGATGGTGGAGCAGGAAGCCAAGGCCTTTCAGGATGATGGTGGAGCAGGAAGCCAAGGCCTTTCAGGATGACGGTGGAGCAGGAAGCCAAGGCCTTTCAGGAGGATGGCAGACATGGAAGCCAAGGCCACTGAGCTCTACTCTCAATAAGTTTTCTTCGATGAGCACTTGCCAGGTGCCAGGCCCCCGGTACACCCATTGCGTCTAATGTCTCCTTGCTCTCTACAGAACAACCACGTGCGAGCTTTTGCCTTTCATCCTCAAATTCTAGTGTTTACTTATTCTGATTTCTGTCGGGGGTGAAAGGGTGGGGGACATACCCGTGGAGGCTAGCATTGTGAGGTCAG
This sequence comes from Microtus pennsylvanicus, assembly GCF_037038515.1. NCBI lineage: Eukaryota > Metazoa > Chordata > Mammalia > Rodentia > Cricetidae > Microtus > Microtus pennsylvanicus. The sequence continues at coordinate 36,029,109 of NC_134594.1, read as the reverse complement.
TTTTCCCCTTCCACCTTTATATGGAGTCCAAGGGTTGAACTTGGGTCTTCCAGCTTGCATGGCAAGCTCCTCCCCTGACCCCCATGTCCAGCCCATTGATTCCAAGAGCACACAATCTCTCTCTTGACCTCATGTCCGGCTCAAGACACTGCTGCGAGTTGATCTAATACTACATCCCTAACTTCATTACTGAAATTTCCCACGTTTCACCTTAAAAACCATCGTAGTACAAATGTGCTTTTCTCTCCTTCTCAGATAGTCACGGACATATTGATCCCCAACTGAGACCCATCTGGGACTTGGCTTTTCTCGGCAGCTCTTATGTGATGTGGGAGAAGACAACCCAGTTTCTGCACTACTACCTGACCCAGCTCAGCAGTGTAAAGCACTTGGTAAGAACCTGAAAATGAGCCGGGTCAGCTGAGCCCCAGGGATGCAGGGCTCCTGACTGAGTGGCGGGAACTCTTACCTTCGTGGCAAGGGTTTTCATTAGGTTTCATTCATCCAGCAAGCATCTGAGCGCCTGCAATGGCTCGCGGATTGTTTTAGAGATTGAGGTAGCAGTAAACAAAACCACATTTGTTGTCTTCAATGAGACCCAGTTCTATAAAGAACCCAGATAGAGAGATCATAAACCAGCAGATATGTATCAAACAGGGGTAGGAAGGGCTATGGAAAAGAGAAAGTCGGGGGGGTGGGGGCGAGGAAACACAGGATCTTGATGGACAGCGTATGTAGTCAAAGTGAGGCGAAAGGAAGGAGAGTCGCACTGGAGCAGAAGCTAATGGCCCTGAGAGCCAGAGAAGGGGTGGCAGCAGGGTGGCTGATAACTGAGGGAGCAGCAAGGCTCTGGAGTTGTTCAGACTGATCAGGGAGTCTGTGCAGGAAATGAGATGCTATAGCAGGAGGTGGAGGCTGTCCGTCCTTGGAAGTCTGGGAGGCAGTGAGCCCAGGCTTGTCTTTATCCTGTCAGGAGAGCAACATGATGTGGTTTTCCCGGGCTCTAGCCGGCTCCGTTCTGAGAACAGACGGTGGTGAAACAAGGGAGGAAACAGGAGGCTTGGTGGGGGCATAGATGTAGGGGCAGCCAGGGATGCGGTTTGAACTCAGGTGGACTGGCAGTACCACTCAAGGTTGGATGTGAGCATCAGAAAATGGTTAGTGTTGAAGGAAGAGTTTTGGGGATTGGGACCTGAACCTAGAAGGATAGTTTCTATGCACTGACTGGAAAAGACATCGGGCAGTGTTAGAGGAACTGTCTTGAGTTGTGGCAAGAAGACGGTATGTATAGTCATACCTTGTCATAGAGGTTTGTGATGGGCTGTAATCAGGCCACCGACGGGCAAGATCACAAGCAGTGGCGGATATCGTCACAAGAGACCGAATCTGGCACTCGTCTAACCTTAGAGCTGACAGACTCCACCTGGAAGGGAAAGGGACACCAGTCACAGGTGACACTAACCCAGGTGGGAGCCAGTGTAAGTTCTCTGCTATGTCCTCTTAGTGAAAAGACAGAGCCAAGAGGCGAGGGTGACGACGAGAAGCTGTGTCGGGGACGAGGTGGGCCCTCACGTGAGTGTCAGTGACCTGTGCCGAGAGTCTGCTGCTCTTAGCAGGGGGGTAGGCAAGTCGCACCTTTAACCAGGGTTAGGATTCTTCTCAGGTAAATGTGAAACAGGGAGAGAAAGTTTTTTCCAGAGAAAAGCTGAGCCAAGTGTTAAGTACCAACAGCAAACATGTCCACAATTCACCCATGGGCAGATCATCAGTATCTTCTGAGGAACTTGCAATGTTAGTATTTTTGATGCTGATAATAATGGTCTTTGGAAAGCAGACATCAAACAGAACCTAGGTTGTTGGCTTTCTTTTTTTTCACTGATCTTTTTATAGAGTCTTTTTTTTAACAGAAATTACCCTAAAATTGATTGTTGCTAGGTAACCAGTCAGGGTATGGCCCCACTTGTCTCCTTCCACTCCTTCTAACAGAGTTAGAGTTGACAAGGCCAAGACAGCTCAGAGGCAGGAGATGTTGGAGGGCTTCTCACGTCCCCAAGCCTGATGGGTAGGAATTATTATCTGAATCCTCAGGGCTACGTTTACCTGCGAATGCAAGAGTATAAAGAGATGCAAATGTATAAACTCGCAGTCCCAGATCAACAAGGCCCAACGGAAGAGTGGGCAAAGAAAGGAAGGGCTGAAATACATTCATAAAATAAGACCCATCATCCAGCAATAATTATCTCTTTAGACCTGAAGGACAAATGGCATTCCCAAGACTACAGACTGACTATGCCAAGGATGGGGGAATATAGGAGTTAAGGGGAAAAAAAATGGGGATAAAGACTTTCACCGTTCCCTTAGCCTTTAATACAAATGGACAAAAGCAAAATTACTGATTATTTTAATTCCAGTCCAACAGTAGCAAGTCTTGTAGCTGCACTAAAATATCTACCTACCAGGTCACCACTCATAATAGTGAGTTCCAGACTATACATAAGCTTAAAGCCTTTACTAGCCCAGCCTTACAGAAATTACCTCACCGGCCATATCTCTTTGGCCGAGAAGCCTCTTTTCGACCACTTATATTAATAGCTCAAGCCTACATATTTTACTGAAACCGCATTGGTTCTATCAGGGCTTAGCTTCTCCCTTTAGGGGATGCAGGGGACATGGGTGGTGGGATCAGGCAAGGCTTCCTTCCCCGTGGCTTCCAGGAAGACTAGAGGTCTGAGTTACAAAATTAAAAATAATAACAATAAATCACCATCAATCTGGAATATAAGCGCTTGGCATTTGTGATGGTTTGAATAGACGCCAAAGAGGTTATTTCTGAATAATATTAAAAGTAATGACTTCCTGGCAGGGCTTGTTGTGGTGAAGGCAGACAGCGGGGTGCACTGTTTACCTCTGCAGTTCTGTAACAAGCTGTGTTTGGGGTGTGGTTTCAAGAACCCTTCCTCCTGAAGGAAGATCCAAGCATGGGGGATTATAACTTTGCCTACACGTTTAACACAGGCAATCCCTTTCTTTTGTCACTGCTGGGGAATGAACCTAGAGCTTCACGTGCATGAAGCAGGCACTCTACTACCCAACTACATACAGTCTGAGCCCTGATCTGTGGTTTGAGCAAAATAGTTTATTAAATTAAATTGGTATTCTACCATTTATGGAAAGCCTAGCCTCTTTTTACCTAAAACTTGAAAACTACCATAATTTCATTCAAAACTGATCTTTTGAAAGCCAGGCATGTAGGACTTGCGTGAAGTCTCAGCACTTAGGAGGTGGGGGCAGGAAGGTTAGGAGTTCAAGACCCGCCTGAGCTAGAGTTCCAAGCCAGTGTGGACTACATAAGACCCTATCTCCAAAATATACACATTAAAGAATATGCCATTTCCAAAAGCAGAATAAGAAAGCGCTGCCTTGAAGGGATGTACGTAAGATCAATTTAAACATTTTAAGACTACATTGTAAAGCCAGGGCCTCAAGAAATAGTACAGGCGGTGGCAGCCAACAGGGTCCTCTGACGAGCAACTTGGGAAAGGTCAGTATTTCCTTGCAAGGTAAAGTCACCAAAATGAAGGCCAGGCAAGGCCAAATACCTTCAAATGAATACCAGGCTGATAGAGTTGTCCCTTTGCATCCGAGGGGCACTGGCGCAAACCTCAGACCACACTAGTTCTAAGTCCCGCATGTTTCCTGCGTGTTATCCTAGGTTGCCTATGTACAAGGAAAAGGTTGTACCAATTGGTATTCTGTTTCATTTAGGGAGCAGCAGCAAAAACATGCCCACATGAAAATATATATTCAGAATTTATATTTTCTATTTCTGTCAGCTACATGTGTGGGTACAGAACCCACGGATTCAGAAGGGTCACTGTAATAGGAAGTGCTGGTAGGTGACTCTCTTAGGAAAGACAGTTTTCCCTGGTGAATTCCGGTGTTGTGGCTTGTGTCCTAGATGTTCAAACACTCGTGTGTATACTGCAGGCCAGAAAGAAACCTACCCACTAATAGAAGACAGTCATCAAACAAGAATGGTCTGCTTCTGCCTCCTCTGCATCATCTACAGCCCCCCCCCCCACCCACTGTACATGACTTGGGAAAATCTCCATCCGCATAAGAACAAAGACAAAGTCTAAAATCAGTTTCCTTTTCATCATTCTGCTCTTTCAGATTCTTCAGTCGTTTCACTAAAAACTTGGTAGACTATAAGAAGGCTGAAGATTTTAAAAATAATCCTATCTTTTTTATTAAAGAGAAGCATATCCTCTCTATATAAAAATAAGAACTATAAAAAGGGAACTAGGAAATTGAGTTATTAAAGTCTAGAGGAAACGGGTGTGTGTGGGGGGTGGGGACGAATGCCTGCCGACCACCGACCAGAGCAGACCTAACATGCTGTATTAATAGAAACTTGGTGCTTTTCTCTTGTCTGTCAGAGTGGAGCAGGATGAACATATCACAGGCACACATACAGTACCTACATCATTAAGGTTTCTAGAAGATTCTCCTTATCCTCACAGACGTCAGCCTTCAACAAAAGCCATCAATACCAGAGAGAAAAAGCTTTAAGGACATTCACCCAGACTTCCATAGAACTGAGGGACAAAACCTGAATGTAATCCATGACTTCTCTAGCTTGATCCGGAACACGGCCACCCACGGAAGCAGACGACACAACCTGGCAAACCCTGAGCTTACAAACCCCACGGTGTCTGCCCTACTCACTCTGTTTTCCTCCTCTAGAAAACCAATGATGATGGTATTGACTTTGACTTCACCGTTCTACTTCATGAATTCTCAACACAGGTAAAAAGCAACATTTTTTACCTGTGTGTCAAACTTTTAACTTCAAGTTTTCCAAGTAATAACATTTAGACCATTCCTTCCCAGGAAATCATTCCCTGCCGTATTCTCTTGTTCTGGTACCCTGGCAAACCACTGAAAGTACAGTACCACTGCCAAGAGCTGCAGAGCCCAGAAGAAGCCTCTGGAACTGACGAAGCATCAGCCATGGTACCAACAGAGCTCAGCAATTCCTAAAGAGAAAAAGGTCTGTCTCTATCATATCCCGGACAAGACAACTCCACGGGCCTACTTCAACACTCCCGTACAAAAGCAAAGGTCCAGGCTCCTAGCAACTCAGCAGGCCTGCAGCTACAGGGAATTATTTCCCACCTGATTGGCCTTGGTGTTTAACTCTGAGAGCAGGTGGTACCTATCTGCTCAGCACTTAGGAATCAGAGCTCACTGCTAAGTCCTGGTGCAGGCAGACCAACGATTGCTTTGCAGAAAGGGCTTCACCTCTGAATTTGGGTTTTTCACTATTTTGGACATATTATAGCTACTTCATGTTGTTAAATTGTTCCGCTCATTATGCCAACAAACATCTTTTTTTCAGCGAAAATAAACTGCAGGGAAATATTAACTGCTAATTTCAGGCAAGCATTCCTGTTTAAATTGCAATAAATGTATGCATTTCTAAATAATAAGATGTGTTTGCAAGCTTTTGTGTACATAACAACATTTAGGCTAACCTAGAACTAAATCAAATCCCAATACTGCCTGAATCAAATCTTACAAACAGCACAGTGTCTCACATGAGAAAGCTGCAAACAGCTAAAAAAAAAAAAAAAAAAAACAAACCAAAAACAACAACAACAAAAAAAGCACTGATCTAGCCCAGAGTTCTTCTTTTTTAATTTATCAGGACAGCTCAGATCCAGTGTTGGTGTCAGAAATCTATAAAAGCAAACACAGTGTGAAATAATCAAATCGTGAAGTCCCTCCTCAAGGCAGGAAGACCTGGTCCAGGAAATACTGCCGTCATCCATTTGCCTCTCAAATTGTTAAAATTTAATGGAACACTTATGTCACTGTCTGAAACCCTTGAGCCAGGTTCCTTGGCCAGTAACTGATTAGGGGGCATCAGCTTCAACGTTACAAAAGCACACGGGAGCACCTCATGATGGGTGAGGTTATGCCCCACAGAGCCCCACAGAGGAAATGTAGTTAATCCACCTAACCCAAACACCCAGCCCAGCAACACCACTGACTTTGCTGCTTACCCCTCCGCTGGCACAGCCAGGTCCTGCTGCTCCTGTCCCAGACTCCCGAGTCTCATGCGTCTATTCCTAGCTAAGGCTGAAGTTGTCCGTATGGTTTTTCCAGAGAGAATGTCATTTCCGCATCTCTGTCGACTCCTAAAGATGGAGTGCGTTTCTTGGTCTGCACTATTTGATGATGGGAAACTGTAGTCTTCAGAGAAAGGTTTTAGACAGGGACGCTTAACAAAAGAGCCAAAAGCAGGTCTAATTGTGTATTTTTTTTTCTATTTAGAACCCCAAACTGTTGCAATTATCTCCCCAATACCCACTCCTTTCAGTAAGTCCTAATCCCTCGGCATGATCCTGTAAGAGAAACAGCAGCTCTTCCACCTATGCAGTGAAGACTCTGTACTTTTTCAAAACACCCAAGCAGCAGCACATGATGACCGCATCGAGCCAAAATCAAGCCACCAGATACAAGTGTTCTAACTGAAGCTCCCGAACGAATCTTTCAAAAGAGATGCCACATGCATCACGCAGACTATAACACATCGTCCCGTGATCTCTATCCATCTCATCTATCCTTCTAAATGCTATTTCAGCTTTCTCCAAGATCTTACTTTCAAAAGATTTTTCCATTAAGCTTATATGTGACCATAACTCAGCCAGTGAGCAATGAACAACATAATCTTGAACAGACTGATTTAGGCACAGAGTGTGAAAGGGAACGGGACACAAAAGACGCAAAGGAAAAGCAACGAAGCGCTTCTCCGGGTCTTCATCAGAACATCTTTCCTAACATGAATGCTGAGATCGTGAGCTTGATGTAATTAACATTGATTTCACTGGCTAACAACAGAGCAAGCACTTCATTTGCCGTGGCATAAAATGAAAAGGGAAATTCCCCAAGCCCTCTTTCCACTAGCAGCGTAAATTCCGAGTCACCGTGTCAGGGACAGTAAATTGACCATCACATCCACCTCGTGTCTCCCCACAACTTTCAGGATTTCGCAGTGTATCAGAAGTGGTACCAGGTTCTGTCTGCAATTTCCTTCTACTCTGTTCGGTTTCAGTTTTTCCTGCTTGAATCATAATTTTCTAGGTCATACACATGGCGGTTTGAATGAGAATGGCCCCCACAGGCTCCAAGCTTGGTCACCGTGGAGTGGTTCTATTTGAAAGAACTTCCTTGGAGGAAGTGTGTCCCTGGAGGTGGGCGTGGAGGTTTGTCCAGATGTGGAACCCTCATCTACTTCTCCAGCATCTCGTCTGTGTGTGTGCCACCATGCTCTCTGCCATGATGATAGTGGACCAAACCATTGGAACTGTAAGCCAGCCTCCAATTAGATGGTTTCTTCGATGAGTTGCCAGGGTCATGGTGTCTCTTCACAGCAATAGAACAGTGGCTAAGACAGTTCATTTGATGATGGTCAGTTGAAATGTCTATATTTGGACTTGGATGCTAGTCCTTCAAGACACACTGACTTCTCTCAATTTTTAGAAAATTTGGGTCATTTCTGTGCCCTTTCCTCGCTTTCAAAACACAAGGCTCAGCCATCAAGCTCCCCAGCCTACACATGAAGGGGTAAGGGAACCAGCACGTTCTCTAGAGAAACAAGTGGGTTTGTTTCTTCAGTGAAGAAAAAAAGCTAAATTAGTTGAAGACTTCTCATTCTCGCTCAACAAAGTACAGTTTCAACAACACAAAGAGCTACCTTCTTCAGTGGGAGAATTCCAACAAGTCACGATCACTCCTTTCTGCCTGCAGCACTCCTTGGCTGCCAAATTTAATAATCACACGTTAAAATATTAAAATTCCGATTTTTCAAAACTGGTAAAATTTTGTTGATTCACAAACTACACAATTAAGCAGGGAGGAAAAGAATAACACAAAACGGAACTGTTTCTTTAACGACAGTTATCAGCTGAAGAAACAATAGCCCAACTGTGACATCTCACAAAAGAATATTGATATTATACATTAGAATTACCAGAAACCTTTAATATCGTGCCCTGGGCCTGTGTGCAGGTGACCTTGCGGTGGCCTTCAACATCAAAGGCTTAAAGCTCCAGGGAATTTTAAGTGAGCCAGGAGAGGGGAGGCATGCAGCAGCCACTAGTGCGGCCTCTCCCCAACCCAAGCCAACACCTTCTTTAAATTAGCTAAACCTGAAACCCTGTCTTGAAAAACCAAAAAAAAAAAAAAATTAGCTAAACCTACTCTTCAAAATAGTAGTGCAAAAATCTTCATTTATTAATACCCACATTAACCTTTCCTATGCTATAGGCTTTGTTTGACGATTACCACCCACCCATCACTAATATAATGAGTTAGCCACAGATATGGCTCTGTTCCTGTCATACGAGATTCCATTCCATTCCCGCTCCCACATGGACCCACGCCATTTGCCTATGAAAGGCTGCAGATGGCTTAGGTACCCAGGACAGTTATTAGAGCCTCTCTCCTCCCCTCCTCTCCCCTCCCCTTCCCTCTCCTCTCCTTACCTCTTCTGCTCTTCTTCTCTTCCCTCCCAAGTCTTCTCATGAGACAGGTTTCACTGTGTAGCTCTGGCTGACCTGAAACTCACAATGTATACCAGGCTGGTCTTGAACTCACAAAGACCTACCTGTCTCTGCCTCCTGATGGTATAATCAGAATATTTAGCAAACTAAAAATACAATTTTTAATCCATGTTTCTGATTATTCTCGATATGCAGAGACTGCACTACATTCTGTGCAGTGTTTCCTTACTGAGAATGTGCTCAGGACCCAGAGCAAACACTTCCCAGGTTTGATGCTATGGTACAGCCACACACATGCTGGAGGAAATGGGGCTGGTGAATAATTGTAGCTACAGTATCCAGCCAGCTGCATGGTCTTCAAAAAATCTATCTCGGTATGTTTGCTCTTGTTACAAAGACAGAGTATTTACTTTCACAAGGTTACAAGAATTAAATTAGACAGTGTATCTAATTTAAAAGCAGACAGGCAATTTAAATCTTCATATCCTAAAATTCTAAAAGTATAAAGTCTACAAATAACGAAAGTCAAAGAGGCTGCATAAGGGGTCACAGGCTTGTAACCGCAGCATATCAGAGGTCAGAGGTGGCGGGTGAGAGCAAGAGGTCAAGGCTAGGCATGAAATCCTGTCCAAACCCCCACAAGAAATAAAAACAACTATTTTATTTCTATTATCTACTTTTATCCAAGGAAAACAGACTAGAGCATGTCCGTGGCTTCAGAGGTTTTGGGGTGAAAAAATTCTTAAAGGTATAAAGCCAATTTATTTTGGAAACGAAAGCTTAACATTCGTTCTTTCTTAATCTCAATGAATACAATATAGGCTAAACTCCAATTAATCAAACTGAACTAGCATCTACCACGAGACTGAACTGACTGGTCATCAACTCGACAAATTCTGCTTCATCAGAATCTATGCATACAACTAAGGAGAACATATGTGAGCCCCTTGTTCTTGTCTAATACAAGACTGTAAATCACACTGTGCTAACAGAGCGGTTCTAAGTGTGCAGAAGCCACAAATTGAAGCCATTTGCCATCTTCAGCGTTTTAATAACCCAGCGAAGAATCTGAAAACGCTCTCTAGTAAGATCATAATGATTCACGTTTAAATGATACTCCAAGAAGTGTCGTGATGTACAATGTTTACTTTCACGGCCTCAACGGAGTAACTTTTAAATCAATGTATGCCACAGAGACAATGGGCAACTTATTTGAAAAGTAAACCACTGAAAAGCATTGGCTCTTGACTGTGAATGGAAGAAGGTACATGGCTATTCTGGACTGTTTTTCAGCTTTTCGGAATGTCGAAAATTCTCATGATAAAAAGAGGGAGCTGGAGAGATGGCTCAGTTTTACAGGCCCCAACTTCAAGCTGCAGAACCCGGTAAGGTCAGCCGGGCATGGCACACCCCTGCAGCCCTAGTGCTGGGGAATCAGAGGCAGGAGGATCCCAGGGGTCAGTCACACTCCAGCTCCAGGTTTAGTCAGAGACGGTATCTCAAGACTGAGTTAGGAGACAATGAGAACACAGCCCCTGGTGTACACATTCACACACAAAACCGTAAACATACACACACCTGCACACGGGGTTGTGGGGGGCACGGGCTGCACACCCACAGTCCTAGCACACACACACGGGGTTGTGGGGGGCACGGGCTGCACACCCACAGTCCTAGCACACACACACGGGGTTGTGGGGGGCACGGGCTGCACACCCACAGTCCTAGCACACACACGGGGTTGTGGGGGGCACGGGCTGCACACCCACAGTCCTAGCACACACACACACACACACACACACACACACACACACACACAGTTGTGGGGGGGCACGGGCTGCACACCCACAGTCCTAGCACACGCACATAAGGTTGTGGGGGGCACGGGCTGCACACCCACAGTCCTAGTACTTGGCAAAAGGATTGTGAGTTTTGAGGTCAACATAGGCTACACACATTTGTCAAAAAAATTATAAAATAAATTTAAATATATTCTAAGCTGAAATAATATTCTCTTCTTCCCTTAGATAAATGTTACAATATACTTCAGTAATAATATAATTTTATTTAATGTCTTTCATTAAACAATAAAATAGTCAATAGTTTAAATATATGTACATAATTATCTTTGCAAATAGACTGAATCTCCTGAACCGGAGACAGCAGGGCTCCTAAAATTCGGCCATCTGAATTCATTCTCCTGGATCCATCTTCTCCTAATCTTGTGTCAAATAAGTCACTACATGCAAAGTGAGGAGAGTCAGTTCTTTGCTTTTCCTTTCTTTACAGGAAGCTGACCTGTAGCTTCCAAATGCTTATTGACGAGTTCCTCCTGTGTGGCCGGGGAACAGGGCTGGTATCTGCAGTACTCCATCGTATACTCTCCTTTACCCTAGAAGGCGGAGACAGGGAGGCTGGTTGGCTTGGGGCTCTCAAGCACAGAGCTGATCTTACTCTGCGGGGTGCCCCGAGGTTCCCCTCCATCTTAAAGCTGCTTACCTCTGTGCAAGACCTAAGTTCAGTGGAGTAGCCGAACATATTATTTAGGGGAACCTAAAAGCAAGCATAATAAATATTTTAGCGCCACTTGTTGAAGAATATTGAGCACAATCTTTAAAGCTTTATAATTCGCTTTCTACTGACAATTTTAGGTTTAAAGACTCAAAAGCCAGAGTCACTTCTGCCTTATCCAAGACAGGAGATCCTATTTGAAAATGATTTTGACAGGAATAATTAGAGCAAACCTTCAATTTTCAGAGTGGACACCACTGCTGCCCCTCCCTTCTCATCTCCACAGTTCAGACACTCACACGTGTTCTCTGTGGAAATGTTAATGAATTTCCACTGCGTGCGTGCGTGCATGTGTGTGTGTGTCTTGCTGGGCACTGAACCCAGAGGTCCCACTGAGCTGCACCAAGCCCTCCTCTGTAACCGACGTGTTACACAGCATGGTCTTCCTAGAGGTGATCTGTAATGGGACCAATATCTTCTCCTCTATGAGATTTAAGACGGGTACAGATCAGGGAATGAAATACTAGCCTTATAACAATAAAGCACCTATAAAAATAAAGTTAAAGCAGAAAAAAATAACTATATATCTAAGAAACAAATAGTCAGGATATAAAGAATCCTATTTTTGGCCTTTGCACTCAAGATTTGCTCTTGAAGAAAATTACACAAACTGCAAAAAAATAAGAATCTACAAATTCAAAGCAAATGCTTGGGTTTGCTCTACAATTTCCAAAGCCAAAACTAATTTATTTGCTTCAGTGGCTCGCAAAAGCAAGACAAAGCTGTACCCTAGAGGGGTTACCTCATGAGGCTGAGGCCTAGGGTCACCCTGAGTTCCAGGCTAGCCTGAGCTACAGTGGGAGACTGCATCTCAAAAGACAAACAAGAGACCTGGGAGGCCATCGGTGACCGTACTCACATCGGCATACAGTGTAAAATAGTCCTCGACCCCGTCTTGTCCTGTGATTACTCCGTGGCGCCGGTTTACCCCTGCGATCACTGCTCCCTGAAACTCGTTAGGAGCTACAACCTCCACGGACATAATGGGTTCAATGATACACAATGTGGCATTGGCCAAGGCTGCGTTTAAAGATAAAAAACAACAGAAAGAAAAGTTAAGTACATTCTTCATTAAACTGGAATTCTTTCCCATTCTACATGAGGCAGGGGGCACTTTCCCAAAGGTACACAAGCGATAGGCTTCTAATATCCCCGGACTTATTTTTTTATAGTAATGGTAACAGTTTTATCTATGTGGAAATTCCAAGAGATAATGTTTCACTCTGCTGCTAGTATTAAGATTAGCTTACTTTAAAATATTTAAGGAAAATCCTTAAATCTCATTAATCTGCTGAACACAGAAAGCATCAGTCACCAAGCCCTGCGCTATGCAAACTGTGCAGCTGTGCTGCCTGATCTCTGTGATCAGCACACACAGACACGCTCTGGAGCGAGACCAGCGCAAACCCACGCTTTCTTAGTGGTCCTTGGCACACATACATACAAACATATTATATGTATGTGTATATATAATGTATAGATAGTGTATATATACATTTACACACACACACACATATATGTAAACTTATCACAGGGCAGGGGAGAGAACTTGAAGAGAAGAATTGAGTCACTTCTGAGAAGCCTTCCCTTTTCTAGGCTGAACAATTTCACTGTCTGATGGAGACTCGGGGTTTTAGTTGCTGTCCTCTGACAAATTATTGCCTCTTGTGAAAAACCTGTCCAGGTCTTAAGTTTCTTCACCAATAACTAAAAACCATCCGACTAGATGGTAACAGCCCCCATAACATGAAACTCTGTGTATTTTCTTGTCCCATCTAACACACAGCTACTGTGCTTCTTAGTTACAAACACTGACTAATATTTATGGAGGAAGTAAAATAAAACTTCAAATATTTACACGTAATTTAGTCACTTGCTAGAGCAGAATGTTTAGCCTCAGACCAGCTGCACTGTCCCCAAATAAAAGCTTTTAAGCAAAACACAGGAAAGACAACTAAGAAGCTACTGTGTTTGGAAATAACCATGGTTTTCCAGGCACCTCTCTGTTTGTACGGAATCATACAACCTCTCTTGTATATTTATACAGGCGCCTCTGAAGACACCACGGTCTGAAGTGCAGTAAGTGTCAGAGTGACGACCTAACACACTCCTCAGGAACAGGAGGGTTGGCACCAGGACCTCAACTAGGGACAAACTCCACAGCCGGTCAGGTTCCTATGCCATTTACATAACGTCTCAGTAGTTGCAAACAGCACTCTTAAATTTACCTATAGATCCCAATACCCAATTCACTATAAGTCTATGCACTAGTTTCTATTACTAACACTGCTGATTCCCTATTTCAATCCACTAGCAAAAACACCAGCATCAGCAGGCCAGGGGCTCATGTGGCTGATGAGGAGGTAGTCAAGGGCTAAGACTAGTTAGTCTAGGTTTAACTTTAAGCTCTACCAAACTAATATGCCAGCTTAGGTTAGGAAACTAATGGCTCCGAACCTCAGTTCTCTCAGCTCTAAGGTCATTGTGAAGATAAGCTCTCTCATGTACTCAACATCACACACAAGGGATCAGTAAACGCCACAACCAAGGCGAGCATGCTGGGAAATGAGTGGCGCGGTACGATGCTAACTCAAAGGCGACATAACAGGAAGAACTGTATTCAGTGTGTCTAAACGCATGCATGCACATATGCACACACACACACACATACACATACACACACTAGGTACATTTTCAGGTAATATTCCCTTCAAGTGCTGGGCCTATTTCTACACAGTAAGGGGAAGAAAAAGAAAGACTTCAACTCAAAGCCTGGCATGGAATGGCAAGAGATCCCAGAGAAGACAGTGCCGGGTCTAATGCGCTAACCACACAATGCTGGCTGTGTTCAGAGGCTGGAAGGCCAGTGTTGGGAGAATAAGCATGGTCTTCTTTCCAAAAAACCAGATATGGAGGTGACAGCAACGCCCACGTCTTAAGGCCAACGCAGGCCATGCACATCTGGTTCCATACTTTAGTTTTAAGTTACACCACTGATTGCTCTCTGAGGCAAGCTCAAAATTTGGTTTAAATTGGAATACACGAGAATCTAAACCACCTTCTAATCCTGACACTACATCACAGATTACTACGTACGATAGACACGACAGCCTAAGCAAAAGCCACCCTGACACCGAGCTCGTTCAGCAAGGATCACTCTGCCCCAGAGCCCTCGAGTGGCATTCGGGGACAATCATGCATCAGTTCTTTTACTTGTGGGGAGAACTCCCGGCTCCTGATTTTATTTACTCAGTTAAGTTTCTCTGTATTTTTGAGACAGGACTTCTCTGGGGGCCCTGGCTGGCCTTGAACTCAGAGCCTCTGCCTCTGCCTCCAGAGTGCTGGGGTTAAAGGCGGCAAAAGTTAACACTCAAAACTCTCTCTTTTTGAGGACTTTAAAAATCGATCTTTATTTTTATTCAAAATTTAATGCATTTTCTTCTTAATACTACATTCTATTTTTGGCAACTACTTGAATTTATTTATGGACATAATTTCCTATTTATTTTGTCTCTAATCATGAAGAAATAAGAACCACACAGAGAAACCCGAATCAGCTGTCTTCATGCTAGCACCTTGCTTGTCTGCACAGCTTGTTTCAATTATAATCCTGAGGTTTTTCTGTGCACGCACCAGGTAATTCCTCGTTCATTTACCTTCTCGTGGGCATGTGTGTATTACAGGCATTTACATTGGCACTTCCTTAATTTAAATAGAGGAAGGGTTAAAAAGGATGAAGTTACATGTTAATTGATGTGCAGGTAATTTATCTTAGCTTTTTTTTTTAAACTTTCTTTTTGTTTTATTGAGAAAAAAACAATTTCCACCTCCTCCCAGCCTCCCACTCCTCCCCCCCACTCCTCTCCCCGTCCCCCCACTCCTCTCCCCCTCCCTCTCCAGTCCGAAGAGCAGTCAGGGTTCCTTGCCCTGTGGAAAGTCCAAAGTCCTCCCCCCTCCATCCTGGTCTAGGAAGGTGAACATCCAAGCTGGCTAGGCTCCCACACAGCCAGAACATGAAGTAGGATCAAAACCCAGTGCCATTGTCCTTGGCTTCTCATCAGCCCTCATTGTCCGCCATATTCAGAGAGTCCGGTTTTATCCCCTGCTTTTTCAGTCTCAGTCCAGCTGGCCTTGGTGAGCTCCCAGTAGATCAGCTCCACTGTCTCCGTGGGTGCGTGCACCCCTCTTGGTCCTGACTTCCTTGCTCGTCTTCTCCCTCCTTCTACTCCTCATTGGGACCTTGGGAGCTCAGTCCAGTGCTCCAGTGTGGGTCTCTGTCTCTATCTCCATCCATCACCAGATGAAGGTTCTGTCCAGATGGAATTCCTCAGCAACTCTATCTTAGCTTTATCTAACCCATCTTTCCATGAAAGTTACAAACTTCTAATCAAGAATCAGCATAAAACAATGGGTGCTTTTAAATTCAATTGTATTACTAAGAAGAGTTAAAGTCACTTAACGTTAGCTTAGGAAGTGTGGGAGCAGCGCACATCTCAAGGTCAAAAGGTGGGCACGGCGCTTCTCCTCCTCAGACTGACCAGTTCCTACAGCACAGACTGTAGGGCCTGTTTACTATGCAGCAGATATAAAGAAAATGGAGGACAGCTCTTCCTTTTACAGCTGAAAACCTGAGTAGAATTACTAACTTTAAGGAATTAGCAGCTTAGTCTAGAAAACAGCTGTCCTCCCAGACACTGCCTAACATTAATCACGGGTGCAAACTGAGACCAAAAGGAGTTCAAAAAGCTGAAATTCATACGGAATCAACAGAATTCGGATTTATAGACTGACTGCTTAGAAAATAATGATTAAGAAATATTAATTCTCTACTGCTTATTTTAATTCTCTTTGGTGCAATTTTTTTTTTTTGATTTTTCGAGACAGGGTTTCTCCATAGTTTTTGGTTTCTGTCCTGGAACTAGCTCTTGTAGACCAGGCTGGCCTCGAACTCACAGAGATCCGCCTGCCTCTGCCTCCCGAGTGCTGGGATTAAAGGCGTGCGCCACCACCGCCCGGCTGGAAATACTTTTGAAATGTTTTATGGATCATAATTTTATTACGTAAAGACACTTATGTACATTTCTAAGGAAGTGACAAACAGCAGATATGGCTCAGGAGACAAAGAAAATTAAATTTCCTGGCTTCAGGATGACTATGAAATTCTCTGCTGGATAATTCTGATGTCACATAGTTTTGCTATCATTTGTTTCCCACTTCCCCGAATTAAAAGCAAAGAATCAGGGGGCTGGAGAGATGGCTCGGAGGTTAAGAGCACTGGCTGCTCTTCCAGAGGGCCTGAGTTCAATTCCCAGCAACCACATCGTGACTCACAACCACCTATGTATGATGGGATCTGATGCCCTCTTCTGCCATGCAAGCAAGCACACAAGTAGAGCACTCAAGAAAAAAAAAAAGCCAAGAGTCAGATATGCCTGCCTGCAACTGCTCAGAGTTTTAGTTCACAGTTTTAGTAAGGGTGATAATTTTAGCAGTGTAGCGGGAAGTCTATACTATGCATAAAGATTACTGAATTCTTTCAAAACATTTTTTCATTCTCACAATAATGCCTCACAGCTTAAAATGTGATATATGAAAAAAATACTTAGAAATTTATGAACTCCTTGACATTTAAATAAATGAGTAAAAATAACACAAGTAGATAATTTATCTTTAAAATACTTCTTAAGAATTCTGAGCATTTGTCTTCTCTATTAAAACCTGAACTTCAGATTATATATTAACTTAAACACATTAAAAATGAACACCCAGAAAATTTACAACAGGGTAGGCTCTGATTTTGCAAGAGTCATCTCCCACCACTCCAATCCGTAAGCATCCCTCCCTCCCCTACCATCCTCCATCCCATAGTTATCTCCCTCCACTCCAGTCTATAAGCATCCCTCCCTCCCCTGCCATCCTCCATCCCCAGTTCTGCATGGAGGAGAATACAAACTGTCTCCCAAGGAAGACAGAGATGGAGGGCACTGGGACATAGTGTACCTTGTTTAAGAGCACCTTCTCCAGCTCGGATGAAAGAGATTTCGTTAGAATCAACCATGTGGTGTGCACCGTCTTGCAGAACAAACCGTAGCCCAGAAAGCTTGTGACCGGAAAGAGGACCCTTTTCGCAGGCATCCAAAAACCCCTAACAACGAATGAATACAACTGCAATGAGATTTCACTTGGAGAGCACGCCCCAAATTCCAGAACAGGTCAGAAATGTAATGTTATTAAGATATAATGCTGTTTACACTTTTCAAAAATGTTCTGAGTAAGCTGGGCATGAGATGAACAATCCCATGGAACAGGATAGTGAATGAAGGTGTGAGGAGGCTGGAAAAGGGAGCCAAGGGCACCACCAGCCCTGCCCATAACCTCAGCTTCAGGAGTTATTAATGCTTACACTCCTCCCAGAGGCATCAGGGCCTTAGGTCACCAACTCTTTCCAAACACACGTGTAAGCAGAGGCTGTGGCTTGAGCCCCTGTTACAGACCTATCACTACTCGGCTGGAATGGCAGATCACACCAGAAAAATCACCGTGTAAGGTTGCAAGAGAAATAGACTTAAAGGGAATTTCAGTTTTCCAAGTGCAACTCCCTTTTAAAAGAGAGCTTCATTAAGGCACAATTTACATACAACAAACGGCATATATTTAAAGAGTAGAGCTGACAAGTTTGCAACTCCCTTTCAGGCATCTAAATACTTCAGAACTCCTCCAGGTCCGTCACACAGCTACACACGCAGCGGGTTACTTCTGACATTTCAAAACTGTAAACTATGTAAGCTGAAAAATATGTAAATTATTCTTCTCCTTCTTCTTCTGTGAATTTTGGAGACATCTGGTATTTAGAAGTGTGTGAATGGCAAAGGATAATCTTAAAATAAGAGTGGAATGCATTACCAACAACAACAAAAAATGCTATTACCACTGAAACCAAAATCATAACCTGCTGTCTACAAAATAAACAATTGCTTAGAGCGTACAAGTAATGGAGAAAGGGAAGCAAGCACTGGTGCTTCATGAGCGCGCAGCTCTTTGCAGTTCCACACGTAAAACCGTTTCTGACCTCGGTATTTTTGAAAGGTGCAGGTAATCGTTTACTCCCAGTTTAACTAGCTCTGCTTAGATGGAGTGGCACCCCTTAACCAAAGCACTCAGGAAGCAGAGACAAGTAGATCTCTTTGATTCCAAGCCTGTCTGGGCTAAGTATAGACTGCCTGTCTCAAAACAAACAAAGTAGCTCTTCCTTTACCAAAAGCACATTTGGCAGCAGCAAAAAACACAGTAGGGAAGAAGCCAGGTGCCAGAGTCTTAAGAGACAAGCATTCCTACAGCAGCACACACAGAACTCTCAGAAGCCCCTAAGACTACTGCACACTGTAATGACTGAGTACAGTCAAGGCAGTAGCAGCAATCTATGAAGAGCGATTATACCCCACTGTCACAGCCTGTGTCCACAGCCCCTCAACTGGAGGTTGGAAGACGGAGAGCCTGACGGTCCATAAGGAAGGACGGTTAACTGGAAGGAGCCACGACGGAGCAACCCGACAGGACAGAAATGTGATCTAACACCAAATAACCCGCCTTCAAACACAGACAGACCCTACAGAGGTTTGCTGCACAGCACCTTCTCAACGGCAGGCACAAACTGCTTGGGCACGTTGGACCCGAAGGTCTCATCGGAAAACTCCAGCTTGGTGTACTCCTCTGGGGCCAGGGGCTCCAGCACACCGATCACCTTCCCAAACTGGCCAGCCCCGCCGGACTGCTTCTTATGTGTGAAATCAAACCTGCAAGTGATGCAGGAGGACAAACAGAGTGTTAGTCAGTAAAATGAAATAAACGCCCATAAATTTACACAAAATCCACATTTCATATTTTTTTAAAGCCTTTTTCTTTGACTATGATGGCCATACTAAGAAATTTATTATAGTACTAAGAAATTTATTATAGAAGTTATTTAGAAGAAATTCTTCATTTCTGTTCTTACCCAGGAGTGAACGAGGGGCGTATCACCTAAGCAATCATGTTTTGCATTCTTCTAATGGGCTCAATCCACAGCTTCTAATAACCTACATCTGGATTGCCGCCCTTCCGTGTCACACAACGCAGTAAACAAGTATGGTTACTTGAAAATAAGAACTCGGATGACCACAGTTCATTTATTTAGGCAGTTTCTACTGGATTTTACCATTTGGCATTATATACAGAGGTGATTTAAAGGGAGTATCAGATGTACTAATTAAGACCTGAAAATGATTAATGACAAAATGATAACGGCGAGCCAAACACGGCTTTCAAATGAACTTAAGTTAGCGTTTACATCAAGCCAATGGATGGAATGATATTTTACACGAATCTCAAGCATGGAGACACAGCGCACAGGCAGCTATTTCTCAGGACACATGGAGATGCAGTTCACCGGAGGCTACTTCTTAGGAAAAACATCTCATGTGTAGATACTGTTTGCCAGGCGCTTCTTCCTTCAACCTGAGACTTTCCGGGGATAATCACTTTCAGAAGTGGGTACGCCATCTACAGGTGGACCGACAGACATTAGTGGACAAGCTGTAAGTGGCGGGGAAGAAGCATACGTGAATAATGGCAGGAGATGCGTGTCTGGAGGGGCAGACTTCCTGAAGAGCCTAAGTGTGCGCGTGTCTGACTAACTGCCTTCTAATAATCTTCCAGTGGCCAAGAGCTTCAGGATGGGCTGGGAAGCCCCAGAGAGTGAAAACTTAATTTCCCTGAGAGGGAAAAACATCTCTAAAAAGCAAGAGAAGGGAAGCAGAGGGCGAAACCCTCACAAAGTCACCAGAGAAATCCAGTGGAAGGGTGTCCAGGTGCGGAAATGGAGGTACTGCCAGGTACTCAAAGTTCTCTGAGGACTGGACATTTTGTTCTCAGCTAACAACAACAGCTCCCTAAGGCAGCAGAGGCCAAAGAGGGGGCTCAGTGGGGAAGAGAGCTTGCTGTCAAGTCTGATGACCTGAGTTCAACCCCTGGGACCGCACGGAGGAAGCAGAGACCCAGGTCCCACAAGGTGTCCTCTCTCTCCACAGTCTGACCACAGTGCACACGTACCCCAACCCATACCAAACAAAATAAAGTATGCAGATTTTTAATGAGGAAATAGTCTGTATCTGTGCTATAGAAATTAACTATGGTTAAATCTAATCACAGCTATTTAAACCAACTTGAAAATTCATCAACTTAGCAACTCAAGTGTGCAAGCCCGAGACAGCAACCACGAGACCACACAGGACAGATACAGGGCACTCCAGACTGCTGAGTCCTTCAGGCACCAATGTCCGAAGAAGCAGCTCACATCCACGTTAATTCTATACTTTTAGGGACAATGTAACTTATGAATGAGAGGAAGCCAAGTGACAGAATGTAAGGACCAGGCTTGTGTCAAGTACTTGGTGTGCACTAAACCCAGAAAGCATTACAATTTCCGGCCATCATTTCAGAGGTACAGGACCTAAGGGTCAGAGAGACTAAGTAACTAGACAAACGTGACTGCACCCTACCACCAAAACCAGGACTGGCAACATCTTCCTAGAATGCTAATAAGAAAATATAAACTGACTAGACCCTGACTATGGGTCACCAGCCAGACTGATGAAAACAGATTTTATAGGAATCAGTTAAAAGGACACCGGCCGGCTGCCATACTGAACGCCAAAGAACCTCTAGCCTAGAGTCACACTGCTGGCAGCTGTGAGAGGCAGCCTTATCAAAATACCATGTCATATCAAACATAATGCTAGTGAGAACCGTGGGGGGTCTTATTTATCTCTAATTCATATATTCAATTTTATTTAATTTTTTATTTTTTGAGACAGGGTCTCAGTACGCTGCCCCGGGTAGTCTGGAACTCTAGAGATTCCCTGCCTCCACCTACACAGTGTGCAGGCAAAATACTAAGAAACCTTTCAAAAAAAGGCACGGATATGGGAATGATATTCTCGCAGTTCAACTTATTCAACATTTAAACGAAAGCAGATTTCCCCTTTAAGGTAATAAGTATAATTTTAAGAGAACCTAAGTCAATATGAATACTTAAGTACCTTCATGACATAATCTATGCTAATTATTAACAACACAATCTGACTCTCCAAAAGCTGACTTCAGAAGCCCACGCTGTAGCCTGACTACTCGGACTAGAAGTCTATGGTAATTACAGGAGATGCAGCTAGAAGCTTATGAAACTTGATACTGCAGGCCCTGCAGAGTGCCTTCTGACTCACTAACTACACAGCCACTCTTTCCTGGACACTAGCCAAGGAACGTTTACCTCAGCACATGCATGCGCACACACACACACACACACACACACACACACACCCTAAAGGGCTAGTTCATAGATCAATGACTTATTCAAAGGAAAAGAAAAAGAAATATATCTTCAATTTCAAGAGAAAAAACATCTTGTTATCCTCCAATTACTTCATATTGGAAGTAACAGGATGGGGTGAGAAATGCTATATTGCTTATTATTTCTTAAAAACCCACCTAGTCCAAAAAAGTTCTCACTCACAGGAAAACTTCAGTAGCACACAGCACAGTCCCCTTCTTCTCAGAGCGTCACTACAACATACACAGCAGACTGCCCCAAAATCCTTCAACAATCTACCTTTTAAATAAAGAGATGGGGCTGGAGAAATGGTTTAGTAGTCAAGCACACGGCAGTTTGGCTCCCAGCATCCACAACTGCACGGAACTCCATCTCCGGGGGATCTGATGTGTCTGCACACACGTGTGCACAGACATATACATACATATAGAAAAAGAGAGAGAGCCAGGAGTGGTGGTTCACACCCACTAAGGCTCATATTTGTAAGATCAGTGGGGTAGTGGAGGTCTGCGGGTACACTGTAAATTTCTCTTCTGATCCCAGTTAGTCCCCCAACTTTATAGCATGGTTTTTTCTGCCTCTCCACTCTGGATCATACTCCAGAGGAAGGGAGCTGAGGTGAGCTGAGGTCTGAGATCGGGAAAGTAAGGCGGAGCACACCTGGAGCACTTTGCACCTTGCCCAGTGAGGCCCATTAGAGGGAAAGCGTATACCAATCTGTACATGAAATAGCCAGAGGCAGCTGAAGAACTCTAGAGGACCCACTGAGGCGAGGCTGGAAGACCCCTCCCTTGCCTCCTGAGTGCCCCACCCCGTACCTGCCCACCTGCCCAGCCTGGAGCCAGCGGGAGCCGGAGGGAATGCCCGGGCTTTTCTCCAGGAGGCCCCCGCCTACCCCGGGGCGGGGCCCGGGCTCCTAGCGGCAGAGCCACAGCCCAAACAGTTTCCTGCGCGAAGGAGGAAGAGGGAAGGAAGGCGCTGAGGATCACACACACCCAGCCCAGCTGCCGGCTTCTCCACCACCTCGGAGACCACGCGAGCCTCCGCACTCTGCATCCACTGCGAACCCCTTAAACCAGGGCAGCCCGCACTCGCTGGTCAAAAAGATGGAGATCCCAGCCACCCACTATGCCGCCTCCAGGGCCGCCTCGGTGGCGGAGAACTGCATCAACTACCAGCAGGGGACCCCGCACAAGGTGTTCCAGGTGCAGACCGTCCAGCAGGCCAGCAAGGAGGTGAGTCCCGAGCCCCAGCTAGGATCCGCTTGCTCCCCCACTCTACGGCAGCGGCTCCGCCTCCCAAACTCGCATTCCTACAGGGTCCCACGAACAAAGCCCCAAACCGTTTGCTTCCACCGTCCCGCAGAGAACCCCTGCGGCCAACCCACGCAGACACAGATTTTGTACGCACAAAATCCCCCTTTCCCGCGGTGAGACGAGGTCTAGAGAGGAGGTGTTCTCAACAGTCTGGAAGCTGTCACTGTTTCTCAATCTGCGGGCTGTCTTGGCCAACAGAAGCTCATGGCCTCCAGACAACTCCCTAAACTTTCAAGGCAACTCTTCAGCCCTTACCCAAAAGGAAACCGTGAGAAACAAGCCCCTTGTAAGAGGACAAAAGCAGTGTGGGCTGTTGCCAGGCTCTGGCCACCCACATCCTGCCTTAGATGATGCGCAGCCCTGGCTGAAGCTGGGCTAAGGTTTAAGGACTCAGCCCCCTCCCGTCTCCCCCTCGCTCCCCCCCCCCCCATTGGACACAATCTTAACTGTTCACAGGTTGGTTTTCTTTTTCTTTTTTTGGCTGACAAGGAAAAAGGTTTTATTTTTGAAGCTGTACTAGATAATAAGGTGTAAATTTCAAGTTTATCTTTTTTATTTAAAAGTGAATTATCTCATAGGATAGATATGTTGAAGTAGCATTTGGCAGATCAAGTCAAACAGCATGCATACACACTGGCTCTATCACCTGACAGTGATCTGCCTCTAATCAACTGTGTCGCTGGAGGGATGCTCCGGTACCCTGGGCTTTACGATAAGCCTTTCCAAAGGTGTATCCCCTATCGCCTTTGTATCTGTGCACTTGCTCTCTATGCTTCCATCAGATCTGCTGGAGACTGCCAAACTGGATGCTAAACACTTGGCGACAGGGCCCTTCTCAGGAAGTAAGGCTTGGGGGAGCGGGGAGGAGGTACAGCAATACACACATTCATGAAAACTGTCAGCATGAACCCATCGCGTTATGCTTATAAAGAAGCAAAGCCTAAGTGTATTTCCTCACACCAGCCACCTCCAGCCACGTAATAATGAGAAGGCCCCAACTGAAAAGATTTGACTTATTATATCATATCTTTTCTCCGCTATATATTTTTTTTTAATTTCAGGATATTCCAGGAAGAGGGCACAAGTATCACCTTAAATTTTCTGTGGAAGAAATTATCCAAAAAGTAAGTTAAATGCCCTGTCTGGCAAATACATTTTGATCGGAATATTCTAGATCATTCTGGCTGCGGGGTTTGATCTTGAGCTTTTACTATTGCTGCTGTGAAATTTCTGCGTACAAACGGCAGCATCTCTGCGGGCAAAGCCGTGTGAGACAGCGTGCACTGCCTTGGTTCTTCTATTGAATTATTTTGAAAGTCAGTCATTTAAGTTCAGATAGATCACACATCCGAACAGTCTGAACTTAGGCCTGGTATGATTGAATGTAGTAATTTACTCTCCAGTTATGATTGCTTTTCTTACGCCCGCCTTTTAACTGGGTATTCAAATTAAGTACGCTTAGGAATTTGGGAGCAATAGAATGGCCAACTGTGTGTGAGTCCACTAATCTTTCAGTAACAGGGCAGGAAAGTTGGAAAAATTTTATGCCTGTCAAATTATTAGTGGAATAAATTTAAAAGAGGGAACTACAGCTTGCAGCACAGCCATCTTGAAACTGGAAAGTTCGCCCTTTCCAGGAGAACAACTCCAGGAACTCAGGAAATTCCCTGAAAGGCACTGAGCTGCTACTCTACCCCTTCCTTCTGGAGTGGGGAGAGGCCACTGTGTCTGCAGGGAAGGACAGGAGGCACACTCAGAAGAGACCAGTCCTGTGCTGTGAGGTCAGACTAAAGTGGTACCCACTAACAGTGGATACAGGCAGTCTCAGGGCTGGAACTCCCCACATCCTGAGACCTCACAATTGTGAGTAAATGTTTCTAACAGCAGGTAACAGTGAACTGCACAGCGGAAGTCCTTTACCCGCAGACGGGACAAGGTGCTGCCCCAGAGGTCAGCTTCACTTTTGACGGAGAAATCGGCAAGAACCCGGATGAAGAAGATAACACATTTTATCAAAGGCTTATGTCTATGAAGGAACCACTACAAGCACAAAACATTCCAGGTACACGCATAAAGCACGGGAAACACGCTTGAGATGTACGATTACCCATGCTCAAAATTGCTTGATGCTAACTATGTCTAACTATGTTAAAACTGACTTTTACAAAAGTACTGATTTCTACTCTAATCCACCAATAAAAAGAGGATCTGGAGTTTTACACACGCATGGCTTAATTTAGTTTTCACTCACATTATAGAACACTAGGAAGCATGACTAAGAATTTTGATTTTTAATCTAGAAAGGTTAATATTACATTCAGCATGTAAATGTTTCCTCTACCAGACAGCTCTGGAAATGTGTCTCCACAAATGAAGCCAGTTCGCCACTTAGCCTGGGTCGCCTGTGGTTACATAATGTGGCAGAATTCGACCGAAGACACATGGTATAAGATGGCACAGATTCAAACGGTCAAGCAAGTGGTACGTTCTCCCCCCCCCTCTCTCCACAGTATACTATTACCATGCATATGGCATTTTCGCAAGTTACTGTTCTTAATCTTTTCTTAATCTTTCATGCCAAGGCAATCAGACTTAGTTACTTATGATGCGTTATTCAGATTCTTTTCCAGAGCAAAAGGGCTGAAGCTTTATTAGCATATGCTAGACAAAGACTCAGGTATATACTACACACATTTAATGAACCACCTTGTCTTTAATTTGTTGGAGGCCGCTTTTTATAGCACTCACAAATAAAGGGGCACTTTGAAACTGTGAAGTTGTGAGTTAAAATTGGGCCTTTTGGGGGGGGTTATTAAGTTCAATACAGAATACTTCCTTTTTAGCAACCTAAATAGTGTATTTGAATTGCTATTGTCAAGAACTACTGAACTAACTGCATTTTTCCCTGCTGAATGGTGGTTCCCTGGCTACCGTGGTCTTTGAAAGCTTGGAGTAGTTCTGGCTGTTGCTTGGCTCGTGCATGATCCCTTTCTGTAATCCCTCAGTCAGAATGACGACCTCACATCGTATTACGAGCCTTCTGCTTCCTAGAGCCTAATACCATGGGTCTGTAGAAATGCATCTTCCTAGACCAGAAATACATATGAATAAATTTTTTGGTTTTCCTTTTGGAGGTTAACTGGGGGATATTCAACTAGTAGCTGATGGGAAACAAGAAGTGTACTAAGAACACAAAGACAGTTTCCATAAACAGAGAAAGGGGCTTCCTGCTGCCTCTTTCGGTGTGCAGGCAACAGACTGCGGAAGAGCCCGAGCTGTGTCCCGGGGACCCTGGTAACCACTCCTGAGACACCATAACCGCTGGCAGGACAGCAGCTATAGCGCTCAGAGAGAGAGGCCAGAACTACCAATACTGCAGCCTTTGAGGAACAGTGAGATGCTTTCCACGGGCGTCTCACAGACACCAACCTTGGTTACAACATTCCTACTGACCATCAACCCAGGCCAGGTACAGGCCGTAAAACCACAGTCATGATTTCTCAAGACACACCCAGAAACATACAAGCCTTTTTTTATGTGTATTTAAAAAAAAAAAAAAGCAACCTGTGAGCCTTCACTATATTATGATTTTAAAAGTGAGAGTGGCGATTCTAGATCTATGTTTATAAGCACTGTTAGCTGGGGAGCCCCACAAGAGCCTTGTGCTGCCCGTTGGAGTCTCAGCACGGCAAGGACAAGTGTAAAAGCCTCAGTCTCACGGGCACAGGACATTTCTGATGATGGTTTTAGCCCACAGACGCAGGAGTTCTGTGTAGCTCACTGCACACATGCCTTTTCTTCCCGAAGTAACAGAGTACAGAACGAAGCGTAACTGTCAAAGCAGATAACTCAGGCATCACCTTTATCGGTGTCAGTTTTCTAAAGAATGCGTGTGAGTGGCTCCTTTCCGCGGGCATTCCCACTGCTGTGGCTGACACTAAGGCTCCCTAGATAAGAAGCTACGGACAGGGATGTTCTAAGTAGCTGCCACGGCTTAGCAAGTGAGGAAACAGAAACACAAGTAATAAATACAAAATAATGATTTTTAAAATGTGATTTGAAAGTATTTGTTTATTCGAGATAAGAAAATATTTCTGTCAGGCTAAGTTGAAGGCAGTTATGAACTTCAAATTCATTTTTATAAATCAACATTAACTCAAAAATATTAAGATGTCATTTTGCCATAATATTATTTAAATGCTTTTTTTTTTTTTGGTCATAGCCAAGAAATGATGACTTCATTGAATTAGATTATACCATTCTACTCCACGACATTGCGTCACAGGTAATATACGACTTATCTTTATTTGATGCCACTTTGAAAATCAGGAATTCTTTTGTCACCACACGGTCACCTCGTGCCTTTGACTCTACATAAGTTAATGAAAATGCAAGCAGGCACCAGGCTGAGGTGCGTCATCTCTGCAGCAGCTGGCCTCGCTGCTGCTGTTCCTGATGAAGGCACTGTAAATATTGCCAACAAGTACAAACCCAGTTATGTTTTCGAGTTTCCTAACAGCACTAACTGTCTTTACTTGCAGGAGATCATTCCCTGGCAAATGCAAGTTTTGTGGCATCCACAGTATGGTACAAAAGTCAAGCACAACAGCCGCCTCCCGAAGGACCTGGGAGCGGAGTAAACAGAGCCCCTAACGCCCAGATGAAATGGAAACGTTCCTAATGATGGGGATGACTGTCCTCACTGGCACCCAGCCTAATACCAAATGAATCCCACGGAGTCTCTCTGTTTGTCTTAGCTACAGCACCGAGCTGCACAGATTCCATAAGCAAGAGTATTACTACATAAAATTGTCTTTCCAACAGTAACAATACTGTGTATATCCCCGAATAAAAAGCCCGCTTCAGTCTCATGGATCTGACTGCATTGTATACTTACGGCACAGGGGTGGTGATGGTCTCTCTAAAGGCCACTTTGGGCTTTCCTATGATGCAAGGGCAGCCATACTCTCTCTCCATTCTCTAAAATGAAGTGGGGGAGGGGGGTAACACTGTTTATATTTTATAAAGTAAAAGGAAGAAAAAAATACCTTAGCATTGTTCAATGAAATACAGAAAATAACTGAATAGTAAATCTTAAGTCATTTTAGTAACTGGCAAGAATCAGATGTGATAGTCTAATAACACAAACTACCTTTACCTATCTTACAAAAGTAAATTCCAGTTTTGACTCATTAATTTATATTCTTCCATTTGCTCTATCTGCACAATCTACTGTTGTTTCATATTAGCACATTCACTGGAAAACCGCATCTACTGTTGTTTCATATTAGCACATTCACTGGAAAACCGCAATCTACTGTTGTTTCATATTAGCACATTCGCTGGAAAAACAAATCTTTTATCAGGGTTTGCTATCCTAACTGCAAAGACACAATCAGGCCACAATTTCCACCAGTGTTAGCTTTTGTTTACATTTTGACCATATTTACACTTGATCTAGGAAGAGGGTTTTTGTTTTGTTTTGTTTTAAATCTGTATGGAACTGGCCTCCATGTTTTGTTTTGTTTTTTTGATTTTTCAGACAGGGTTTCTCTGTATAACAGCCCTGGCTACCCTGGAACTCACTCTGTAGCCCAGGCTGGCCTGGAACTCACAGAGATCCGCCTGCCTCTGTCTCCCAAGTGCTAGGATTAAAGGTGTGCACCGTCCCCCATCTCCATGCTTTAATCTAATTAGGTGATTATTTGTGAGACAGGGCCTCTGTCACTCTGGCTGGAACTTACTCTGTAGCTCAGGCTGGCACTAACTCAGAAAGAGCCTAGCTTCTCACTCTGGAGTTCTGGGATTAAGGCTACCTTGCCCTGGCCTTCATGTTTATGTATATGTTTGTATCTGTATGCATGCGCCACGTGTGTGGGGTGCCAGGATAGGGGACTGTATCCACTGGAGCTGGAGCTAAAGGAGGTTGTGAGCCACTCAGCGTGGGTACTAGCGACCGGGTTCAAGTCCTCTGGAAGCACAGCAAGTGGCTCTAACCACTGAGCCACCTCTCTGGTCCTCATGAAGCGAAGTCCTGGGAGGTAGGCAAACAAACAGGCTGTCTCCCACAAGGCTTACTTTATCTGACCTGATAATCGACCAGGAATGGATGGGGGTCTTATTACAAATCCCAGAGCCTAGATTATAGGAATCCATGATGTTTAACAAAGACTTGGATAAAAAATGACTAATTTTTAACACAAGAAGGAAAACACTGCAGTGTGCCATGCGTGGATACAAACCATAGCAAAGCCTGGAGAAGCGCTATCAACTTAGTCAGTACCTTGAGCATCAGTTGGCTTTTTATCTTGATGACCTTGTGTTCCTATTAATTTTCCTGCCTCACCTTGCAGAGGTGTGATTATGGGATGAAGGTCACTCTGCCAGGCCAAAGCACACTTAGTAACAAAGGCAGCTGCACAGGGCTGCTCTGTGGACCATACCTGAGCATAGATTTCCAGGTGTAATTCTCCCATTCCAGATACAATTGTCTCCTTGCTCTCAGTGTCAAAATGGACTTTAAATGTAGGGTCCTCCCGTGTAAACCTGCCAATGCCTTTTGAAAACTTTTCCAGATCATTCTTTAAAAGAGGAAGAAAAGTTATTATAGGGTTAAGCATGAAAAACAACTGTATTTTTTGAGATGCTACTGAATAAATCCATATATACTGGCAACTAAGAAATAAAGAGGGTCTATATCTAGTCCCACCCCGATCTTTTTGGAAAAAATCATGGCCACCACAGCCAAGACCAGGGCCCAGTCAGCGGAACAGGACTTTCTCTTCATACGAAAACAGAAAACAAGGGTCTAAGATTTTGTTCTCACTTCCCATCACACTGCCAAACTATCCGTGAGAGCTGCCCGAGTGAAGGAAGCGCCGGACACTTCTGGATCCGCTATGTAATACAGTCAGTGTTACCAAGAGTCTTCAGCAGAATCAAGATGTAATACAGTCAGTGTTACCAAGAGTCTTCCGTAGAATCAAGAGCATCGACTGCTCTGTGAAGAAGACGGACAGCAAAGGAAATAGCACATCGAGATGTTTGTTTCCAAACAACCTCCTCGGTCATCTGATATACCTTTGTACTTTGATGTAATTCCACATAGTGAGCAGGCTAAGATGCCCACTTCCCTCAACTCCAGATAGGGAGCATCCTATGAGCTCTCAGAGTAGGCGCAACACAACCCAAGGGTCTTTCCAGGTGGAATAAAGCAGACAGGAGAGGAAAGCCATTCTGATGAGAAAAAGGCAGGAGAGAAGCAGGAACAAGACCCAACCCATTGCTACCAGCACTAAGCATGGTGGAGGAGGGAAGGGAACACTGGAAAGATGGCTCAGGGGTTAAGAGAACTTCCTGCTCTCCCAGAGGACCAGAGTTCAGTTTCCAGCACCATGTCAGGGGCTCACAACCA
This sequence comes from Microtus pennsylvanicus, assembly GCF_037038515.1. NCBI lineage: Eukaryota > Metazoa > Chordata > Mammalia > Rodentia > Cricetidae > Microtus > Microtus pennsylvanicus. The sequence goes on along the minus strand of NC_134594.1, from coordinate 35,998,875 downwards.
CCTGTAACTCGAGCCCCAGTGGATCGAATGCCATTGACCTCTGCATGCATATATCCACAATAAATACATTCTAGCTAAAGATGACAGAAAGGGCCATAAGCCAGAAACAGGTGCACAGCCTCTGGAAGCTCGGAGCAACCCTGAGGAGGAAAGAAAATGGAAACCCCAATCATATACCCATAGGAGCCCAATTCTCCCCATAAATGTGAGCAAGCAAGGAAAAAGTTTTTCCTAGAGCCTCCAGAAAAGAATACAACCCTGAGCTGGGAGCTCAGGGGGGAAAACATTTGCTTCACAGTCGGAGTTGAGTCCAAATCTCCAGAACCCATGTACCACTGGATCCGGTAGCATCATCCCAGTACTCCTATGGCCAGGTGAGTGGCAGAGACACGCGACTCACTGGAAGGTAGCCAGCCAGCTAGCCTGGTACACATGGGGTGAACAACAGAGAGACTCTCTCTCAAACTAGACGACAAGTGATGGTCAACACACGGGGCTGTCCTCTGACCTTCACTAACACATGCCTGCACTCACACTGAAAAGGATGGACACACATGCACACACACACACGCACACAAATACATCCCTGCTTGATTAATTTAAACTGTAATGAATCATATCAGTCTCTAATCTACAGAACTATAAAATGAATACAATGGTGTAGTTTTACGTTACTAAGTTTTTGGAAATTACAGTAGCAATAAAAAACGAACACATCTTGTATGAGAATTAGCAGCACCTTTAATCACACGCTTGGAGCTGTAACGCCTACTGCACATACTATCTCAGATATAACTGCGATGTAAGCTTGTAGACAAAGGGTACGTAACTTATCGAGGCCACGCAGGTAACACGCTCGAGGGCATCAGTTCCTAAGCTGGTGCACTCAGTTAACGCTCGACTTTTCTCCCATTAGCCACACTCCCATTCGGTGAAGCACAGTTCCTGCTCACTATGACTTCATCAGGTGACTGGAACAAATTTACGTGTGAGAAGACACTCTTAAATGTTTTCACCCGATTCCCTTCTGCTACGGCACGTTACTGACCGTGAGCTCTGAGTGTGAGACTGGAAGGCACAAAGACCTTTCATTCCTAACCTTGCTAGCAGCCTTAATAAAGAACTTGAAACAGAGCTCCTTTCAGAGAGGTAAGATGCGAGGGTCAGCCCCCACGAGATCCCAAGAAGATGGACTGTTTCCATGACTTTTGCTCCCTTGACTTTCTCCTTTCTATACTTTTCCAGTATAGATCTCAAAACAGACAAAGTAGCAGATGTTAATAATGTATTCTACAAGACAATTTACCCAAATATGTAAATGACAATTCTCAGATGGCAAGAAGTCTTAAAATGTTCACTCAATCAATACACGAATGAATTAACTCCAACAAGGTGACTTAGGAACTAAGGAACTATGGCTCAGGATTGAACTGATTCTAATGGAGAGCAATATGAACGCAAGGCATTCAAGCAATCTTGGCTTTCTAGAAGGCCAAATGATACCAAACCTAATATATAACTCTAAAAACAGCACGTAAATTTAAAACCCTTAATATGAAATTATAGGTGAAGTTTCAGAAAGTTGCCTTATTAGCTTGTGGTATTATAATCAGACGTCTCAAAACAACACAAAGTCCAGAAATACATGATAGCCCCCTAAGGAGTGACAATGAAGTGTCATTACAACTTGAGACAAACACCTTCTCCCCGTTTCAGTAACCTAAGACTCCAAGAAGGTAGACGTCAATGCTATGGTTAAGAGTTGTCAAACTATTAAATGCCATCTACTCCTTCAAATGCACTGAGGACTTATCAGGACCGATGAGTACCTTAAAAGGCCGATCTCAATACCAACAGAAGAAGGAGAAACCAGCTCAGTGCTGCTTCCCACAAGACGCCATGTCAACAGGAGAATGACAAGAGAAAGCTCACGTTCAGAGCAATCTGTTAAAGCTTAAACGCCTACCTTGTTAGAAGGCTTCATTGCTACTGAGATGACAGGTTCAGGAACGTGAATTGATTCCTAAAAAAAAAAAAAAAAAATTTTTTAAGAAAACATAAAATAACTAAAAGACAGTTTTATGATTCAGCAATTGGCATACTCCATTAACATCAAACCAAAAGGCAATCGCTAGTCAACACCTCAGGCTGGACATTATGGGTCTTAGTCTGTTTTGTATTAAATAAAGTAAGAACGTAACATGAATAAACAAAGATGTATACTTACATGAACTCCTACCTCCCCAAATAACTTATCGACTTTATTGACCTAACTATTGAACATAATCACGACCAGGAAGTTGAGTAAATGGTGGCACAGCATATATTCCCATCGCCTGTTTTACATTCCTGTTGCAGTCCTCTGATAAGTTAGGTTTTATTCATAATGAGGGAAACAGAAGGGGCTTCAGTCTTTATATACACATCTTATTTGATCAACGGCAGGTCTAAGAAGCAGAAACTATTCTCATGTCACAAGTCAAGTTACTGAAGGCTAGAAAGGAACAGGAAGTAACCTGGCCAAGGACCAGGCAGGGAGAACTGGGCAGAAGTGAGGTTAACCAAGCCCCTTCCCTTCAGTGTCTAAGAGCACAATTCCCACAAGCAGCCGCTTCACAGTGCAATGGCAGGCATTGGCTTTGCACACAAGTGTTTTTGTCTGTGTGTACATATGAGCACCAAGTTCATGCAGGAGCCCAGGATGGACAGAAGAGGGTGCCGGGTCCCCTGCAGCTGGAGCTAAGTAGCTGCGAGTCACCATATGGGTGCTGGGAACCCAGCCTGGTTCCTCTGCAAGAGCAGATGGATGCTTAGCCACTAAGTCATCTCCCCAGCTCATGACAAGCACTTACACGAGACCTAATCTAAAAGATAAAATGTCCTTATTGAGATCCTAAAATTGCAGATTTATGGGTTTTGAATGGCCTTATAATAATCTGTTAAACCCACAGAATAATTTGTTGTTGTTATTATTTGTTTTATTTTTCTTTAAGACAGGGTTTGTTTGTAACAGCCCTGGCTGTCCTGCAACTCACTCTGTAGACCAGGCTGGCCTCGAACTCACAGAGATCCACCTGCCTCTGCCTCCCGAGTGCTGGGATTAAAGATGTGTGCCACCACCACCCGGCACTAAGACACCTTCCACGCACAGACATGTTGCTATCCCCAAGTCTATTCTAAATATTATAGTCTGGCCTTATAGTTTTCTGGGCTACTGGAAGAGGTCACTCTCCGGTCCCTGATTTAGTCAGCAGTGCTCCACTGGGAACATCCTGATAATAACAAGAATTAAAGTGGCATCCAGAGTGGGTAGCAGACCAGAGTAGAAGAGCTGGAGTTACATGTTCCAAGTTTTATCTAGAATGTAGAAATTTTCTTCCACATTAAAATTTTGCAAGATTGTGGAACGTTCTTACTAAGAAAAACCAGGTAAGTAGGCCCGCACAGAGCACTTATCTAGCTGATAGTCAGAGAGCTATAACCAACAAAGGCCACGAGGAACAGTTAATGCAAACCTTTGTAGCTGTTTTGCTGCATATAAAATACACTCCATATAAAATAGAAGCCTAAAATTCAAATGCTGCAGAGCTTTGCAGCTACAGGGCTCACCATAGAAAGGCCACTGTTGTCTTTGTTCGTGAATGTGTCTCCACTTGCACAGTCGATACCAAACAATGCACAGATGTCCCCAGCGTATACTTCTTCAACATCCTAAATAAACACATAACGCGATTTATACCCGCACATAAAATAAACCAAGGAACAGCACGAAGCAACTGCATGCAAACATACTACACATAAGAAGTGCAGAAATTCTTCCTGAATTCTACCAAGAATGAGCAAATCCAACACCAACAATTAATCATGCCAAGACGTGTCTTCAACAGTCTTTAACACGCTATCTATGGGAACAGACAAGATTTTACACTCAGTGGAAAACCCCAGACCTAGGGCTTCTTTAAGTGGTCTGTTTTAAAGCAGGGGTGCACTCTGTTGCCTCAGGGCAGTGAGACCCTGCAGGACCTACACGCAAGGGAGACAGCAAAGGAAGTTTGGCAAACAAAGGTAGAAGAATGGAAACCACTGGACTAAAAATATTTTTAATGTCTCACAGATGCAAGCATCAGGAAAACACAGGAAAGCTAGGACAAAGCACCCTGCCCCCCAGCTTCCGAGCTATTGTCCTTCCCCCTTCCCTGCTCATGGTTCATTCATAACAGCTGTGGGCTCAGTGGCTTTCTCTGATGACACACATTTGCCTCAAGAAATGTTGGTGACATTACTGACCCTGTAGCCTGCCCCTCGCTGCCTACTGTGCAAAGCTGCCAAGTTTTCACCTTCCCAGAGACAAGAGGTCCGTCTTCTAAAAACTTCCCGTTTTTTTTTTTTAAAAGATTTACTTATTTATTATGTATACAACATTCTGCCTCAGTGTATGCCCGCGCGCCAGAAGAGGGCGCCAGATCTCACTACAGATGGTTGTGAGCGATAGGTTGAGAATCACAGAGCCAGACTAGAGAGAGGCGTGGCTTCAGCACCCAGTGTAACTGCCGTGGCCTATCTATAAGGACGACAAAAGGCAAATATAAATCAAAACCCAGACTTGAGAAGTTACAGATTTTCGGGTGGATTCTGGAAGCAATGCGGCCCTGCAAAAGTTTGCATTATGGATCCAGGCTGGCTGGTGATTCAGCCAGATTCCTTCAGTTCCTGACTGCACATACCCTCACTGCCAGCATCTTCGCTGCTCTTGAGTCAAGTACTAAACCCCACGACAGACAGGAGTATAGGTCCGGATATTAACCAGTACCTCACCCGTGATACCTTACTTCAGAAGGCAACGTCATCAAAACACGTGGAAAACTGTGAATTTACTATTCGTTTATCCCTAGGAGCTACCTTTCTAAATGCTTCTCATGCTTTTCCTCTCTCCCGACAGGGTCACCTTATGTGTTTCGGGCTGGCCTTGTGATTCTGCCGTCGCTTCCCGAACACACAGCCGGCGTCTTTGTGGCTCCCGAGGACGGAGCCTGCGCTGAATCCCAGAGTCTCTTTTCCTGAACTATGGCCTCTGAGGAAGGAGACTAGCTTCTAGAGGAATAAACCAAGTCCTTACCACCTGCCAACCATTTCACCCACAGCAGGGTGCTATCAGCCACAACACAGCGGAGTACCGGCCGGAAGCAGCGGCCCGGTGGCGGTGGCGTACTTGCCTCCATCATGTCGGCGTGCATGCGCACCAGCCGCTGCACGCGCACCTTCTTTCCCGTCCTCGCGTTGTAGATGGTGTTGCCCTTCTTTAGCTCACCTTGGTAATTGCGGACGTACGTTAGCTGTCCGAAGCGGCCGGCCTAGGCGTCGAGAGTACATTTTTACAAAAGAAATGTCAGAAAGAGAAAAGAATCAAAACAAATTCCAGCTATATTAACGACGAAGAGACAAAAACCGGAAAATAAAAGTATATGTCAAAAAATATATATACAAAGAAGAGTATCCAAGTTAAAAAAGAAAACCCATTTTACTACAATTTTTAAGTAGCCAATTGCTTTTAAAAATTCAAATTTGTTAGCAAAAGTTTGTATCAATAAGTACAACATCTTGACGTTAATAATAAAAGGATAAAAAATATTTATTACATTTACAAAATAAGAAATACAGAGTCAAAGAAATGGCTCCGTGGGACCTGTTGCTTCTCCGAGTTCAGTTCCCAGCACCCATATCATGCAGCTCACGGCGCCTGTAACTCCAGCTCCCTCTTCTGACCTCCGTGGGCACCTCCACTCACACGCATACACCCTCATACACAAACACTAATCAAAAATAAATCTCACACAAAATAGAACTATGAATGTAGAGAAGCTATTTCCTTCACATCCCTGCCGATAGAGAGGAGCCAGAGAGAGACCGAGGAAACTAACACATCATGCACGACTCAGAGCTGAGAGGCCTATGGTTCACGAGCGCCCCCCAGTGGTTCGGAGCAGACACAGTTTCTGGGGAAAGAATTGGTGCCTTGGTGCTGCAGCCTGCCAGCTGGGCAGCGATTCCAGGGACATGGCTTTCAGGAAGCATCACCACCGGTGGGGTTTTCGGTGCTGCAGAAGTCTAGGGGCCACCCATACTCCTCTGGCTGCCCCAGTAAACTCACTGGCTCACCACGGCAGACTTAGGAGGAAGAATGTGCTTGGTCTGTCATTGAGCCCTGTTTGGATGAATAGATGCTATTTCTTCCCTCTTGAAAAGTCACTTGACAACCTCACGTAATGACTTCTTTTAAAATGTACAGTAAGAAAGGGAGAGAAAACAAAGAGCCATTTTGTAGGGAAGAGACCCAACAAACCCTACCTAAGTCAGGTGATCGAGGTCATCCTAACAGTAAAACCCGTATGTTTGAGAGGTGTCAAGGATGACGTGTTCCCTGCAATCACCCATTACCCCAATCTAATCTTCACAGAAACATCAGAAAGTCTCAAACTGGAAAACATCCTAACACTTCTTAAAAGTATCAAGGACATGGGAAGCAAGGAAAAAATTCTGAGACAGTTTACAGTCTTAGGCTTCCATCACTGTGGTAAACACCACGGTCAGAAGCAGCTTGGGGAGAAAGGGTTTACTTCCACTCCGAGTTCCAGTACAGCCCAGCACTGAGGCACATCAGGAAGGAACTAAGCAGGGCAGGCACCTGAAGGCAGGGGCTGAGGCAGAGGCCATGGCTGGGTACTCTGCCCGCTTTCTTATAGCTCCAGGGATCAACGGCCCAGGGGTGGCACCGCCCACATCAACCGTCATTCAAGGCCAATCTGGTAGGATTATTTTCTCAGTTGAAGCTCCCTTTTCCAAAATGACTCTAGCTTATGTCAAGGTGACATAAACTAGCTATGAGAGGAGCCATGGCAATCTATGTGCTAGCTGAATGGGATGCAAACAGAAAGGGGCTATAAGCACTAACCATAGACATTTGAGTAAGGGCTTTATTAATAGTAAATTAATATTTTCCATTCGTTGCAATAATGTTTACTAACAAGAAATGGATGAATGAATTCTCTGTACGAATATTTGTACTTTTTCTGTAAATCTAAAATATGTTCTTTTAAAATTTATAAACTTCCCATAAACTTCAAAACTAGGTCAGCATCTCGGCTGGGGCAATGGCTAAGCAGTGAAGAACATTGTTTTGCCCTTGCAGAGGATCTGAGTTCGGTTCCCAGCACCCACATGGTGACTGACAACTGCCTGTAACTCCAGCTCCAGAGGACCAACGCCTTCTTAGACCTCCATGGCACCGCAAACAAGACGGTACACAGACGTATGCAGACAGAACACTTACACACGTAAACCAAAATAAATCAGCATCTTAATTTTTAAAGTCTAAATAATATTGCACTGTAAAGACACACTGCAGGTTACCTACACAAACTACAGTCTGAACATCTCCAGCTGTCTCTATGTCTCTCTTTTAGAAACAGAGCTAGGCTGAGCCCCTTCATAAGTGACTCAGGATAAATTTTTTTCTAAAAGTGGGCCCACTTTTGCCTACAATAATGTCCAATACCTATATAATTTTAAACCAATTATAGCATATTTACTTAACATGCTATTCTTCCAACAATTTATAACTATTCTAAATGGAAATACCAGGGTAAAACTATGTAGAGTATGGTTTCTGTAAAACTTTACATTTTAAAACTGCAAAGAGTTAACCTCATCTAACGACAAGGAACTACCGACTTTCCTACCGTTCAAGGTTCTGACCACCCTTATCTCCTCCACTTTCCTAAGCATTTCACAAGGGCATACAGAGTCAATTTTATAACTGGGTTAAAAGTCTAGCAAAGTAAAGCTATAGACCGTGGTAGATAGGCCAGATAGCAACTTACCTCCAGTTTAAAAGCCAGGCCCACAAACGGGTGGGAATTGTCTCTTTGGGAGTTCATTAAGATTTTGGTCTTCTCTTTTGAGTCACTTTAAATGAAAGAAATATAAAGCTATAAAACATAATACTTGGTATGCCTTTGTGTGTGTTGTGTACCTGTGGTAGTATGTACGTGTGTGTGCATGTATCAGCGTGCATGCATGGAGGCCAGGGGTGACTTCAGCTGTCCTGCTCCATCAATCTCAGCCATCAATCTTTCTAAGACGACATCTCTTGCTGCCACGGGGCTGGCGGCCAGCTTGCCCCAGTGATCCTCCTGTCTCCACACAGTCCCCTCCCACCAGCACGCCATCCAACACGGCTTCTTACACAGCCTTCACGTGAAGCAGCAAGCATCTCACCCACTGAGCCAACTGCCAAGCCCCTGAATATTTCATCCATATCAGTTTGCTCTTATCAAAGAGAAAAAGCACATGTTTGCCGACAGTTTCTGAATACACACCACGTTTCACTGAAAAGTTCAGTCAGAGCAAGTCCTGCAGGCTTTGTACTACACAGACAGGACCAGAGCGGACTCAAACGCTGGACCTCTTAGAGAATATCCGGAAGAGCCTTAAGAAGGTTTCTTTCCTTGTTGTTGCTTTACATTGTATTTTATGCATATGTATGTAGAGCTCGGAGGACAACTTCTCTGAGATGGTGCTCTCCTTCCACCAGGTGAGTCCCAGGATTAAACCGAGGTCACGAAGCTTGGTGGCAGACACCTTTACCTGATGTGCTATCTCCCTGGCCTGAGTTTCATTTTTTTTTAAGTTAAAAAAATTCTATAACTGAAAATAAATGACAGCAAATGAATAAAAATATTATAAACCTTGAGGGATAATAGAACAAATTATACTTTAAAAAATTTATTTATTATATGTACAGTGTTCTGCCTGTATGTTTGCCTGCTCACCAGAAGAGAGCACCAGATCTCATTATAAATGGTTGTGAGCCACTACATGGTTGCTGGGAACTTTAGGACCTCTGGAAGAGCAGCCAAGGCTCTAAACCTCTGAGCCATCTCTCCAGCCCACAAATCATACTTCTAAGTCATAAATGATACGGGAACTTACATAGTAAATATTTTCCTGTATATCAAAATTGATATCCAACTAAAAATGGTGATTTTTATGAAGAAAGAAAATCATAAAAATAAATGAAAGACCAATCCTTAAACCTCTTCGTCGTGTGTAAGTGTTAAAGCATCTTTTCATAAAGCACACTGCGCGTAGCCGTACTCACTCCTGGTTGAGTATGGCGTAGTTCTGGACCTCAGATGGGTTGGGAAGGTATTCTAGGACAGCGTCCAGGAGAGGCTGGACTCCTTTGTTCTTCAGAGCACTTCCCAGGAACACTGGAGTGAAGGATCTGCTCAAGGTGGCTCTTCGGATTGCCAGCTACAGAACACAGAGAGTAGAGAACGATTCCTGTTACTACGACAGCCTAGGCGTCAGGTCAGTTATGAACACACGACATGAAATGATACTCCGGAGAGCTGGTTCCAGGGAAGGAAAAGAGAACATCTCAGGAACTCAGTCAAGATGCTGAAAAAGGGAGAAAACTGCTTCTCTTAGGGCCAAGTAGTGATTTACGGAATAATTACCTTTCAGTAGTCTTAAAATGTTCCTTTTTACTTGGTACTAAAATATATGTACATATATGTTTTAATAATATATATACATATTTGTATATTAGACACATAGAATACTGTAAACTCTATGTTAATAACGTGTAAGAGGAAGAACACACACACACACACAGAGCTAGGTGTGGTAGCATACGCTATTAATCCCAGTACTCGGAAGCAGGGGCAGGTGTATCTCTCTGAGTCAAAGCCATCCATCCAGTCAAGTTTACACAGTAAGAGCCTGTCTCAAAAACAAAACAAACACACAAAAGCAAGAATCAAATACCTGGATTTATGAGAAACTAGCATGATTTAGAAAGGGGTAGAGAAATGGTCTTTTAGGAAAAGAGAGGTTTCCCTGTAATCCTTGGTGAAGGTCAGTTTTAACTGTAAACTTGACACGGTTGAGAATCACGGGAGGGGGAACCTCTGACAGTGTCTTTGGAGGATTATTTCGATACTATTAATTGAGGTGGGAAGAGCCACACTGGATGTAGGAAGCACCATTTCACAGCCTGGTCCCTGGACGGAATGAAAAAGAAGATTGAGCTGAGTAGGAGCATACACGCATCAACCCACCGCTCTCTCGGCTTCTGAATGGACATACTCTGAGATCCACTGCCCTCTCTGTTTTGGAATGGACAGACTATAACCAACTCTCTCAAGCTGCCAACTTCGCAGTAAGAATGAACTGTAACCTGAAAATGTGAGCAAAGAAACTCCTTTGTCGCTGAAATGCTTTTGTTGTCTTTTGAGATAGGTCTCATTAGATGTCCCTGGCTGGCCTTAAACTCACTGGCATGCCTCTTTTTCCAAGGGCTGGAATAAAAAGCCTGCACCACCAAGTGGAAGGCTCTAGGTTCAAGACTTAGAACCACCACACATAGGAGCACACACATGCACACACAACCACAAAACCTTAGGATAAAACATTCATAGTCACAATTTCTAAAGATTACTATAATAAAAGTCAGTAAGAGTTGAGCATATGAACAGAGCTATAAAGAGGGAAAGACATACAGAGAAGAAATTACTTTAAATGCTTGTGCTGTTTCTAGGACTCAAACACGGCTACGGGACAAGCGATAAGCCATGTCCTCATAAAGGCTTCCCATTTCTCTCTAAGATGCAGCCAGGGACACAGCACCATTACGATACTTAGTCTGCAGCACGAAACACAGAATCATATGAGGATAGTGACAGGAGGAAAGGAGGATGCCAAAACCATCCCATAAGACAGGGGAACAAAGTCCCCACTTTCCAAACATTTCCTGTTTTCTAACAATCACTTTCACACTTAAAAGTTGCTGTTTCCCAACACATCAGTGAGCATCCAACCATAGCATAGAGACTAACACACACCCACGTGACCCAAGGAGATGCAGGCCTGCACAGCCCTGTGCACTGGCAGCAATGGTTTGCTCTACGACGCTCTGCACATGGTGTGCGTTAGACGCCCTCCTTCGACAGACCAAAATTAAGAGTACACGCTGAATAGACCCCAATAATCATCTTGGATACTGAGTTTCTCTTATTTTTGCTTTATTCAGTTTGGTCTTGATATTTTGAGACACGGTTTCCCTAGGCAGCCCAGGCTGACCTCCAACTTGGGATTTTCTTGTCTCGTCTCCCAGGGCAGGGATTACCAGAGTCCCCACCAGACAGCCTGGGCTTCCTTGGTAGATCCACAGCGCTGTCATAACTTCTCGCTGAGAGAATTAATTCTGTGAGATTCCTCTGGAGGCTCACACATGGCCCCCTTCAGACAATCTCATGTGCCTTGTCCCTTCCCTAGGTTTTCTTTCAAAGATTTAAGTATAACCATGAACCAAATTCTGTGACTCTCAGGAAGTTACTAAACATTTGACACATAATACCTGGTTTTATTTACGGCTAGACCTGTACATCCTACGAGTATTCCCTGCTCATCAGGGCTAAACTGCTAACTCTTTTGACTCCATCAAAGAACTCCCATTACAAGATAGGGTCCCAGTCTAACAATTCAAGGAAAATCAGGAAGGACCCTCAGCTGCAATAGTGTCCTTTCTTGTTTTAGATTTACTGAATTTACATTCAAGTAGAACATCTTATATACAATAATTACCTAGATGATCTCTGCTAGGCATACCAAGTGGTTTTAAAAATTAATGTCTTCTTAAAAATACATAAAATTTACCATTTTAACCATTTTGAAGACAACAGCTCAACATTTTGTCAACTCATAATGCTATACAGTGTTCACCGTTATCCATCTTTAAAACGTTCATAGTCTCCAATTAAAACAATAATTCTCCAAAATAAAGGCTCTCTAACAACTCATACAGTAACAACTTACTTTTGGGTTTTTTGCTATTTGTTTTTGAGACGGGGCATTCAGTCCACAGACCAGGCTACTCACTACGTGCCCAGGATGATCGTGAACTAGCGGGAACTGTCCGGTCCACGCCTCCACACTCAGCTCAAAGCTCTTCTTTCTACGAATCTAACTATTCTCTGTCTACCGCATAAACGAAATCATAAAACAACTATCTTAGCTATCTGGCACATTTCACGAGAATGTCTTCACAGTTCATTTCTGGTGTCCCACTACTCAGAGCTCTACTTTTGGGGGGATAAAAACTATTCATAGTCACAGACCACATGACTTTTACACATCCATTCTAACGGGCATTCATTAGCGGATCGCCGCTATTCCTTGGCTGAGGTGGATACTCCATGCATGTTGGGGTGCGCTGCACTAGCTGGGACCCTTCCTTCTCGGGGTGAGCCTCCAGAGAGAGGCTTACTGCCACGCTGCCTTCTACAGTGCTTGGCACATTTCCATCAGGAAGGCACAAGCGTGTGAGTCTCCACATCTGCATCAACGCATGCATATTGGGCTTTTCAGTGTTTTGTTAGTTGGTTGATTGGTCTTAAATAAGAGTCATCTTAATGGTACGAATGGTCTCTCACCGCGGCTTTGATTTGCATTTTTCCTAATGATTAGGCCTGGAAAGCATCTTTTCAGTGCTGACACTTGAGCATCTTCTTTGGGGAAATGTTTATTCAAAAGCCCCTGGCTTCTGAATCTTCATTTTTATGGAAGTCAACTATATAATTTTTTTTACTCCAATTGCATTAATAAAGCAATTATTAATAAAGCCCATTAACAAAAGAATCATGCCTTCTGCTCCCATATCAACCCCCTTTTTCATTATATAATATCTGAGGTGCTGGAGAGATGGCTCAGTGGTTAAGAGCAATGGCTGCTCTTCCAAAGGACCAGTGTTCAATTCCCAGCACCCACAAGGCCATTCAATCACAGTCATCTCCAACTCCAGTTCCAGGGAATACAGCGCCCTCTTCTGGCCCCCAAAAGCACTGCATGCAGGCAAAACATCAGTGAACATTTTTTTAAAGTGTTTTTAAAAAGATCTATTTTGAGAGTACTTGCCTTTAAATCAGAAACCGAGGGGATTTTTTCTTCCAGGAAGAGCTCACCAAGCTGCTCATCTGAATTAGCAACACATTCAATTAGCTCCTGCCGGTGGTCAGCTGCTGCGGCCCTCAGCTCAGCTGGAATCTCCGCATACCGGACAATCTGACTAAGAGAAAGAATGCTCTAGTTGATAAGTTAAGCACAAAGCACCTACGGCATGCCAGCAGCTACAGTGTTCTGCTGCTGTTCTGGCAAACGCTCCGAAGACTCTGCGCTCCAACAGATCAGACAAAATAGTGGGCAAAACTGCTTCAGTGGACCAGTCGAGAATGCACCGCCAGGGAACAGAGGAGCCTAGACTCAACACAGCCCGCTTCAAGGGAAACAAAGCAGTATGCGTGATGTCATAGGAATCGTGCCCTATTCTTCTCCTTGCAAGTTTTTCAGAATAATAATGAAGAAATATAAAATTCTTCCCCATTTAATATACACGGGCTTACATTACTCTAGAGATAAAATGAGCAGAACATGAGGTCAAACACTGACTTGGGAGCCGCGCGAGGTGACGTACACCTTTGGTCCCAGCACGGTCGAGAACAGCCTGGTCTACATGACAACTCTCAGGCAAGCCAGAACAGACCCTGTCTCAAAATGAGCAACAAGAAAAAAGACTTAGAAAAGCTACCAATTAAATAAGGGGTTAAATTCTTTCCTGTGTGGCCTCAGGACTATTTTGCCATCTAACTGGAAAACAAAGAACAGAAGCAGCACTTACTTAACCTGGAGGGCTGCTCACGCTCACACCACAATAAACAGTTTCTAGTATCTATACTTCAAGTGAGAAAGTTGGTCTAAACAAGCCATGTTAGGATCAGCTACCTTCAAGTAAGCTGTCTGAAGCCTGTCTAAGCTTCTGACAATTCCATTGGCATGGGCTCTGAAGGCTGACTTCTTTAGGCTACGGAAGCTTTTGTCTATTCTGAACCAGCAGCACCGGTCTTGAAGGAGGAGGGGTGGGCTCTGAGGCAGAATCTTGCTTGTGCAGCCAATGCTGGCCCTTCAACTTGCTCCTGACTTGGCCTCTAAGTGCTGGGATGATAGGCGTGTACCATCGGGTCTGGCTCTCCATATTTTAAAATGCACAGCTTGAAATACTTTGAGACTGCTGTTAAATACCAAGTGTTATATTACAGATGGTGTGTTTTACCTTTCAATCCCTAGATTAGCAGTTCTCAACCTGTGGGTAACGACCACCAGCTCTGGGGATCATATATCAAACACCCTGCATATCAGATATTTCTATTACAACTCACAACAGTTGCAAGATTACAATTATGAAGTAGCAATGAAATAATTTTATGGCTGGGGTCAGCACAACCTGAGGAACTGTATTAAAGGGTCGCAGCATTAGGAGGGCTTAGAACCACGATGCTGATTCAAGAACTGGAGTCGAGGATGAAGAACACAATGTGCTTTGTCCATTTCTTACTCCCTATTGGGATATTCTAAATAAAAGGCTGTGTGCTCAACTTTGTTATTTGTAGGAAAAGAGTTAACGACCTAGGGTCCATTGTGGTGACACACACCTTTAATCCCAGCACTCAGGAGGCAGAGGTAGGTGGATCTCTGTGAGTTCAGAGTTCAAGGCCAGTCAAAGCTATGTGGTGAGACCCTATTTCAAAAAAATGTAAATTATCTAACCCTTCCTACTAGAGACTGCAATATTCTGTAAGTATGATTATGGTCAATAGAATTTTCAAGAGGCCAAATGGTCTCTAGTATGACTACTAATAACATTTAAAGTCATTAAAATCACCTTAAAAAATGATATTCAAGCACATTTTAAAAAATAATTGTCTTTGTTTAACTAATGACTTTTCTTTGATGTCTTTGAAAATACAAGATTTTGGCAGTGGATTTTCGCACTTACCCAAAGTCTCCATCAAAGTAAATAGCTCGTTCCTCAATGAGGTCTATAATGCCCTTAAAATCGCCCTCCAGGCCAATGGGCATTTGCACAAATGCTGCGTTGTGATTCAGTTTGGATCTGAAAAACAAAAATATTTGCTTGCCTCTTCTCTCAAAATTATTTTGAAATGACCAAAGGCCAAAACCAAAACAAAAAAAGCAACGGCAGACATCGGAGATCTGAAAACAATGTTAGCAGTGGGTAAGGGGAGAAGAAAGCAACTGTGACAGAAGCCAAATCAGGGAGCCAGGACCCACCGTCAACAGCACAGGACCCGAAATACCCTGCACCTCAGACTCCCTGAATACGCTCACGCAGGGCAGAAGGGAAAGACAGAAAATCAATGGCCAGAAGATTAAAGACGGTGGGACAGTGGGACAGTAGCCCACTTCTTACGCCAAGTGACAGAAAGACAGCCACTAAGAGAGGGAGTTCTCGCAGGAAAACGCAGCCCGCTAACGTGCACACACGGTTAACACGGGAACTCCGTCTTGAGAAGACAGATGCTCTGCAGCACCGCTCAGCGTAAGCTAGGTCTGCATGTGTAGCTGCGGACAGAACGAAGTGGACATGACTAGCATTTGAAGGAAGTCAGGAGCTTACAGAAGAGGGGTGAGCGTAAGGCGTGTACTAACATCTGGGGCTGGAAAGATGGCTCAGTGGTTAGAAGGGCTTGCTGCTCCCCTAGAGGACTGGAATTGTTTCTCAGCATCTGCCAGGGAGGTCACAACACCTGTAACCGCAGCTGCGGGAGACCCAATACCTCTTTCTCACCTCCCTGGACACCGGCACACGTGGTACACACTTACACAGGACACATAAATAATTATCCAAAAATATCTTTTTAAAAAGTATTAATATCCAAGAATAGTTACCAGAGGAAAGAAAATAAGATTTAAATTAATATTTTTGTAGTGCTGGATTAAACCAAGGCCTGACACGTAATAGCAAGAGCTCTAACACTGAGATACATCTGCAGATAAACTTAGAGATGTGTGAAGTACCTCTACGAAAAAAGTTACAATAATGAAAAATTTATGGAAATTCGTTAATTGCTGAGTATTTTAAAAGGCTAAATAACAGAAAAGACACAAGTGATTATCAGAGTCATGAGCTAAAAATTAACCTCAAAAACTCTGTTTGGGCCATTAAGATTGCTCAATTGCTAGAGACACTTGCCATGAAAACTTGATAACTCAAAATTCAATTATACTGGAGCCCTGTAAAAGGACCCAAGACACAAAGCTGTCCTGATTCCCACATGTGAGTAGCATAAGCACCCCATTTATCACACACACACATGCCACCCCAGAAATAGGACGGGTTTTCCCCACTTCCCAGCGAAGGCAGTGAAGAACCACAGGGTAAATTCACCCACTGAGATTGGGTTCCATTTACCAAGACTCACAGAAATGCATTTTTGAAACAAGGGAAAAAAAAAAACTTGAAGACACAATTTAATCACTGAATTAACTGTCTGAATGTGAGGTGTGCTGTCCAGACCAGCACTCCAGGGGCTCAGTACCTCATTTGTTGAAGGGCCCTGGCTGGGTTGGAGCCCATCCGGTCCAGCTTGTTGATGAAGGTTAAAAAGGGGACGTTGTAGCGCTTCATCTGGCGGTTGACAGTCATGGTCTGACACTGGACCCCACCGACGGCACAGAGAACCAGGATGGCGCCATCCAACACCCGTAGGGCCCTTTCCACTTCTATTGTGAAGTCCACGTGCCCTGAATGGGGAGGGTTTTAAAGAACAGTCTGAATCTTTAATACACAATTTATTTGTTCTGAGGTTTCCTATTGCTGGGCTGAAACACTGACCAAAATCAACTTGGGGAGCAAACTACTTATCTGGCATCCGGGTTACAGTCCACCATCTGGGGAGGCCAAGGTAGAAACTCAGGCAGGAATGGAGCCGAGCCTGGGGCTGCTTGCTCACTTGTTCCTCACGGCTTGCTCAACCACTTTCTTATAAAACCCAAGACCACCTGGCCAGCAGGGAGACCTCCCCAAGGAGGCTGGGCCCACCTATCCATTAGCAAGTAAGAAAAGTTCCACAGAATTCCTACAGGCAATCTGACAGATATTTTCATAAGCGAGCTCTCTGTTCCCACTGGACTCTAGCTTGTGTTAGGGTGACAAAAAACTAAGCAAGACATGACTGTCAACCTGGCACACTAATACAACGATCTTAGACAATAGTCTTTTTTCCTGTTTCCCCAAGATCTCATGTTAATATCAGTATCATAATATAGAACATAACTATAAAAGTCTCAGTCTTTAAAAACCCGCATCTCTTTTAGACAAGTGATCTTGGTGTCTCATAACTGTGGGCTCCTGTGAAATAAAAACACAAGTTATACACTTTCCTCTCTAACAGGAAGAGTCAGGACACAGACACAATCAAATCAAAGCCAAAGCAAACTTCAAGGGTGTAAAAGTTCCAAAGGCCTTGGGCGGCTCCACTCTCTGGCTCCACCATCAGGAAAGCATACGGCTTCTCTGCTAGGTTCAGGCTGGTTCCACTCTGCAGCTCCCAGCTGTCCCTGGGGGTCGCCCCACAACACTGGCACCTCCAAAACGCTGGGTCTCCACTGAGACTGGGCTGCACCTCCACTCACAGCCTCTCCTAAGGATCTCTTCAGGGCTAACCCTATAGACCCTCAATTTCTCTTCTCGACCCTGTCAGTCCTGGGCCTTCTTCTGCAACTGAGGCTGCGCTCACGCCAACGCCGTCACAGTGCCAAGCTTCGACTCCTCTCCAATACCCACCCTGCCTTCAAACACCAGGACTTCCTGGATGAGTCTTTCATGCCAAGTTCAGTGGCTGGCATGGCATGAAATCTTGGCCCCCTCTGGACCCCAGCTTCTTTCTGTGTGCTAACTGTGGGGGGCTACTCCCAGAAGACTTCACCTCAGTGATGCTGGCTTCTTAACTACTGCTAACTCCTCAGCCCCAGCTGACCAGCATGGACTCTCTCAGCAAGGCAAATGTCTGGTGCCTGCTAGTCACAACCGAGTCTTCAGCCCCAGCGGACCAGACACAGTATCTTCCTAATTCAAAACACCATATAAGCAGCCCTGAGGCAGCCTTTGCTTCCCTATGTCGGGCCACCTCACCGGCATCTCTTCCAGCATCCCTACCTTCTTAGTGCCCACCACAGACCACTGACTTTTAAGAACTCGATGACTTTCTCAGGCCAAGGTTCTCAATGACTTCTACAGCCCTCTCCTACAGGTCAGGTCTGTCACAGCAACAACCGCAACCTGCCCCAGGTTCTGTATCAGTCAGTTTCTCATGTTTTTTGATAAAACACCAGGATCAAAAGCAACTTGGGGAGGAAGGGGTTTATTTGGCTTACAGATTACAGTCCACCTTAAGGGAAACCACACAGAAACTCAAAGCAGGAACCTGGACAGGAACTAAAGCAAAGATCACAGAGGTTGCACACTGGCTGGCTGAGCCCAGCCCACTTTTTTATATCTCTCACGTGACCTGTGCTAGCATGGAGGGGCTTGGGGGCTGGTCCCAGAGTGGGTTTGGCCCTCTATCAGTTAGCAACTGATAAAATGCTCCACAGACACGCCTACAAGCTGTGTGATGGTGGCATTTTTATCTTCCCATCGATCCTAGCTTGCGTCAAGTGGACCAAAAAACTAACTCAGGCAGTGGTGTTGCACGCCTTTAATCCCAGCACTCGGGAGGCAGAGACGGATGGACCTCTGTGAGTTTGAGGCCAGCATGGTCTACAAGAACAAGTTCCAGGACAGGTACCAAAAGCTACAGAGAAACCCTGTCTTGAAAAAACTAAAACCAAAACAAACAAAAAAATCCTAACTACCTGGACGCTATTAATCTGTGCTCATTACACCCACTTTAAATTGTACGGCAGACTCCCCACCCCACCAGGTTCCTGAACCCAGAGTCAGGTTCAAGGCCAACAGGATTACTTCTAAAGGATCCTAGGGAACACTAGAATGCGCCGAAGGCAAGAGCCCATCTTTCTTACTTGTTCAACAAAGCCCCGTATGGATGAAGTGCTCTAAGTCCTAAATCTGACAGGAATTCAGTTTTGTACTTGGAAGATGAACTGCATCAGAGCAGAAGAAAGAACTACACGTGTTTTCCCAAAGAAACCAGGAGGCAAAGGGCCCCTCACCTGGGGTGTCTATAATGTTGATATTGATGTCTTTCCACATGGTGTAGGTGGCTGCTGACTGGATGGTGATCCCTCTCTGTCTCTCTAGTTCCATGGAATCCATGACAGCACCCACTCCATCTTTGCCTTTCACCTAGACAGCAACACAAAAATTCAGAGTTTTCCTTTATCCCAAGAAAGAAATCTTTACTTAAATGGAACCGGATAACAGAGTTAACATACACAACTGGTGGGTAAGCCCGCTACTTTAACCGTATCATCTCATAAGCCAACGGCGGGTTTCCCGTCTTTGGTCTTTGGCTGCCATGTTTGTTTTTCGTCTTCAGCAGCTGCCGAGCACTTGGGGGCAACCACCTGTTTCCCTCTGTCCGTCTGTTAGCTTCACACAGCCTACGAACCAAGACTCAGGCACCAGGCCTTTCGGCTCTCTTCCACAGGCGCTCTTGAGGCACAGAAGGTCAGGGTTCAGCTTTTCAAGTATACACTTTAACGATGCTCTTCACCTCAAGAACAGTTCAGACTGGAGGGCTCGGTTACTCCATGGTATGGCAGTATCTTTCAAGGGTCAATATTTTAAATCATTTTTTTCTGATGGGTTTTTAATATAGCTTATACTCAATACTATGAGCAAAAATCCCTGAAAAGAAGCTGTGTCTGGCCATGAAGCAGTCTGACCTGGACTGATCAGAATTTCAGTATGGTAGAGAGATGGGATTCTGCAGGCTCGTTAGCTAATTTATGTTGGGCTAGTTTTAACCTTCTGGAACAGCCATTCCTTGACCCACTCTGTATCTGAAATTGCACCTCATGATAATAAACAGATACAAACCCCTCAGAAGCTATCAGCAGTGCTTAGCAGGGCACTGGCTTCCGCAAATCCTGAACCGAAGAATGTCATCAGAGAGCATCTTGGGTCTACAGAACGGTTCCCCACATCTCATGTCTGCCTCTCTGAGACACCCACCAGGGCATTTTAAACTTGCCTTGACTTACAGTCTTCTTTGTTCTAGAAAACATTGTGAAACGGCTTCCATGCTGGAACATGGAATCTGAGGTAGCCTAAATCCGTGTTCCCGGGCCATGGTCACTCAAAATGGCTACAGGATAAACCTTTATTTCCTTTCAGACAGGAGCTGTGGGCTTTTTACATGGACAGCAACCTTTGAAATTCACTTCCCATTTAAAATTATAAACACGCATCCTTCATTAAATCGTTAGGACGACTGTACCAGCCGTGTACGGGTCCAGGACATTGACTCATTTACTCAGGATGCTCACAGCGATCTCTTCTAGGGAGATCCTCACAGGAATATAAAGCCAGCTTGACCTCCCCTCTCTGCACACGTGACTCTGGCCAACAACCCTTTAGGACCCAGCTGTGTGATGCTTATAAAATTATAACTCCAAAACAATAAAACAAAGTGCTTAATCAGTCTGTAACCAACACACCTCGTGCATCGTCGCAATCCTGCCCGTGTAGTACAGCACCCGCTCTGTTAACGTCGTCTTCCCAGAGTCAATGTGAGCGGAGATGCCAATATTTCGTATTTTCTCGTTGGGAACGATTCCTGACGAACACCATCGGCAGGCCTTCCAATTAGCCTGAAAAGAACAGTTTTTAAAGCTCGATTTAACACACCTTTCGTGAGAGATCACAGTTAAAATGGAAACTATAGATTTTTTTTCCCCCTCAGTCTTAATGCAAGGGGTATTAGATACAGAATCCTGGATTTAATTCCCAATAATAGTCAAAAATAAAAGCAGGACAGGCACTATTGATAAATGTTAGTTTTTTAAACGTTTTAGATTTGTTTATTTTGTGTATATGTGTTTTGCTTGCATGTGTATCTGTGTACCACAGGCATGCCCAGTGTAGGAAGGGGTCAGAAGAAGGCTTGGATCCCTTGGAAACTGGAGTTACAAACTGTTCTGAGCTGTCATGGGAGAGCTGGGAATTGAACTCTTCCCCTGGAAGGGAAGTTCTGCGGGGGTCAAAAGGAGAATTTAAAGGAATCCGATCAGGCCCCTCCACCACGTGAGTCTCAAGACTGATACTCAAGCTTGGCAATTGCCCTTACGCCTGAGCCTATCTTGCCTGGCCCAGACCTTAGTTTTAAAACACACACCGGAAATCATAAAATCATAACTATACCTCTCAAGGACCACCTTAATAAGAAATACAAGTTTTAGACTAAATTGTACCTTGGGTTTTCTGTCCACCCTCTTCCTGTAGTTCACAGCTAGCAAAGGCGTATGAGGACAAACACAGTCTACACCATTAACTGCTCAAGACAGCCCCCAAAGGTTCCCAGATTCACCCGCACAAACCGGCGAAGTACCTTTTTTGGTGATAGCTGTTCCTGCTAACTTTACAGGGGGGAGAGGGGCCATATTTATTGAATCAAAACAAAACTGCACACCCAAACGCTCTGCGACCACTTCTGGGAAGGGAGAAACTGACAACATGGAGAAGCTAAGTTGACAGGCGCTTGGATGGTTAAACCACAGGGACGTTTGACAGCAAAGCAAATGAGGGCTCCAGGACAGGTAAGGCACCACAGCTACCAATGGTTGCCCTACGAGGAGTACCTCATTCCAAAGGCTTACAAAGTTTAGCTTAGACAGAAGAGCATTGGGAAGCTGAGCGCCAAAGGGCACAGCACCCGTTCTGAGCATCCAACCACACACCGGAGTCAGAAGAGCACAGGATACCGAGTCAGAAACCCGGAGTTCGAGCCCCGGGACACTAACTTTTCATCAGACTTCGGGGCACTTCTCTTTAAGGTAGATTATACCCATCAAAAAAGCAGGGTAGCACAGAGCTGCGGGTCTCAAGGACGAGCTGGCGTGCGGATACCCAGGGGCTTTGGCGGCTGCGGACATCGCCGCTCAAGATCCCGGGTAAGGGTTGGGGTGTCGCCACCACCTGCTAGGCTCTGGCAAGCTCGCCGGGCATCAGTACCTGCTTCCCCTGCCAGCCCAGGGCGGCAGGGACCCGAGGGAGCGGCCCACGGCCCAGGGCCGCGGCGACCCGCAGCAGACGCATGGCAAGTCTGGATCAGCCGCTTCCAGGGCTCCTGCTCGGCCGTGCTCTGCTCTGCACCGGCGGCAGAGCGGGAAGCGCTCAAAGTCACGCCGGCTCTCCGGGCAGCAGAGCACTTCCGGGAGGAAGGTCAGGAGGACGGCTAGAGGAAGGCAGAGGGAGAGGCTCTTCGGTCTGAGCTCCAGGGAGAGCGCGCCGTCTTCTGGTCAGGAGGAGAAAGTGCAGTGCAGTCGGTGCAGTGGATTGTCACAGGGAAGTGGCATTACTACTAAGTGGGAATAGTCTGGTCTCTTTGTCCCTGAAGGGGAAAAAAATAAGATAAAAATCATCGCTGTATAGAAAATGCGCCAACACGTCGGAGGCAGCACTAGGCAAATCTATGACTTTCAGGATACCCTGGTCCACATAGAGTTCCAGGCCTATCAAGACTAGAAGTGACAACCTTTTTCTTTTTTCTTTTTCGAGACAAGGTTTCTCTGTGTGTCTTTGGCTGTCCTGGAGCTCGCTTTGTAGACCAGGCTGGCCTCCAACTCACAGAGATCTACCTGCCTCTGCCTCCCGAGTGTTAGGATTAAAAGTGTATACCACCACACCCGACAAAGGAATCTGTTTTGGTTACTACCTCTTTTTAAAAAGATTTATTTAACTTACGTATACCAGTGCTATATCTGCATGCCAGAAGGGCATTCAGATCCCATTATAGGTGGCTGTGAACCACCATGTGGTTGCTGGAATTGAACTCAAGACGTCTGGAAGAGCAGCCACTGTTCTAACTCTGAGCCATCTCCCCAGCCCAGTGAGACCCTTTTCTGTTGTAAGCAATACACAGATTACTAGAAATGAGCTAAAATAATATGTAAGAGTTAGCCAATAAGAAGCTAGAGCTAATGGGCCAGGCAGTGATTTAGTTAATACAGTGTTTATGTGATTATTTCGGGGCTGAGTGGCCAGGAACCAACAAGCGGCCTTCATACAACACTTTTCAACAAAATGAAACAAAAGCAGAGAATTTTAAACATGATTGTTTTACCTGAGTATTAAGGGATAGTTTTTATAACAGTTTAAGTGGAAGAAGTGCACAAAATGTCCACACTGGTACAGAATTAGAGAGTATGGGGAAATGATAGTAGATAGACAATGGTCTAGTTAATGTTGGTGCTGAAGACATGGTGATGAAAGCCACCATGATAGAACTCTCCAGAAAGGGTTTTGTATGGGGAAATAAAATTTTGTCTTAAGGTAAAGATTGTTCCCAAATGAAAAATAAAAGATGAGGAAAAACTGGTCAGAGAAGGTTAAAACATATTATAAAAACATTGCAAATGTTAATTAGAAGATGATAATGGGTGATTACCACAATCAAGGATTTTAGAATGACCCTTCAATCATACGGTCAAAATTCCCTACCCTGATGTAGAACTAGACCCTGTTTCTTTATTTACAGTAAGGTTTTCTTAAAACGCTCATCTGCTTTCAGTAACACAGAAAAAGTGACTTAGAGAACAAGAATTTTATGTTTTGTCCTCTCATTGATGAGCCGTTTAAAACGTGGTGATTTGGTTCTATACAAATGCCAGGATTGTGTATTTGCCTCCCGGGTAAAGCCTTTCCTTGTTGGATGGCCCCTTTCTTAGTAGTAGGAAACGTCGTGTTAAGAATTATTTCTAGTTGGGATGTTTCTGCTAAATTACATAATAATCGTGATGTATATTTTAATGAAAAATATTCAGACCTTTATAAAATGTATGAAATCTATTTGGTCTCCTGTACGAATTTCTCGTCATACCTATAATCTCCAATGTTCTGAATTGATGGCCACTACCCCTCTAAGCCTGAGATCTACTCTTTTTTGAAAAATGTATTTATCTCCTTCTAAGAACTGGGTGTCCTAGCCAGGTGGTGGTAGCACTGGACACCTTTAATCCCAGGACTTAATCCAGGACTTTAATCCCAGGCAAAAGCAGGCAGATCTCTGTGAGTTTGAGGCCTGTGTGTTCTACAAATAAAGTTTTAGGACAGCCAGAGATACACAGAGACAGTGTATCTTGAATAAGCAAACCAAAGAATGAGGCTGGGAGGGAAATGGCAAAGCCTTTGTCAGGGCCATGTGTAGATGCTGACAGTGTGTGCAGAAAATGTCCACCACAGCTTTCTCCTAGCCAGAAACTCAGGGCCTGAACCCTGTTCGCCTGTTCGCCTACAAGAGCTGTTCCTGCCAAGGCTAGCTAAATCTCTCTCCTTGATCCAGCTGCACACCATAAGCCCTGCCTCCTCCTTTGGTTGTATGTAATGACCCCACTTCCTTGTTCAGCTTTATGGAACCCCAACTCCCTGTTCAGTTCTATATAAACAAAGGCAGGGGTGTGTGGTTTCTCCAGCAGAGAGCCCAGTCCGACTCTAGCTTTTCTGTGAGTCTTTCTGGGTGTGTATTTTCATTTCCTGGCCACCCCAGTCAAGTCTGATCCTGGACCCATGCTGAATGCAGCACCCTATGGCATACTTAGACAACCAGCTACCTTAAAGTAACCTTAACACTATTTTCTTATGGCATGTTCAAAGATTTGGCTTGACTCTTTTTTTCAAATTACACAGACAACAATCAGACTTGAATGGCAACAACATTCATGATGATTTATACTTTTTTAAAAAATCGATTAGAAGAGTATTTACAGTAGCCAAGATTAAAAATTAAAATTAAATAATGTTCATATTTTACCAATACAAAGAAAAGTAATTTCTATTGGAGTTCTGTTTCTCTTTCTGATGATAAGAAATAAGACTTGGTTGTGAAAAAAAAAAACTAAAATTCTGATTTTTACCCCATCACTAATATTTGGTACATGTGAAAAAAAATGATTTTATTGAAAAAGTGTTTTAAAACAAAACAGTACAAAGCCTGATTTCCTTTTTAATGTGACCTTACATTTACTGCACCAAACTAAACTTTGGTGCCGGGACAGGAAAGGGATACTGGGAAACTAGGAGAAGGAAAGGAACATTTTTCCAGGACTCCATCAGAAACTCCCTAAGACGTATATGTAACACTACTGCTTCCTGGATTTAAAAAAAAAAAAATCAGATTGTAAGGCCATCCACTGCACACCCAGAGGCACCCGTAAAAGTTTTCAAACGAGAAAAAGTAGTGTATTAGCAACCCTTTGAGCGACACAAAGTTGGTCCACACGGCAAACACCGAGACGATTGTGACTTGTTTGAAATCCCACGTCCACCCGTCTTCTTCTTCTTCTTTTGAGAGCCCTACTTTATTTTCACTCTTGTGCTTCAAATCCACGTTTAAGATGACTTAAGCCCCATCTCTGCAACATACTGGCTTGCCCTAAGAGCCTTTTTTTAAACTAAACTTTCCTTTATTTTTTGTGTCTTTCACATCATGCATCTCCATCCCGTTCATTTCCTGTCCCTTTGTATCTGCCCTCTGCCCTTGCAACCTCCACCGCAAAGG
Source organism: Microtus pennsylvanicus (assembly GCF_037038515.1). Classification (NCBI taxonomy): domain Eukaryota; kingdom Metazoa; phylum Chordata; class Mammalia; order Rodentia; family Cricetidae; genus Microtus; species Microtus pennsylvanicus. The sequence goes on along the minus strand of NC_134594.1, from coordinate 35,973,280 downwards.
TAAAAAAAAACTTTAGAGGAAAAAAAGAGAAAAAAGAAAAAAAAAAACAAAAAAAATTTTGTTTCGGAAGCTGTAGTGTGACGCAGTGGGTCACGCAGTAAACCCTTTTATCCATAGATCTTTATTTTATTTATTTATTTATTTTTTGGTTTTTCTCTGTGGTTTTGGAGCCCGTCCTGGAACTAGCTCTTGTAGACCAGGGCTGGTCTTGAACTCACAGAGATCCGCCTGCTTCTGCCTCCCAAGTGCTGGGATTAAAGGCGTGCACCACCACCGCCCGGCTATCCATTGATCCTTGTGTGCAAGTGTTCTTTCTGAGTCATTGGTCTGGTTTGAGTCCCCTGGTTTCTGTTACACTATTGACACAGGCCCTTCAGTGGGACTCCTCTTGGATATCCTGCTGTTACCTGTATTGAGGAGACCCAGCAGCTTTGGGTCTGCAGGACCTGTCCCTTCATGCGCTCCAGCAGATCACAGATGGAGTGGATGTTGGGGTGGTCCGATTCATTACCCCGGTTCTGGGCCTGGGTCATTGCACAGTTGGTCAGCGCAACGGCTCTCCCCCATTCTCACCACCAGGGTGCGCTCTCCAGCACTGCCCAAGCTAGTTCACCCTTTGCAGCCCTGAGCAAATGGTTTTATTAAAAATGTGGTTGTTTTTTTTTTTATGTGAAAAACTTTCATATTCTGAAAGGAAAATGAAATCATGAAATTCACAGGTAAATGTATGGAACTAGATAAAACCATCCTGAGATGTTGGGAGCTGTATGATCTAGTTTCAGATCAGCATGTAAATGCTTGTTTGATGGATCTTCACAAGGCAAAGCCCATAGGGATAGTCTCTCACTCAACAAGGACCAGCAGACCTTGGGACAGATTACTGCGGGGACCGTGGGGACCGCGTGGCCTACACTCTCTTCTCTCTCATAATACTGAAGATCCTAAGTCAATGATAACCAAGATACAATCTGTAGTATCACAGAGGTTACGTATAGAGCAAGTGGCTGGTGGAACACATAGATCTTGTTAGGAACGAGAAATAGAATTGGTAGTTACGGATGGACTATGGGGCTGTGGAATGGAAGTGTCAAGTGGGAAGGGAAAGGAGAGAGGGAGACGAAGAGAAAACAGGGAGAGACAGTTAAGGGCCATTTGAGAGGTGGTATGGAAACCTAACACTGTAGAAACTTCTGTATTTTAATACAGACTTATATGAAGATGATCTAAATGAAATACCGAATAATGGGGGAGACAGTCCACACTGGCCATCTTCCCATACCAAATGAAGCTTCCAGCCCAGGGGTTGGGTTACATCTAATTGAACTGTTGGCCAAAAGGGGTACCTTTGGACAGTCCAGGCTGTTGCCAAGACTATAGGTTGCTCTCCACAAACTGACAGAAAGGCCCCATTCCTGAAGATAACACCTAAACAACTCATTGAATATGAAGAGATTGTAGCGTGAATTCTAATTGTTCTTAATAATAAAAACTCGGAGTCAGACACGGGGCAAGATCATAGAAGTAAAACAGCCAGCCACTAAAGTTCTTACTTCCTCAAAATCCTCAGACCAAAAAGTTGAGCTATCTCCTCCCACTTATACTCCTCTCTCCTCTGCCCAGCCACATCACTTCCTGTCTCCACCTCCCAAATGCTGGGATTAAAGGCATAAAATCCCTAGTGCCGGGATCAAAGGTGTGAGCTCTGTTTCTCTTTTAGACTGGTTAAATCTCTGGTAGCCCAGTGTGGCCTTGGACTCCTGGTCTTCCTGCTTCCACCTCCCAAGTGCTGGAATTAAAGGTGTGTGTCACCACTGCCTGGCTCTAAGATTAACTAGTGGCTAGCTTTGCCCTCTGATCTTCAGGCAAGCTTTGTGTGTTAGAGCACAAACAAAACATCACCACAGAAGGTCAAGCTGGTGCCTAGGTACTCTTCCCTGCTGTTACAGCATCTTTGATGTACAGGAAGGTTCTCTGCATTCTATCAAAGAATAAACATAAATACCAACCCAGCCAGGAACAGTTTGATTTACAGTGGTGTCCTGGTTGCAAGATAGGCTAGCTTAGTGATGGCATAAAACCTGTGGGAATAACCAACCAATATCTTATTTGACTTAAGGTCCACTCCACAAGCAAAAACAAGTGGGCATGTGTAAGAGCCAAAGTTTAATTACTGTGCCTAAGAGATCCATAAAACAAAATATCTCAAGCCTGCAAGCCCCTTGCCCAAGGACAGAAACTTCCAGAAATGCTGGAGGCTGTTGTTTACATAAGATAACAAGTCACGTGTTTTCAATTTCCTCTACAAGTTTGGTTGACTCAACTGAACTAGATACGCTGGATCATCTGTAGGCGGGAGGTACGTATTCAGGAAGTAAATCAGAATGTATCCACCCCACCCCATTGGGTGAATGCGGGAAGTATGTAGCCTTGAGGGTTTGCCTTTCTAAGTGCCTGGCCAAAGTAGCTCAGGCCATTCTCTGGGAACTCTCGAATGGACCTGGATCCCTGGACTGTATTTAATTAAAACTTGCTTCCAATTTTGCTCAAAATGGTGGTAACGGTCTCTTTCTCACCCAGTAGGACTAGCAAATCCTCATTTTCATTCAGTCACAACCCGTGTCTCAAGTCAGGCCCAGTCACCTGTCCACAATGGTCAATTAAAAGAGTCAAATTAAAAGTGGAATGCAAAACAGATTTACTCAACACTGTGAAGAGGGACAGAGAAACCCAGTGAACCCCTGAGTTCATGTTTAGGGTACTGGTGGGGTTTAAGCTTAGAGCACCAAGGATATGCTCATCTATCTACTTCTACAGGAAGTAGAGTGATACAAATCAAAGTTTAGTTTTTCTCAAATTTTATAATTGCTATATATACTTAGCTATCTTAAAAACTTAAAATAGGTTCTATGATGACAGTTAGGGTAAGGCCAGCTCAGGCACTATTGCTTAGTGTGTTAGCAGACACTGGGTGTATTTTATTTTTTGGCTTTTCAAGACATGGTTTCTCTGTGTAGTCTAGGCTGTCCCAGAACTCAGAGATCTGTCTGCCTCTGCCTCCTGAGTGCTGGGATTAAAGGCGTGCGCCACCACTGCCAAGCTTGAGTATATTTTATTTTAACATCCACTTTTTTGCTCTGAACTAAATGACAGAACTAGTTCAGAACTATAATCAATCATGGTAAGTATGCAAGAATATATATACTTATACTATATATAGTATATATTATCTATTATTATAATATATATGTATTATATGTAGTCCATATCAAAATAACTGAGAAAGCAAAATTAGCATGTGAGTTTTAGTGAATATGCTTTAAAGAGTTTTATATAGAATGTTTACCAATTTAATCACATTGTTGCACATCAAAATTTTATTCCTAATGTATGAACAATGCAAAGCTAAAACTTACAAGAACATTCAGATTCAGAAGAAATCTGAAGAAAGTTTCAAAGTACAGTATCAATTAACGACAAATTGGTCTTTTGTATGTTATCTAGAGCACCATGACTTTCTTTGTTAAACAATCAATTAAACACATGAAAGGCATTGTTTATTTTTTGCTGATTTTCAAAGGTGATCCTTTGATGTTGAGTTTGTCCGCAAAAACGCGTGCTCTTCTTCCATTCTCGACGGCTGGATTTTGATGAATTTTCTCTCTAAGAAATATACATATGACTATTAATACCATTTAAAAATACTCAATGGTTTATAAGTCACTGCAAACAAGTTAAAAATCACTACAATTTAGAGTTTGATATTAAAAGTTCCCCCAGAACTTTAGAAAAGTACTTTATTGAACATTCAAGAAGGTAGGAGCTGTTTTACCTAAGATGTACTGAACTGCTTGCAGCTTAAACGGTGTTGTTAAAAATGGTAGCCACTAGGGATATTTACCCCTAATTCAGCTACTGAGTTGTACCACCCACATGTGAGAGGGGATTCGTGGTCAACCATGTCTAACAGTTAATATGCTGGCCAGCACACTTTATCATGTGGAAATTCACTACTGAAAATTTGAACGGATAGAACTACTAGAGAAAATATAGCTGCTAGGACCACAGATTATAGAACAGCAAACATGAGCTTGCTTTCTCTAACTGGGACCTAGATTTTGTGCTGAAGCTTAGCAATGTTAGATGTTTAACCATAAGTTTTCAATGTGAGACAAATATTACTGAAAAGATAGAGGCAAAATTTTAAGCCATTTAATAGAAAACATTCAGGCTCTAAATTCCTGACCAAGTACTTTCAAAGAAAATATGCCAGCATGTGGGATTCTGCACAAGGCTTCAATTTATTCAAGGCCCGTGTGTCCAGTGATGGTCCTGTGAGGCCTTCTCTAATAGTCCTGCATTCTCTCGGAGTCTAGAATAGACTCCTGTGTCAAGGGCTGTTGTAGTTTCTCCCAAAAACTTGAATTAACTTCAAAATATTTACTACATGTATAAAAACACCATACGTTTTAATATTCACTTTTAACAAATTAATTTTCCCAGTTTTTCCAAAAGCAATTTCAAGGAAGATAAAACTTTTTGTAAAATTTATCTAAACTATCTAGTATACATAAAAAGCACATTTCATTAAATACTTACACAATACTATTATATACTGTGAAAGTATTTACAATTAATTTATAATTAAATGATGGATTTTGACTGAGTAAGAAAGTTAAGTTTTCTAAATACAAAACCTTTCTCCTTATAGTGTCTATATAACTATCTTAACTTTGTGTGAATTATGACTTTGAACATTCACACAGGGAATTGCTTCACAAAATAACTACATCACAGTATATATAGTTTCCTTAGGATTTTTGTCTTCTATTTTTCCCCTGATGATTAAGAACAGTTCTAAAATAGTATTTATTGTTTTCAGAAACAAAATTTTGATTTGCATGGACTACTCAGGTTTAATATAAAGTTGTTACTTTTATCATAAAAGTTACTGTATATATACACAACTTAGATATTCTTAAGAATGTGATAAGAGATAAAGTTACATAATATTTTTGCTTTATGCTTATGTGTGGGGTAAGAATACATGTGTGAGTAGGTTCACGTAAATGTGTGTGTGCACGTATATAAATCATAGAAATTTTGGCTATCGTTCTTTAGGTTTTGACTCAGAAGGCAGGCGAGGCTGGCTGGCCAGTGAGAAATCCTACTATGTCAGGCTATTTGTTTTTTAACATAGGATTTAGTTATAAAACTCGGATCCTTGCGATTACATGGCAAACCTTTACAGAATGAGCTACCTCCCCAGGATTACATGGCACACCTTTTAATTAAGAGCACTGTTTTTAGAAACAGCTTTTACCTTCTTTTGGATTCTCTTGACACTGGATGCTCATGACCCACACTTCGCATTCTAGTGTTCTCTAGATTGTGTGGCCGTCCAGTAGGCTTGTACTTCAAAACTTCATTTTGCCACTCATCATCAAAAGCATGAGCATCGCCTATATGAAAGGACAAGTATTTAGGTTTCTATGCCAGCTTGGCCGTGGGTCACCACACACCGCGCAGTCTAACCTTCCGAAAGAGGGGGTGCTTCTGCAGTGTCTCCCTTGTTTGTTTCTCCCCTATTGATCATCTGGCTATGGTAGTATGGGCTTTCACTTAGCTCCCGGATTATCCTCTTACTCAGTGGACTGGACGATCAAGTACACGCATTTCTGAACTTGTGGACCATCTCATCATGGGAGTGCTGCTCCCCACGGTCGTGGGAGCCCTCAGTCTTTGCATCTCTCCTCAGCGCTTCACGTTCCTGACTTGACTTCTCAAGCTTGTCAGTTTCCTAACACTATCGATTATGTTGTCATCAAGTAGGTAAACTAATTTCTATAAGAACACACAGATGATTGTTCTTGTTCTTTTACATTGTCTTTACAAAATATCCTAAACTTAACTTTCCCATATATTGATTTTTATAAAATACTCAGTGTACATATGTACATACATATATGTGTATGTTATTTATTTATTTATTTATTTTTAAAAAAGATTTATTTCTTTATTTATTATGTAGTCTGTTGTCTGCATGTACATTTGCAGGCCAGAAGAGGGCACCAGATCTCATTACAGATGGTTGTGAGGCACCATGTGATTGCTGGGAATTGAACTCAGGACCTCTGGAAGAACAGCCAGTGCTTTTAACCTCTGAGCCATCTCTCCAATCCTGTTATTTATTTTTTAATTTCTATGTATATATGTGTGTCCATGTGTGGGTGTGAGGATGTAAATGCTGGTGGCCTTCGAGGTCAGAAGCATATCTTTGGAACTGTAGTTACATGTACTTGTGGGTCACCTGATGATGTAACCCACATGGGTTGTCCCTGGCACCCTGCCTAGGGCTGATGAGGGAACAAAGAAATGACAAGGAACACGCATACAGAGATGCAGGGGTCAGGTAGGCTGCCAGCACTCTGTTGGAACAGCACCAACTACTCCAGACCAATAACCTGAAACCTGTGTTTTTACTGAGCAGCATAGTTGGGAGGGTTAGCTAGGCTCCTCAGGTCGTCTCTGTAGACCAGCAGTCTAAATCTGTAACAACAGCCAGGAGGAGGAAGTTGAAGCCTCCAGTTTTTGTATACAACGATCAATCTCCGTAAACGTTCACACTTGGACTAGAGGAACAAGACTGCCAATTCCTAGGCTGACCTACTGGAGAATGCCTTTGCCAATTTCTCACGGGTCTGAGGCTATGGTCCCCACATCAATGATATACATTCCTTTAGGACTTCACTGACACAAGGCTTCCTCTGCTCCCTACATCCTGACAGTAAGAACTCAACTTGGGTGCTCTTAACCACTACTCCGTCTCTCTGGGCATCTCAGTATATACCTTAATGATAAGATCATGATGATTACAGTTATTTGGCTTCCGTCTTACTGCGTTAAGAGTGATCTCTCTCCTACCATGTGGGCACCTGGAGTTAAACTTGAGGTAGGTTAAGTAATAAGTGCATTTATCTTATCCCCTGAACAGTATCACCAGCCCAAGGAGTCACTTTTATCTAAAATAATTTCTTTTCTGAAATGATACACATTTAAATTCTTTATTATGATAAAATATTATTCAAAGAATTTTCTAAAAATATGAGGTAAATGTGACATTGCAATATAATTCAATTTTAATGAAAGCATAAAAGCTTGATTACTAATATTTAGACAAAATAAGTAACTTGTCAATTAATAGTAATTTTAATGTAATTTAAAATATAATAAGAAAAGGTAAGAAGTAGAAGAGCTTAATGTACTGAAGAATATAAAAATCTAGAAAAGAAAGATTTGCTTGTATCTTATATATTAGAAATCAAAATACACTAGAAATTAAAATTACCTATACAAACTATAAAATCTTTTAAGTTATGAGACATTCACAAAACTTTTAGGTAGCAGAATATTTTTGAAAAATAATAGGTGTGTATAGTTATAATGGTGGAATAAATTGAGCACAGTATGAAGAAAATAGCAAAATATCAAGTTGGAAAATATATTTATATATACATAAAACTAAGAAATTCGTCAAAACCTGGATGGTATTTTGGAATTGAAGTTATGACTGATTTTTATTTATTCCTTTAAGCTTCTTGACAATCACAAAGTAAACTCATTTTGCCTTTAGTTAGATAATATTACTAAGAAAGAACTCCAAATCTTTCATCCTATCACTTAAAAGAAAACTGAACAACGCCTCACAAAGTCAAAGTAAGATGTGTTAGGAGACAGAACCACAACTGAATACTCTGACCAGCACTTCCTGCACGTTCCTTATCCTAATAAAAATCCATGAAGTTCTAGAAATGCAGCTACTATTTTGCCTTTTGAAAAATAAATTTTGTGTGCTAACTTACTTTCATTTATATTGATGAACTCTTGATTGACCTCTTCATCTCCCGTCTTGTTATTCTTTGACTTTTTAATGACATGAGCTCGGTCATGGATATGATGACCAACAGCCATTTTCTCTAGACCGCTGTCAGAATCTCTTATAGCTCTTCTGGTTTCTTTTATCTTGAAAAATAATGTAAAAGTTATTTAGCTAGTATTTAATCCTATGAATGGATTTAATTCTACATTCTTCAGGCTCTGTTTATTGAAGCAAGGCCGCAGATTTGCTGCTGCCAAGTCCATTATTCTGTACAATTAATAAAATGATTAACTGTACCCAGCTCCATTATCAACTTGGCGTGGTAATAAAGATAATATTTAACTGTTTACAATTTTAACATTTTCCAAGTTGTAAAAATAATAAATCGTTAACACTGTCTCTGACGATGCAATGGATGGAAGCTGACAAGTGCACCCACTCCTCCAATGAGCTTGGAGGGCTGGAGTCTTAGGACCACACCTACCAACACACAGAGTGTACCAGAGTGCTTATGCTAGCCAGTGATTGTTAGTGTGATGTCCACGTGACATCTATAACTACACAGTTTACATCAAGACTTCACTGTGTTCAGCAAAGTAAAACACTAGAAAATTTGCTAAACGATGCAAAGGTATCACTAATAGGTGTGTTTACACATCAGAACTAAAAATGAATTCATTCATTATTTTGTTAATCTAAAATCTTACCACAACCTACAAGGCAATGGAGAAATGGGAATTTTTTTTTAATTTTAATTTATTTATTTATTAAGGATTTCTGCCTCCTCCCCGCAACCGCCTCCCATTTCCCTCCCCCTCCCCCGATCAAGTCACCCTCCCTCATCTGCTCACAGAGCAATCAGGGTTCCCTGACCTGTGGGAAGCCCAAGGACCGCCCACCTCTATCCAGGTCTCCTAAGGTGAGCATCCAAACTGCCTAGGCTCCCCCAAAGCCAGTACGTGCAGTAGGATCAAAAACCCACTGCGATTGTTCTTGAGTTCTCAGGATTCCTCATTGTCCTCTATGTTCAGCTAGTCCGGATTTGTCCCATGCTTTTTCAGACCCAGGCCAGCTGGCCTTGGTGAGTTCCCAATAGAACATCCCCACTGTCTCAGTGTGTGGGTGCACCCCTCGCAGTCCTGAGTTCCTTGCTCGTGCTCCGTCTCCTTCTGCTCCTGATTTGGACCTTGAGATTTCTGTCCCGTGCTCCTCTGTCTCTGTACTCAGCAGTAAAAAACAAGGACTTCTTGAATTTTGCATACAAATGGATGGAAATAGAAAACACTATCCTGAGTGAGGTAAGCCAGACCCAAAAAGAGGAACATGGGATGTACTCACTCATATTTGGTTTCTAGCCATAAATAAAGGACATTGGGCTTATAATGCATGTTCCTAGAGAAGCTAAGTAAGAAGGTGAACCCAAAGACAAACACATAGGCATCCTCATGAATATTAACCTTCATCAGGCGATGAAAGAAATGGGAATTTTTATGTCACTGTTTGTAGAAGCCAAGAATTTTCATCACTATGGGTTAGTAAGTTGGTAACTTTAATTTTTAAAGGTGAGGGGCTATGCACACCCTAAAAGCCCAGAGATACTATCCTAAGATTCCTTTACATGGGTGCTACACAGTAGTTAACAAGAAAAAAGTTAGGTATGGTGGGCCACTCAGGAGGCAGAGGCAAGTGGAGCTCCACAAGTTCAAGGCCAGGCTAGGATGCACATTGAGTTCCAAGCCAGCCAAGCTGGATTAAGACCTTGCCTCAAAACCAACAAAACCAGAAATTAAAATAAAAAATAAAGAAACCTGGGTTACAGGTGCAACTTGAATAAATTTCTGAAACAGGCTGCTGAGCAATGGCAAGTTTTGGAGGACACAAACAATGATACTATTTGTGCAAAGTTTAAAAACCTATAGAATAAATAAAAATATACAAGTATGACAAGCTCCAGATATAGGAAATGGTTGTCTCCTGAGACAGGAAAAGTGATCTTAGAAGAATTATATGTTACAATCATCCTCAAAAATAAAGAATTATCTTAAAAGAAAAAGGAAACTGCTGATTTAATTAATCTATGTGGCAGGAATATGGGTTTATTATACAACCTTTCTGTACACTTTAACATTTTAATTTTTTTGGTTTTTCGAGACAATGTTTCTCTGTAACTTTGGGGCCTGTCCTGGAACTAGCTCTTGTAGGCCTCGTTGGCCTCAAACTCACAGAGATCTGCCTGCCTCTGCCTCCGGAGTGCTGGGATTAAAGGCATGTGCCACCACCCGGCAACACTTTAAGTTTTAACTTCATATATAAACTCTAAGTAGACATTTCATGAAACAAAGGTTTCTTTTAGTGTCTATCTTATCAATGCACAAACGTAGTAAGGATCAACAGATATTTATGTGACGGTAAACCTCAACTTCCACCAGCTACCCACAGCAGGATGGTTTCCATAGAGAGACACTCAGAGCCAGGCATCGTAGTTTATAGAGACGGAGGCAGGGCTGCTCCATGTTTGAGGGCAGCTGGGACTACACAGTAAGACTTGGTCTAAAACCAGCAGTAATAAAACTCACTCCTCCTGGAGCCCTCCTGGTTTGAGATGAGGCTTGGAACACCTTCGGTGGTTCATCTCCTACTTTGGAATAGGTCATGACAGAGGAAGAACAAAACGAATGCCCATTCGGATCCATTGAGAGCTGACCCTAGAGACAAAGGCAATGTGAATTAAGATTCTAGTTAAACATAAAGAATGAATGCATGGCGAACAATGAGGGCTGATGAGAAGCCAAGGACAATGGCACGGGGTTTTGATCCTACGTAATGTGCTGGCTTTGTGGGAGCCTAGCCAGTTTGGATGTTCACCTTCCTAGATATGGACGGAATGGGGAGGACCTAGGACTTACCACAGGGCAGGGAACCCTGACTGCTCTTTGGACTGGAGAGGGAGGGGGAGAGGAGTGGGGGGAGGGGGAGAAGGGTGGGAGGAGGGGGAGGGAAATGGGAGGCTGGGAGGAGGTGGAAACTTGTTTTTTTTTCTCCTTTTCTCAATAAAAAGAAAAAGAAAAAAAATGAATGCTAAGAGTTGAAATAATCAATACTATTAGCTATAGAGTTGTTCAAAATGGAACTAGGTGCCCTAATCTACTGCGATTTTTAATGCTAATTTCTATTTCTTGTATAAAGAATAACAAATGATTCAAATCCCAGTTTGTGTGGCTTAGATTTAGATAAAGAAGATACACTCCTTAGGCAGAGGCCATCTCTTGTAATGTCCTGCCAATCAAGATCAAGTCAACTAGGAATGTACCAGGAACTGTCACACTTTCTTTGGGTACCAGATTGATATATTCCTAAAACCATTGCTAATACCCTAGATTTTAGCATTCTTAAATGATCCATAGAATTCAAATTGGATATTGAAATGATACAGGTCACCTTTAGATCAAACCAAGTTACTTGTTTTGATGCTAATATTATAAGCACAAAAGTAGCCGTATTAGTGTTCATTTATAATACTCAGACTGCATGGAGCTAATCTAACATCCAAAACATTTTTGTTTTCAGAGATTTTTTTTTTAAATATTGAAACGTAGCTACTAACATGCAACTTTCGAAGTAAATAGGTAACATTAAAACATGCAAATTTATAGAAAGTGTTCCTTTACAATAGCAACTCATAATATTTTTGTAAGCCAACCAATGTGACTTATCAGACTTTTAGGTTGTAAATAAATTAATGAGATATAATTATAATTTTTTAATTGAGTAAGAGAAAATATATGCAAGCTGTTATTATAATTATAATATTCTAATATAATCACTTAAACTTTTGTTTCAGGAATCAATTACCTAAGAATCGTATATGGGTTAATCATGCAACTTATTATGTAATAATGTTAATTATTACATGTACTACTCATGTAATATTGTTTATGGGTTAGCCATGTAATCACTTCTTTTGCTATGCTAAGTGTGGTTAAAGATGTTTGAAAATAGTGTTCTCATCAGTCTGTTTTCAGTACTTACAAAGTTTCTTTGTAACTCCTGCATACTGTTTCGCATATTTAACATCATCCGATCCATTGTCTGAAAAGGGTTGACATCTGCATGCTACAGGATATCAGGAAGTATGTTATTAACTACAACACCAACGCATATAAATCTTCCCAAACCAGTTAAAAAGCATTCCCCAATTTACTGTATCATGCAGTAACCAACTAGGCAAAAATAATTTAAGGGCTACACATTTAGAGTGATTTGCTAAAGAAAAAGGACTAGATGCAAAAATCATAAACAGAAAACATAAATTAGGGAGTTAGAAGACTGCAAATATATACACACATTATACACCTAGATACACACACACACACACACACGTTTGTATATACACTTATACATAGTCAGCTTTCTTAAGCCAGAGTCCTCCTTTCTCCTCCATGCTTTTTTATCTTCTTACTAATCCTTAAGGCTCAGTCTTCTCTAGGGAAGATGGCTCAGACAGCGCATACTCTCTTGGGTAGGGCCTGAGCTCAGTTCCTAGCAGTCAAGCAGTTCACTATTGCCTGTAATTCTAACTCCAGCTACCAAGTACCTGCACTCTCTTTGGCCCCTTTGGGCTCTGTACAAATGTGTATAAATCCCCACACATTAATACTCTATTTTTAAATTCCCCTCTAATTGATCTCCACCAGCACACTCCAAAGCTCTGCGCTGCGGTCCTGTGTTTCCCGTGTGCTACCACAGTGCCCACTCCTCACCACTTTACTAGTGTTTGTGATCCCTGCTTTCCTCTGTGATCAGGTCCTCAGAACGGACAAGTATTCATCTCAAACTTCAGAGACTCAAATAACTTAAATTTAGTGCAAAATAATGAAAATATAGCTACAAACAGTATAAGTTTATTATGTTCCAATCCATATTTGTAAAGGCAGCAAAAAAACCTGACGTTAGAGAGAAAGCGGCCAATCTGAGTGCTCCCAAACATCATAATTTGTCACCTTGTGAAAAATCATCACAGGTATGTGGAAGTCCATCTTTGAAACACAATTATCAAGTTTCTTTGAACAGCATGTGAATGTTCCCTCAAAATCTACTTTTCCATTTCTGAAGACTAATTTTACATTTTGATTGATTTACTGTAACCATCTTGATCTCAACCTGTGGGGTCACAACCTCTTTGGCAAACTATCTCCAAAAATATTTATATTATAATTCATAGCAGTAGCAAAATTACAATTATGAAGTAGCAAGAAAAGCAATTTTATGGCTGGGGAGGCCACCACAATGTAAGGAACTGTATTATATGGTTACAGCATTAGGAAAGTTGAAAACCAAAGATCTTGACAGAAATGAAGATATTCTAAAAACCTATTTTTGCCTCTATCAGACTATTGGCTATCAGACTATTGAAATAATCCCCTAGAAACTGGATTTTCCTCAGGAATTTCACGGTAGGAAAACAAAAAGGCTGAAGCCTGGTATTATCCAATGGAGAAACTTGTCTTTCAGGAAGAGATTTCAGCGTTATTTCAACGTGTTGGGTGCTTTGCAGGAGAGACTGGAGCTGAGTCAACGATGGGTCAGTGATGGCTGGGAGCACACAGTGACTAGGACTGTTTACTTAATCTGTGCATCTTCCCTCTATACCAAAGTCTCACGTCAAGACCCTGCAGATGGACTCAGGAAGGCTCTGGACCTTAGGTCTCCCCAGACTGGCAACACTGAACACATCTCTTTTTCGCTTTTCACTATTACTTGTCTGTTTAACTGGCTTATTGATGATCAGTGGGTAAGTCTGGCTTGTTAGTGCGGTCAGGCCCAGGCCCTGGTCCTAACAACTCTGGTAATTACTTTAGAAAACCCATGTCTATGCCCTCTTGGGTAAATTTAATACATGCAACAAAGGTTGCCCGTACAAAGCTTAAAAGCCATTATGGAAGTTAGTGAGATGCATGCAAACTCATTCTGCTTGAGTTAATAAAAATATGTTAAAAATATAGCGAAAATAATTTCTGCCTAATGACACGAACCATACCACCAAGCCTTCCAAAAGGCACAAGAGAAAAACTTGTTGCCTAGAAAAAAAATACACAATAAATTCTGGTTGCCTTTATTATATGGGCACACCTGAAATATAAAAATGCACTGCAGAGCCATGCAGCTCAGGGCTCCAGTCACTCCAGGGCTTTTTTAGTTAAAGATGCTCAGTGAGCTTTTAGATGCTCTGTTCACTGAAGCATCTGCCTGGACAGCAAACAGACGCCACAGCATGACTGAAAATAGGGCCGTTTCAGTAAGGTAATGAAAAGAAGGTCTTGGCTATAGACTAACACTAACATCAAATATAACGACTAAGATCAAAGCATTTGCTAATGCCATTGCTATTTCTATTCCATATTTTTTAAGATCCACTACTCCTGCTAAAACTAATTAAAACAAGACATTTAATCACATTATTATCATTACCAAATGAGTAAACAGATAAAAATGTATGCTTCCTAAAGATCAGTTTAAGGGATAAGAAATTAGCATAGGTTTCAGAATCGGCAGGCAAAGCAAGTTAAATAGAAAAGATGGAATAATCAAACAATTCACACAACTCCCAGCACGTAGAAAAGAATACATTTTTATGGGAATAAAGGGATGGGCTGGTGAGATGTGTCAGTGGCTGAAGGCGCTTGGAACCAAGCCTGCTGACCTGAGTTTGGTCTCCAGGACCCACACCAGAAAAACAGACCTGACTTCCCCAAGACTTCTCTGACCTCCACATGGGCTCACTCCCTCAAGTGCAATTAACTTTGTTTTAAGTTAAAAAATATTGACTGCTTGAAGGAGTCTAAATAAAACTTGTTTTTTCTGAGTTAAAGTGTAGAGCTACAAGGTGGGTAAATTATACAGACCCCAGATCTTGCCATTCAGGTGGGGGGGGGGGTGAGGCAGGAAGTCAGCCTGTACCAGAGAGTGAGCTCCATGCCATCCTAAACTACATAGCAAGGCTCTGTTGCCTAAAAGGACACTATGTATAGGCATACAGACAAACAATGTTTTACTATTTTTTTTTTTTTTTGGTTTTTTGAGACCGTGTTTCTCTGTGTAACCTTAGCTCTCCTGGAACTTGTTTTGTAGATCAGGTTGGCCTCAAATTCACAGAGCTCTGCCTGCCTCTGCCTCCTGAATGATGGGATTAAAGATGTGTGCCACTACACCCAGCTAAGTTTTACCATTTTAAAGTCAGTATTACTATAGGCAAGAGAATAATTACAAAATTATGTTTATTTAAACAGAATCATGTTGGATGCACCAATAAAATTTTTACTTCTATTTGCACTGAAAGGACTAGATGCCCTCTGGCATATCACCTAGTTATAAGGAAACTAATAAGTTTAAATATTAAATTTAGTTTTTATACTTGCTTTTTTTGGGACAGTGTCCTAGTTAGGGTTATTACCACTGTGACGAAACACCATAACCACAGCAACGTGGGGAGGGAAGGGCGGATTTGACTTAGGCTTCCGATCCACTGCTCATCATCACATGAAGTTAGAACAAGAATTTAAGCAGATCCGGAGGTACAAGCTGATGAAGAGGCCATGGAGGGGTGCTGTTTGCTGGCGTGCATTGTGTGCTGTTCTTAAGTGATTCAATCTAAAGAGTTTTATTATAGCAGCCCAACTATGCATGAAAATAAGAGACCAGTCATTTTCAATTTTCATTTAAATGTTGGTCTTGAACTTTCTTTATATTCTGAATTATCCTCTTAACTTGACTTTCCTATTTAATCATGATATCGATTAGTCACATTTCTTCTATGTGTTTTCCTCTCAATTTGAAGAAACTTTAGTGAGACAAATATAATTTTGAAGAATACTTAGATGCAAATAGTTCTAAATAATGCATCTTACCAACTACAGCTGCACAGAAATGAATCTCTTTATTTGGTTATGTATTCCTCATTCCAGTTTTTCTTAAACATTCAGCATTTTTTAGTAAAAGTGTCTGTGGAAGAGACAGTTACTTCTACTCCAACAGGTATTCAATAGAGTTACTGCTGATTTGTATAAATGCCTTCAATACGTCTCCAGCTGAATTATAAGCAGGTCTCATTTATATGCTTACAAGTAAGGTAACAAAATTACCTTTTCTTGCTACCTTCGTGAAAGCTCATAAGTAGCTCATTTATCCAAAAAATGCATGTTTGCTATGGTTACAGCAAATACAAAACTATTTTAATATTCAAATGGTTTTCAGCATTCATAATTAATGTGCTCTTGCACTGTCGATTTTCCTGGCTTACATTTTAGCTTTAAAAATGGATTAAACTAAAAATTATATGAATGTGTCTCATCATGTAACATTAATTTATAATATTACAGATATAGCATCCATAAATGACACTATTTACTAATGAAAAGTAAGTATGACTGGGTAAAGCTTACTTATTTGAAAGGCACAGGCAATTTTATTTATCAGGTTTTATGATGA
This sequence comes from Microtus pennsylvanicus, assembly GCF_037038515.1. Classification (NCBI taxonomy): domain Eukaryota; kingdom Metazoa; phylum Chordata; class Mammalia; order Rodentia; family Cricetidae; genus Microtus; species Microtus pennsylvanicus. The sequence continues at coordinate 35,956,920 of NC_134594.1, read as the reverse complement.
GCCAAACTATTTTGCTCTCATTAAGCTTATTGTGAAGAAAACATGAAAAATGTTTTTCTAGAGTAGTCTAGAATTCTGTGGATCGATCAGTCATATGTCTGCTGAATTCTAAATATCTACATTTCAATTGTGAAGATTCATTTTTATGGAAATGCCAGAAAGAGGAGGTGAACCCCACAATGGTTAACACACATGTGTAAACTTTGCCTTCTGTTTGTGCCCTCCCAGTTTGGCTCTCAGATAATCCTGCTGAGAACATGCAGTTACACAAGTCTTCTGAAGACAAGGCTAATAAGCTCTCAATGTCCAATGTGTCCCAACCAGAGCTTAGTGATGCAATAGAGATAGAACACCACACTAGATTTTGTTGCTATTTAAAATATGAAGTGTGTGGTTCTAGGAGTTTCTGCTGGCTCTAATTCAGCATAGGGGAGGAAGTTCTCAGAGGGGAAATTTGCAAGAAACAATGGCCTAGTATTGCTTATAATTGTACAATCTATGGTCCTAAAGTTTTAATAGCACAGATTAATTCTGTACCATTAACAATTCATTGTTCCCAGTTTTAGCTTTTCAACATGCATCCTCGTTTATGTAACAAATATTTCCACAATAGAAGTATTCGTTATACCCTATCATTGTAAGTATGTAAATTCTATATTTTTTTTATCATATTTATACAGAACTTTCTTGCTTGCTGTCTTTAACTTACAGTTAAGGAATCTTCACCATCATTATCTCTATGATTGTGTGTTCTTCCTCTACCATCAGATACACTGAGCAAGTTTCTTCCAAAAGGTTCATAGAAACTTCTCATCATGTTGTGCATACTTTCTCGGTGTGAAAGAAAGGAATCACTGTTGAGAATACAGAATAATGAAAAATTAATGTTACAATTTAAGAAAAACTGGCATATTGATACTACAAAGAACCTTGGGAGTTAATGTAATTGTTAAGGTAACAAAATATTATAATTTAGAAGAGCATTATTTAATAAAAGACCTTGTATTATAAATACAATTATAAATAAATTTATAAATAAATTCTATCCCATTTGCTATCCACTATATTTATTATACTAATAAAATATACTTTCATCTCATGTTTTATAAAAATGGTAAATACAAATTAACATGTTATAAGTAGTTTACGATGAGGAAAATTGTAAAAAAATCAGAAAAATATTTCTATCTGGTAAGACCACTTAGGAAAGTCTACAACTTTCCTAATTCTACAGGGTTAATAAAGAACACTCTATGCTGAATACTCCATGGGTAACCAATAACCTACCAAAGTTGTCTTTTTAAATTGAATATGCAGAAATGAAAGTCTGGAAAAGAACTCTCCTGAAATATAATAATACTGGTTGGAGCTGGAGAGATAGCTCAGTAAAGAGTACTTGTTGCTCTTCTAGAGGACTGGAGTTTGGTTCCTAGCACCCCCAGAAGACTCACAACTGTGTCTCACTATAGTTCCAGGGGATCCAACACCTTCTTTTGGCTTCTACAGGCTCCTGCACCTCTCTCTCTCCCTCTCTCTCTTCTCTCTCTCTCTCTCTCTCAGTCTTAACAAAAAGTAACACTGCTTATTTTTAACTTTCCTTATTGAGAGTTTGTCACTGAGAAACATAGCGATGTTTAAGAACACTATAAACCACTATAAAAGTACAATTATCTGTATAGTCAAAGCCAAAGATACAGATAATCTTTATAAGGTTAATTTTTTTCAAGACAGGGTTTCTTTGTGTAGCCCTGGCTGTGCTAGAATTCTGTAGATCAGGTTAGCCTTGAACTCACAGATCCACCTGCTTCTGCCCCCCAAGAGCTGGGGTTAAAAATGTATGCCACCATGTCTTGCTTCTAAGACTAATTTTTATTTTTACTAATTCTAAATTTTATAATAATCAAATACCAAAATATCTCAATACCAAGCTTCAAGAAATATTGTCAAACTTCTTTCAAATTACCAACTATTAAGCTGATTAAAAAATACAGATTCCTGTTCACACCTACCATGATGTCAAGCTGGTTAACAATATGGATTCCTGTTCACACCTTCCATGATGTCAAGCTGGCTAACAATACGGATTCCTGTTCACACCTACCATGATGTCAAGCTGGCTAACAATATGGATTCTTGTTCACAATTACCATGATGATCAATCATACTGGCTCTGGGTCTGATTTATGAACATGTACCCCTGGTGATTTTAACTCAACTTTTGAGGAGCAAGGTCCTCTGTGAATCTGTGGTATCTGAATTAATTATAATTTGAGCATTTCTTCTGGAGACAAGTTTTCACAACTATAAAATAAGGATAATATCAAATATTCCTGTTATCATTATCACAATATATAACTTGAAAACACAAAATGTAATATCTGATACATTACTAAGTTGAATAAATCTTCATTTCTTAGTTTCACTTCCTCTTTCATGTATGAACGTCATTCCCTATTATTCTATCACTAGATGCTTCTCAGGGAAAGAGATTAGACTTTAAAAATACATAGAAATGATAGTGTTCCAGCCCTTCTTCTATGTACTTAAGTATCAAGTTCCTTAGTATGCTCTTTCACTGCAATTTTGAAAGAAAAGCCTAAACATTTTAACACTTCAGCATCATAATAATTTTCCAGTATTTTCCCAATAGAAACACACTAACCATGAGTCAACAATTTACTTTTCATTTTAGAGTATTTAAAGCACATCATGATTGTGACTTCCTTTGCCAAGTAACCTTATGGCTCCTTGCTTTCTAACTGAACTTCCCATGACAGTGTGGCCTCCTTCCAGAATTCTCCATGTCAGCCACCATCTCTATAAATTCTCTTGGTAATTCAGTCCCAGTCCTTTGACATTACCACAGCGAAGGCCTGAAAAGCCAACATCTGCCAGTAATCTTAGACAGAAAGGGCTTCTCCATGGAATCATACAGTATTAGTTTACAATTTAGTTCTACTAGCAAGAGTTCAGATTTCTTCATACATTACTTTGGAAGTTTTAAGAAAAAGCATGGGCTGGAATCATTGCTCAGTAGAGTGCTTGCCTAGCACATGGGGCTCTAGGCTCATCTCTAGCACTGGCTTTGTTATCATAGCAACCCTAGCTTTCACTGACAGTATTCCTTCTGTTTTTATTTTATGGACTAGTATTTAAAGTACTGGAGTTAGCTGTTCTTTCCAGGTCCAGTAGATTCAGTGTGCATCCACTGGGCTTGAACTGCTTTCGTTTGAAGTGTTTGTTTTGTTCTGTTTTTTTTTTATTGAGAAAAAATTTCCTCCTCCTGCCACTCCTCTCCCCCTCCCCCTAATCCTCTCCCCCTCCCTCTCCAGTCCAAAGAGCAGTCAGGGTTCCCTGCCCTGTGGAAAGTCCAAGGTTCTCCCCTCTCCATCCAGGTCTAGGAAGGTGAGCCTCCAAACTGGCTAGGCTCCCACAAAGCCAGAACATGAAGTAGGATCAAAACTCAGTGCCATTGTCCTTGGCTTCTCATCAGCCCTCATTGTCCGCCATGATCAGAGAGTCCGGTTTTGTCCCATGCTTTTTCAGTCACAGTCCAGCTGGCCTTGGTGAGCTCCCAATAGATCAGCCCCACTGTCTCAGTGGGTGGGTATGCCCCTCACGGTTCTGTTTTTAATTGCTGCTTCAATTTTTATACTTGTTATAGATTTGTTTAAATTATCTCATCTTGGTTTATCCTCTGTATGTCATATGCATCCAGAAAATAAATTTTTATACAATTTTCTAGCTTACTGGAAATGATTATTTAAGGTACATCCTAACAATCTTTGGAATTTCATTGTTAATCTGTTGTTATGTCCTTCCTTTCATTACTAATTTCATTAATTTGTGCCTTCTATTTTCTTTGGTTAGTTTGGCTGAGGGTTTGTTGATTTTGTTTCTCGTTTTTAATCTTATCTTTTTAAAGAACTCTGATACTTTGTATTTTTTTTTCATTTTTACATCTTAATTACTGCCATGTTACTTCTATCCACTAATTTTGGGTTTAGATTGTTTTTATTTAAGGACCTATATAGTATATGATTAAGCTATTAGAGATCTCTTAATGTAGGCCTCTGTAACTATATAAACTCCCCTCTTAGGGATGCATTCATTGCATCTAGTACCAGTATGTTGGATTTTCATATTCTTTTGGTTATAGGATTCTTAAGATTGCTTTATTGATTCTGTCAATGATCCATTCATCATTCAACAGTCTGTTGTTCAATCTCTTTGAGTTTAAATATTGTACAGTTTCTCTTTCTGTTGATTTCTATTTTTATTCCATTGTGGCCAGAGAGAAAACAAGAAATTCATGTCATATTAGAAATCTATTTTAGAGGAGGTTCCATGGGTTGCTGAGAAATGTATGTTCTGCAGATACATTGTAGAGCCGCTTGATTTGAGGTCATATAACTCAGACAGTTCTCTACTTTTTGTTGAGATAATCTATTGTTGAGTGTGAGGTACTGAAATCACCCATTACTACTGTGTTGGGTTTTCTTTATGCCTAATTGTGTGTGTGTGTGTGTATGTATGTATGTATAAGGGTACATATATTTAGGATGGTAATGTTCTCTTCATGAATTGCTTCCTTAAAGTCTATTTTGTTACATTAGAACAGTGGTATCTGCTTGCTTCCTAGTTCCATTTGCCTGAAATACCTTTTTCCATCCTTTTATCCTTAGGTTGTGGCTGTCTTTGATGGTGAGGAACATTTCTTGAAGGCAACAAATACAAAGATTACAATGTGTTGACCTGTCTTAATTAGGGAATAAAGACCATTAATAGAGGCACGTGTTTTCTTAATCCTCATTTGCCTAACTATTGTTTCAGCACAGCCGTCCTTTCCTATAGACTGGTGGGTGTTTCTTTCTCTTCACTCTGAAAGATGAAAAAAGCTGGCTTAGTGATGATCAATTCTCTCACTAGTTTTCATTATGGGAAGCTTTCCTTTCTCCTTCCAGTATGACAGTTTTGCTGGCTACCTGGACCGATAATCTTTCAGAGCTCGAAATTCTTCATTCTAAACTTGCCTGATTTTTAGAGTTTCGCTTGAGAAACCTGCTTTTATTCTGATAAGCCTGTCTTTATGTGTGACTTGGTGTTTCAATCACGGCTTTCTGTGCACTTTCTTTGCTCTTCATGTTTAATTTCTAACTAATTGATTGAGTTTTTTTTTCCTGGTCTCATTAGTTGAAAATCTAATAAATATCTCCTGCACCTGGATAAGATTTTCCCATTAGATATGGGAAAATTTCTACTATGATTTTATGGAAAATATTTTCTATGTCTGTAGCATGAAACTCTTCTGTATCCATGATTCATAGATTTGGTCTTTTCATGGTGTCCCCTAGGTCTTATATTCTTGTATGTTATGTTTATATTTTCTTAATTTTTCCTTGTCATTGAATGTTCCAATTCAGCCACCTTGTCTTAAAGCCCTAGTATTCTGCCCTCCCCTTGACCCATTCTATTGGTGAAGTTTTTCCTATGAGCTTTTGATTTGATTCAATGAATATTCTACTGCCACCATTACGGATTGATTTTCTTCTCAATATCCAAATTCTATCTTCATATCTCATATTAATCTCATTTCATTCAGCTGCTAGTATTCTCTTGGAATTAATTTTAAAAGGAATAATATAGAAAAAAAGGGAAAGAGAACAGAGAGAAGAAAAGTAGAACAAAGAGAAACTGTGAACAGTTATACCTGCACTGAGCATTAAATAGCGTAGAAATGAAATTGAACTGGAGACCTGGATGGGAGTAGTTTGAATATGTTTTCTTTCCTGCTCGCTGATTCCAGCTTTGACTTGAACATTCCTTCCTGGGCTCCCAATAACAAGTCACATTCCTGAGCCATGCCACTGGCACTTTCCCTCCAAGGGAGGAGACAGCACCTCCCAGCTGAGACAATCCTTCTAGGATACACTCTGGATTTTCTCTTGTTCTGCTGCTAAGTTTACACTATTACACTTTACTACTAAAACTAGAAATATTTTGGCGATCACCCCACTCTTCTCATAGCTGTATCTAACTCCCCCTGGTTTATCCCCCCCCCCCCGAGATTATAGCACACCATGCCTGCATGTTGTCCACTACCATCTTCTGCGTCAAAAAACAAAAATGCTAAAAAGCACAATTGTTTCAAATGTAATTTCTTTTGGATCAGCAAATGCTTAAGTGAATTTGTGTGGGGGTATACATATACTTTTAAAAAAAATGTTTGGATTCAGCTTTGTTTTGGTATAATTGACATCCAGTAATTATAGTTTTGAGTTTTCAAAAATGTATAGTCTAAGCACAATTATCCGCAACATCTATATCATCTCCAGAGTTCTGCTTTGAGTCTCCGCAGGAAGTCATCTCCCCAAGTTCTACTTGCAATAATAAGCTTCGCATTAGATTGTCACCACTGCAATGGAATACCACACAGGAAGAACTTAAAGAAGGACTTGTTCTGCTCATGGTTTCTGAGCTCCCAGTCTATCGTAACAGAGAAGGGCGAAACGCAGGAAGGCTGTTCTCAGAGTGGCTAGGAAGCAGGGTGACCACCATGCCACGAGCTCTCTCCTTTCTCCCTGGTACTCTATCTGGGCCTCCAGCCTGTGGGGACAGTATCAATTATATCCTCCGTGGGTCTTTTCGCCTCAGCTAATGCTCTCCAGAAACTTCTCACAGACATTCAAAGGTGTGCTCTACTAATCTAGGCATGTCTCAATCTAGTTGGCAATCAACACCAACCATCACAGGCTTTGTCAGAATAGTTTTGCCTTTTTCAGAACTCAAATAATGGAATTAGAGAGTGTGTCGCCTTTTATATTTAGTTTATTTGATTTAGAATAATGCTTTTGTAATTTATCCATGCTGTTCTAGTCACCAAATGTTAACTAAACCCTAGTGTGTGTGCATGTGTGCATGTGTGTGTGTGTATGATTATAATCACAAATCCGTTTCTAGTTTTTTTTGTCTCTATAGTAAGGCTGCTTGAGTATTCAGGTACTAGCGAGGCTTTGCACATACAAAGTTTCATTTCTTTTGAGCAAACATCTGTAAGCACAGCCGCTGGGTTGCATAGCAGGAGCACAACTTCACAAAAGCTGTGCACTAGGATCTCTCAGTACTGTGATCTTGTTCAAACTTGGCACTGTTAGTTTTTCAATTTAAATTATTTGAACAGTAGTATAATCATATCACTGTGATTTTACTTTGTATTTATTTATATGTGATAAAAATGAGTGCCAGACATACCTTGCCCATTTAAAAATGTCTTTTGCTCTTGGTTGTTAAAGAGCCCTTTATATATTCTGTTTGTTTTTTAAACAACCTTGGTCTTGCCTTTTCATTTTTAAATATCAACCACATAGCTATAAGTCTTTATTATTTTTCAGGCTGAGGTCTATTTGTATTTTTGTTTTGTTTGAAATAGGGTCTCATGTGGCTAAGGCCGGCCTTGAAATCACTATATAGATGAAGGTGCCCTTAAACTTCTAATCCCCCTACTTCTACATCCAGAGTGTTCTGAGTGTGGGCTCTGCCACTAAGCCTAGTTTTACGTGCTGCCAGGGGTCCAATCCAAGGCTCTATGCGAGCATGCTACCAAGTGTGCCACACTCGTAGCACAGTGTTCAGCCTTCACTGCAGACTATGACCTTGGACAGCATAGTCTACAGCTACTTTCTTTTCATGTTTAAGACTTAAGTTAGAAATATTATAAAGTGGATAATAGCATAGCATATAAAGTGGATAAAAACAAAGGAATTCACTCATTTAGATGTGTGATAGACAACTACTCTAACCATCTTCAGTGGTGCCAAATCCCTGGTGTTCACACCATCATGTAACCTCTTCTGTCCTTGAACATGAGATGGACTTGTAGACCTTTTTATTATTATTAAAGAAATTAGTTATAACAGAATAACAGGATGTTAAATTCGGAATCACATATTTCAAAGGCTGAGTTTTGTCTTAGGCGTCTCTCAAGCACTATGGCTGGGAAGGCTTATGGAGAAGTCTACGTGCGACAACTTTAGAAGCACATTTTCTAAACCAGCCAGCAGACATGTGAATGAACTTGAAATTGAACGCCCCTTTAGACAACACCTGTGACAACCTTGGGTTCAACAGACTTGACTGTAGTCTCCTGGGGCTTGAACTGCTCCACTGAGCTTGTACGTTTCTATAAGCTATTGCAGCAATAGGTAACTAACACACCCAAGAGTAAGCTCTTAAACTAGAGGGCAGCTGAATCAGGGACAAGCCTATGGCACTTCTGACCAGCAGAATAACAGTCACACGTTCTGGGAATTAGGATATGACTAGCTTTACAGGAACCATTAGCCTGCCTTCCACGGATGTTTCTAAAATAACTTTTTTAAAGTAATTTTTTGTAGCGGCGTAAACGAATGCAGATAGTTTGTAAAGATATATATATATAGTTTTAATGTAGAAATAGACTTACAGAACCACCGTTCCCGCGGAGACCAGGAAAGTAGAAGAGACCGCTCGGAGCACGCTCGCCAAATTTATAGGCAGACATTAGCCCGAGGCGAACACGCCCCCTAAGGGGCGGGACTTATCCCTACATCTCCCCTTTTTGTCTAAATAAGACAGAACTAAACCAAATACAACTACATACAATAACAACAAATAATAAATATAACAAACAATATTGAGAACAAAAGCTTTGCTAAACATTCTATCTCAAGGAGCCTAAATAATGTAGAGAGTAACTACAATTATATAATCTTCAACTCCATCAAAGATCTCAGAAGGGAATAAATATTACTTAACAAACGAGATATATCCAAAATGTGCAACAATTGACAGAGACAACTGACTACCTGGGCAATCACCCAAAGTCTCGTTTGCAATGTTGAGTCAACCAATTTTGGCTAAGGCCTAACATAACTGACATACCATTATTAAAGGCAAGGAACTTTTCAAAACTATCTTACCCTGTCTTGGCAGGATATGACAGTCCTGTTTTGTCCATTGATGCACGTTCTGTATCTGTGTCAGTGGCTGAGGTATAGGCATTTCTTTGCCCAAAGGCCAGTTCTGCCAAATAGAAAGGCTCCAGGTGGAGTGTCTTTGGTGCTCAACATTCTCTCGGGAATGGAGTGGTATTGCCAGGAGCAATTGTGTCTCACTATCACGAAACTCTGAGTTAGATTAAAGGCCATTTTCTACAGCTCTTTGAAGAGGTTGAAGATTATCTATCTATACTGAGTATAATCTCTCTATATCTAAAGAACCTGATTAGTCTGATTATAAATGACAAACTTAGATGACTATTTATCTATATAATTCTCAATATCTATCTAACTTAAAGACTAAGACAATAAACAACTGTGTAACAAATGAGGATAATGACCTCCAAATATAAACACTGTACAAATATACATTGCAATATGGTAAATATATATCAATGCACAAACATTATATAAGTATCTTAATCAGAGGTAGAAATGTACATTGCAATATGGTAAATGTATACACTATATATATCAATACAATATATGTCAATACATAAAAATGTTTTAAACAGACATAGAAACATGCATGCATACAATAGTCAATATAATTTAACTTTGTTTCAATATACAAGAATTGATACCAATATATTTGTCTAAAAGCAGTAACTCACAATTATAAATCTATTATCCCATCATTCCCTCTTTTTTTTTTTTTCAAAATGATCCCTGAGCTTATAAAATTCCTCCCCCAACCTCCCAACCCCTAAATGATGTCCCTAAACCCAGGGGTAAACTTTACTGGGAGAGGGGACGTCGTTCTCTAGAATTACTTCCAGCTGTCATGGGGGCGACGTTCTTTCTGGGGGATCCTGTGAAAGTAAAATGATGGTTAAATTTCAAGATCAATGTCTTTTAAAATTGCAAATAGTCTCTGAGTATTTTGTGGAGGTCTGGCCAGAATGTTGTACAAGATGTGCACCATTTCAGCTAACCAAGTTGGGATCGTCTTGTGCAGCTGGTATCCAAAACAGGTCTTGTAGTAGTGCTATCAGTATCATGACGTCATATCAACCAGGTAGAGTTGTTGTTGTGGGGCCCCATCTTCTTCCTGGAAACTTCAAATGTCACTTTGGGAAAAACTCATTGTTCATTGTGAAAAACTTAAACATTAATCATATAGACATATATATACATACATATATATATTCAATAAAAGGCATGATACATATATTCAATGAAAAGTATGATAGATATGAAGAAAAGCAAGGATGTTTTCTAAACTCATATTTCTTTCTGTCCCATATCATGGCTCTTGACATGAGACAGAAACTCCAGAAACTCTGGGTTTTTCTCTTACTAACAGGCTTGGAATTGGAGAGGGACTGAGCCAGAGTCCAACTTCAAAACCAGCTCTATATATTTATAAAGAAATGTTTAATAAGATATATAAATAAAAATTAATACTTACAAAATGTGTCCATCCATCAGTAATTAAATATTCAGGGTCCCTCAATTTCTTTGAAGATGAGTATTTTCCTGTGGAGATAAGAAAAGAACCCTGCCTCCAAACCTATCTGTATTTCTTACCATCAGTATGTTCGCCATCCTTATGAAAGAATTGTTATTTATCTTTTCCAAGTGGCTTCTCTTCTTCAAACCGAACCTTTATTAATTTTGATGGTATCCATAATTTTTCCTCACCTGTGGAGATAAGAGCAAAACCCCTTCCCCAACGTAGCACATATCCTGGCTTCCATTGTGAGGTCAGCACATCCTTGAAATAAACTGGTTGATTTAGTTCAGTAGACTTTTCCATTATCCAATGTCTTTCTGCAGCCGTTGTTCCCTTCTCATTAGCGTTGAGAAAATTCAAGGTTAACAAAGCATTATGTAGCCTATTTCTGGGGGTGTTTTCCACCCCTTTCTGTTTGTTCAACATATCTTTTATAGTTCGATTTGATCTTTCTATGACTGCTTGACCTGTAGGATTGTATGGTATACCTGTAACATGCTTGATATTGTAATAATCAAAAAACCGTTTCATTTTCCTAGAAACATAAGCAGGACCATTGTCCGTTTTTATTTGTGTAGGTATACCCATGATAGCCATGACTTCTAATAAATGAGTGATTACTGAATCAGCTTTTTCTGAACTTAAAGCAGTTGCCCACTGAAAACCTGAATAAGTGTCAATGGTGTGATGAACATATTTTAATTTGCCAAATTCTGCAAAGTGGAACACATCCATCTGCCAGATTTCATTCCTTTGGGTGCCCTTTGGATTAGCCCCTGCAGGCAGTGGCGTTTGGTTATAGAAAGAGCAAGTAGGGCATTTCTTTACAATCTCCTTAGCTTGTTGCCATGTAATTGAAAACTCTTTCTTCAAACCTTTGCTATTAACATGATGTTTTTTATGAAATTCAGAGGCTTGTAGCACACTACCAATCAGTAATTGATCAATTTCTGCATTACCTTGTGCTAGAGGACCTGGCAGACCCGTATGGGATCGGATGTGTGTTATGTACATAGGGCAAAGCCTGTTCCTGATCAAATCTTGAACCTGGAGAAACAATGAGGTTAGTTCAGTATCATCAGGTATAAATTCAGCAGTTTCAATATGTAAAATAACTCTTTCTGCGTATTGTGAATCTGTAACTATATTAATAGGTTCTTTAAAATCCCTTAGCACCATAAGAATGGCATATAATTCTGCCTTCTGGACAGAATTATACGGACTTTGTTCCACCTTATCCAAGTCTTCTGATTTGTAACCTGCCTTCCCTGATTTATTGGCATCAGTATAGAATGTACGGGCTCCAGTTATTGGAGCATCACGGACGATTCGAGGAAGAATCCAAGAAGTTCTCTTTATGAAGTTAAGCCGCTTGCTTTTTGGATAGTTGTTATTAATGTCTCCCAAAAAATTAGCACAAGCTCTTTGCCATGGTTCATTATCTTCCCATAATTTCTTTAGTTCATCAGCAGTGAAGGGCACTATAATTTCTGCTGGGTCTATGCCTGCTAGTTGACGAAGTCTCAGCTTGCCTTTTATAATTAACTCAGAGACTTTTTCCACATAAGTTTTCAGTTTCTTACTTGGTTTATGTGGTAAAAAGATCCATTCCAAAATAATATCATCTCTCTGCATTAAAATTCCTGTAGGAGAAATTTTTGATGGTAGTATGACAAGAATACAATCGAGCTCTGGATTCACCCTGTCCACATGTGCCTGTTGTAATTTTTCCTCAATCATTGTCAGTTCCTTTTCTGCTTCAGCTGTTAATTCTCTGGGACTGTTTAAATCTTTATCACCATCCAAGGTTTTGTTCAAATGAATTATTAGATCAGGTGTTATTCCAATAGCTGGTCGTAGACTGGAAATGTCTCCTAACAGTCTTTGAAAGTCATTAAGAGTCCGTAGGCGATCTCTCCTAATTTGTGCTTTTTGTGTCTTAATTTTTTGCAAACCTATTTTATAACCTAAATAATTAACAGAATCTCCCTTCTGAATCTTTTCAGGAGCGATTTGCAATCCCCATTTAGGTAAAAGTATCTTTATTTCTTCAAACAGTCTGTTCAAGGTATCCATGTTTGAATCGGATAACAAGATGTCGTCCATGTAATGGTATACTATAGATTTGGGAAATTTCTTGCATATTATTTGCAATGGTTGGTTCACAAAATATTGGCACAGGGAGGGGCTATTTAACATACCCTGGGGGAGAACGGTCCAGTGGTACCTCCTCGAAGGTTGAGAATTGTTATAAGTAGGCACTGTGAAGGCAAATTTTTCTCTATCTTCTTTTTGCAAAGGTATAGTGAAAAAACAATCCTTTAAATCAATAACTATGAGAGGCCATCCTTTTGGTAATAAAGAGGGCAAAGGAATTCCAGATTGCAGAGGGCCCATAGGTTGAATAACCTTGTTGATGGCCCTGAGATCTGTCACCATTCTCCATTTACCTGATTTTTTCTTAACCACAAATACAGGAGAATTCCAAGGGCTGGTAGATTCTTCTATATGTCCAGCATCTAATTGTTCTTGTACCAGCTGTTCTAAAGCCTGTAACTTTTCCTCAGCTAAAGGCCATTGCTTTGTCCATATTGGTTTCTCAGTCAACCATTTTAGAGGCAAGGCTGTTGGTATCTCTGAAGGGACATCAATTGCTTGTTCTTGTACAGCCCGAATGGCCGGTTTTCTCCATTTGTAATATCTTTTAATATTATTCTCAGAACTATAGGCTCTAGAAGTAGCAGGAATGTTAATTTCGGTATTCCATTGTTGTAATAGGTCACGACCCCATAAATTCATTGCGATATTGGCTACATATGGCTTTAATTTTCCTATTTGTCCCTCTGGCCCTATACATTCAACCCATCTCGTGCTCTGCCTTACTCGAGATAGGGTTCCAATTCCCAGGAGCTGAACATTTACATTCTGAAGAGGCCAATACGGATGCCAAGATTCTGGGGTAATGATACTTACATCAGCACCTGTGTCCAGCAGGCCAGTAATAAAAATGCCATTTACACACACTCTCAGTTTAGGTCTTTGATCATTTATAGAAGTTTGCCAAAACACACGTAACTTATCTTTCTGATCATTATTGCTTGTAACAGTAGGCATGGGGCTTCCTAATTGTCCTGATGAGGCACGTTCTCTGCAGAAACTGGATATGACTGAACCATGTTTGCCATGGGGGCCTGTGAGGCCCCCCCTCTCACGTTTCCCGACTGTATCAGGTTGCCTTGTCTATCTCTTGTAGACCTGCATTCATTCGTCCAATGTCTGCCTTTTCCACATCTTCTACATAAACCTGAAGGCTGAGTCCTCCTATTTCTGTTATTTCTAGAAGATGCATTATTATTATTATTGTTTCTGAAAGATGCATTATTATTATTATTATTTCTGAAAATCCGTTGTCTACAATTCCTTTTCATATGACCCATTTTGCCACAATTAAAACATTTGGTATTCTGGTGTCTCCTTTTACCATTGGAAATTGCTTCTTCTACCCATGCTTCAGTGCCATAATCAAATGTATCAACATTGAGTGTATGCAAGACCCATTCTTCCAAAGGCGCTGATCTGAGCTTTAAAGGCCCCAAAATCCTTTTGCATTCCACATTTGCATTTTCATAAGCCAAAGACTCAATCATTATACGTCTTACTTCTGGGTCAGATATCCCTATTTGTACAGCCTTAGTTAATCTTTGTAAAAAGTCACTAAAGGGTTCTCTCTGACCCTGTTTAACTCTGACAAATGATTCTATTCTCTGTCCTGGGTCTTGTACCCTGTCCCAAGCCCTTAAGGCTGCTGTAGTACACATGGAGAGTGTGTTTTCATCCAAATTAGCTTGTTCCTGAGGGTCGGAAAAGAGCCCTTCACCTATAATTTTATCTAGGGAAATGTCAATTCCCTTTGCTTTTTCCTGCTGTTCTAAGAGTTTAGCCTCTTGCCTGAATAAGCATTGCCATTTCAATTGTGGTCCACTCTCAAGTACTGCAGAGCTCAGCTGGAGCCAGTCCAAGGGGGTTGCTTTGTTTGTCGTGGCCCAAGATCTTAGCATCTCTTTAACAAAAGAGGCTTGCATCCCAAAAGTCATGACAGCCTGTTTAATTTCCTTGAGGTCATTCATACGGACAGGCTCCCATGTATCCTCCTTGATGACCCTAGGGTTTCTGGAACCAACCACCTTCTCTGTTGTTATTACTGGAAAGGCAGGTAGAGCTGTCGGTAGAGCTTTGTGGAAATTGTCCCGGAGAGATTTACCCACAGATGTAGTTAAAATTTGCCCTTCTACCCTTTGCTCTTCTTCATCAGAATTTAGAAATTCCTCAATCTTTTCAATTCTATTCACTATTGCCTTCTGCAATGTCTGAATCTCCTGTCCAGAATTATGTTCCAAAGCCTTCATTGAGGATTCTAAAGTATGAAGTTTGTCCGTTAGAGATAACATCTTATCTTTGGACATAATTTTTATGGCATAAACTGTGCCTTCTTGTATTGACACTCTTTCCATCAATTTGTCATAAGCTTTAGACAAAATCCAATTGTCACATTCAGCAGTTTTGATTCTCTCAGTTAATGTTTCATTTCCTACAGAAAGGGACTGAATCTTATTGTCCAAATCAGCTGTTCCCTCTTCCATAGTAATGAATTTCTCCTTAATATCAGCCACTAATGTTTCAGTTCCTACAGAGAGGGACTGAACCTTACGATCCAGATCAGCTGTTCCCTCTTCCATAGTAATGAATTTCTCCTTAACATCAGCCTGGAGAGCCTCAAACTGATTCTTGAGAAGATTGTTATCAGCCTGGAGAACTTCAAACCGATTCTCGAGAAGATTGTTATCAGTCTGGAGAACTCCAAACTGATTCTTGAGAAGATTGTTATCAGTCTGGAGAACTTCAAACTGATTCTTGAGAAGATTGTTATCAGTCTGGAGAACTTCAAACTGATTCTTGAGAAGATTGTTATCAGTCTGGAGAACTTCAAACTGATTCTTGAGAAGATTGTTATCATTCTCAATTGTTTTTAAGCGTTCTATCTCTGCCTTAAGAATCCTGGATTCGTCTCGTAAAGACTTTATCATATTTCTATTATCAAACCATTTGGTGCCAATGAAAACTACGAATCCCAGAAGGATCCATAGAGGTGGCGTGACAGACACCTCTTGTAAAATCTCCCACATGGTACAATTAAAAAAACTGTTAAATTCTTGAACAGTAATGTGTTCAGACATTTTATTTATAAAAGAAAAAATCTTTTACCTGCAATATTCGGTTCCTGCCAGTTGTTGGTCTCTGTGTTTTTGGAGCCTGTCCTAGAACTAGCTCTTGTAGACCAGGCTGGCCTCGAACTCACAGAGATCCGCCTGTCTCTGCCTCCCAAGTGCTGGGATTAAAGGCGTGCACTACCACGGCCTGGCAGGCCTCAAACTCACAGAGATCCGTCTGCCTCTGCTTCCCAAGTGCTGGGATTAAAGGCGTGTGCTACCACTGCCTGGCAGGCCTCAAACTCACAGAGATCCGTCTGCCTCTGCTTCCCAAGTGCTGGGATTAAAGGCGTGTGCTACCACTGCCTGGCCGGCCTCAAACTCACAGAGATCCGCCTGCCCTTGCCTCCCAAGTGCTGGTATCAAAAGCGTGCGCCACCACTGCCCTGCCAAGTCACTTTGTGTCAGACCAAATCTGCCGCTGTGGCAGCTTTTGTTGTAAAACCGCAGGTACTTAAACTTCCGCTAATTCAGGCAGTGGGGTTCCGCTGTAAAACTTAGCCAAGGCAGGCAGAATGGGCCTGTGTGGCCGAGTATGTCTCGGACTCGGCACTAGGGCCGGAGTCACGAACTGAAAAACAGCACCCAGGAGGGTGCTGTGTTAGCTAGCGGGCTACCCGCTTGAGTCGAGGGCAAAATAGCCCGACGTTGGACGCCAAAATGTAGCGGCGTAAACGAATGCAGATAGTTTGTAAAGATATATATATATAGTTTTAATGTAGAAATAGACTTACAGAACCACCGTTCCCGCGGAGACCAGGAAAGTAGAAGAGACCGCTCGGAGCACGCTCGCCAAATTTATAGGCAGACATTAGCCCGAGGCGAACACGCCCCCTAAGGGGCGGGACTTATCCCTACAATTTTTAGAAAAACCATCAATTTCTGCCAACTATGCATAAAATGGTCACAGGAGATTAAAATGCTGTAAACACGGTTTGTGATTAAACTTCATTGGTATATGCTGAATGAACTGTCATGAACGAATAACTAAATTCTTTAACAAAAGGTTGAATGAGAAAAAACAACTTAAAAGACCCTAAAGTATCAACGTCTGCAGAAATACCTACCACAACGTCACCATTTTCTCTGTTCTATGCTGAATTGTAATTATTATTAATTGCTATAATTCGAGGGGAGCTTTTTCTCTTCATGTCTCTCTCCTTCTAGACATAGGGTCTCACTGCGTAGCCCTGGCAGGCCTGGGACTTGCTACGTAGACGTCTACCTCCTGAGTGACTTGATTGAAAACACACTACTACTCCTGGTTTTTGCTTTGTCTTTAGGTAAGTTTACTGGCTGTTCTGTCATCTCCGTTCTGCTGAACCTACCCATTCAACTTTTTGCTTTCAAACAATTTTCAGCTCTAGAATTTCTATTTGATATGTAATATATACACATATTTATACTTATTATGAATAGACATATTACATATAAAATTTCACTTCCTTTGTTGAGATGTCATATTTTCTTTCATTACATCATTATTTTCCTTCACATATGGGGCAAAATTATAACTGCTTTAAATTGTTTTACCCATTAATTCTAATATCTGGCTAACTTCAGATAGGTTTATAGCTAGAAAATGAGTCATACTTTTCAGTAAAATAATTTTGAACTCAATGTGCATTGCAGAGGTTATGAATTTTGTTACATTCTTCAGGGATGGTAAATTTTTCCTAAGCAGGTCATTAATGTATTCAAATCAATGTAATTCAACTTCTATGTCTTAAATGGGAGATTAAGTCTTGCTTGATTCTTGGATCCTTCTCAGTAAGCAGCTCCGAGTCCGGTTATGCACAGATGTCTACAGAATTTGTCCCAGGAAAGCTCTCTCCTTCTCCCTTCAGGATGCTGTCCACTCCCGCCCTCACGCCCTGCTTTTCAGAGACAATAGTCATTCTGAGCTCTATCCTTGGTTCTTAGGCCAGAAAGAGTTTTGGCTCTTGTTGTAGCTTTGGCTGCTTTGATGGAGCATGTGGAGCTTGGGCGCAGGGTAGAAATTTGTTCTCCTCTTCCTGTCTGGTGGGTCCTCCTCAGTATATGCATGCTTTGAGCCATTTCCCAGGAATTCTTCCAGAAAGCTGTTTTTATATTCATCATACTTCAGTGTTATCTACAAGATTCATGGGTCCAGTTTGGATATGAGATGTTTTTAGTTATTTGTAGGGTTTTTTAAATGACAGTTTATTTTCAAAAGAAAAAAATTGAAGAGTAATATTCTAACCAGGCAATTCTAACATCAAACATCAAAGCATTTATTTGATGAAGATAGTAATTACTGTCAGCAATCAAACACTACACAAACTGCTCAGTGAATCATAAAGGATAAAGTCACCATTAAACAATGTTTACTGAATATTTTCTAAGTCACAGTAACCACTAGAGAATCCAGTGATCAGGTACAAAGTTAGCATCAAGTACAATCTTTATATAAAAACAGTATGACCAATGTGTCTTACTTCCCTTTCGTGTTCCTAAGGTCAGGAGATGGCTTAGTAAGTTTGTCACCTTAATAAATTCTTTAATTTAGTATTAAATAATGAATACTAATTTTGTTAGGATTGGAGTAAAGGGGGTAGGTCAAAGGACAAACTGCCTAAAATATAAGTTCATTCTTTCTTTGTATCCTCAGATGTGTTTATGCTATGAGTAATGGTTGTAAAAAAAATAAATTACAAGCATGAGTCAGTTTTACAGTTAATTACTACAAATTTTCCTTGTATTTTTAACAATGGTTGTTTGGCTCTGAAGGAGGCTAAAAATGTGTTGAAGAGTGTGACTTTTTCCTGCTACGCTTGGAGGAAGGCTGCTTTCTGATGTGTCTGTTTCTGATCTGTTACTATTTTTGATCTCAAATCTTGGGTTCCCTGTCTTTGCTCAGAGGGTCATCCAACAGTTTAAGTTACACTCCTGCTAGACCTTTTTTAAAAGAAAGATACTAATTACATTTCAAATTAAACATTTAATTAAGGACTGAGCTATAAGTAGGCATACAATAAACCCAAACACTCAACAGAAAACTCATAATTGTGAAACCTATCTCTGCATGTCTTCTTCCCAAGGCTTATTTACTTCACGACTCCTTGTCACCGGAGGCATTCAGCACACACCATTTCTTTGTCCCTCCCTAGCTTTCAATTAAACAAGGCAGTCCTGCTCCTGAAGCAGGCAAAGAAAACAAACGGTGGTCGCATGGCAACGCCCAACTCCTTCCACGCACCTAGCACAACTCAGGCAGTGCTGCCAAGGTGACAGCCTTCACGCTGCGAAAACTTGTTTTCCATAACCTAGCGCACACCTTTAATACCAACTCTCAGGAGGAAACAGGTGGACCTCTGTGAGTTCGAGGTCAGCCTGGTCTACACGGAGTTCCAGGCCAGTCAACTCTACAGGGTGAGACCCTGTCTCAAACAAAACAAAATAAAAGTTAAAAGAAAAACAAACAAAAACCCAACCCCCCCCCAAAAAAAACCTCACCTGTTTCTCAAGTCAAGGACTGTCACCTTATGAAGCACCCCCACCCACCTATTAAAGTAATTCTGACCAGAGGCTCCACCAAGGCGGCAGTTATGGCCACCACCTAAGCCCTGCTACTGCACAGGAGGATTTCCCATCCCAGGCTACCCCAAACCAATCCCCAGTGTCAGCAGCCCTAGAAAGCTGGTCCTCACCTCCCACCAGCAAATCCTTCCTCAGCTCAGGCCCCTCAGTGCCCTTCCACCCCAGCCCTGCTCAGCTCCCTCTCATGTCCTCCCTTTCTCCTTGCCCTAGAGCTTCACGCCCCGTCTCTACTCTTCACCTAATGACTCCCTTCAGCTCGACCCCACTCCTGCTCACACCCACTGCTCCTCACACCCACCGCTCACACCCACAACCTGCCGGGTCCCCCCCGCATTCCGGGCGTGCGCGTGGCTGACACACTCACGCGAAGAAGGGGTCGTCCTCGAAGCTGCTGCTCAGCATCCGGAACATCGTGGCTCCCCGGTGGGCGGCGGGCGCGGGTGGAAATGGGCGCAGCTCGCCGCGTCGCCCCCAGCCTCCTCTCCGCTTGCCCGGAGCGTCTGCCTGCGGCCAAGGCCGCGTCCGCGACTAAGGCGGGGCCTGACGCCCCGCTGCCTCTCCATTGGCCCCAGCCATGTGACGTCACTAAGGGAGGCGGGGAAGGGGAGGCCTGCGCGAGGCTGTCATGGCAACCGCGGTAAACACACGGGAGGCTGGAAGTTTGGCTCGAGGCCCACGGGACCTTTCAGCGAGGCTCCCCAGAGACAGTTTGGTATCAGAGCCGCGGGAAACAAAACAGCAGACCAGCTCTTCATGACCTTGGCCAAATCGCCCTTGGTCCCGACTGTTCTCTGGTGGTAGCTGATCAAATAATGAAAAAAAAGTGGAAAAAACATTTTGAGTACACTTATCAAGTAGTGTATTCACGTCTATCAGATTTCAAAAATAAAACTAATACATATTTCTGTGATCTAAAACTCTTAAGTAATACACAAGCACGTAGACATAGGATCAAAATAAAAATTACTTTTGGTTTACTCCCGTCCATTTCAAGGACCAGAGCTCATGTTGAAACCAATAAATCTTCATCTTTCCAGCCTTCTTAACAAGCAGGATTTGGGCCCGAGATCTGAAACAAGCAGCCATTATCTAACTAAGATCCTGTTTCTATTATTATAGTATAAAGAAACCTATTTATGACAAGGAAACAAGCAGCCATTATCTAACTAAGATCCTGTTTCTATTATTATAGTGTAAAGAAACCTATTTATGACAAGGAAGCTGGTTCCCATCTTAAAGCAGTGCAATACCTTAACGATAAGATGAAACATTTTTAGTGATCTTCAAGAGATTTGGATATGGTATTACGGAGGAAGGGGCAACATTAAAGTTGTTGTACAATTGTTGATGTTTGGGATGTTTGGAAAGTGCTGTAGAGGCCCTCCCGAGACCTAGAGACAGATAAGGACGAAGAATGATGGTAAGGAAGGGCGAAAAGGTGTCTGCACCCTCAACTCACTGTTCCCACACTCTCTGGGGAGTTCCCTTGTGGAGGTGGAAGGGTGTCCATGACTCCTAGGACCCTGTGAGAGAGAGGTGGCATGCTGCCATTCCGGAGAAGTGTGTGGGACCTGATTTGGAAGAGACAGGAGTACTTAGGGTTATTTTTGGAGCTGGAAATTTAATCCTTTGAACCTTTACCCCTCCCCCCATTTCACCAGGTTTCTCTGCAGTCTGCTTCCCTGAGATTACTTGCTTCAGGCAGGGCAGGCTTCACAGTCTAAGATGACATGGCCCTTCCAGGAAATACATCGGCTATTTTAATTTTCCTCTGGCCTCAGCATGATGCTCGGCACGATGGCAAAACTTTCGGTACAAAATTAGTTTCTGTTTGGTACAAAGCAAATGTGCGAGAGATTGTAGTTTTAAAAAAAAAACATAAAAGGAATACAGGCCGTGGCCTGACAAACAATAATACTAAAATACTTCTGAACAGAGGCTAAATAAAGAAAACTGTGAGAAAAAGTTCCATCTTGTTGCATGGAAGTTCACCCCATTTTTGAAACACACAGGAACTTGAATTCAGGGACAGCCTGGCAGGGATCCCCCAGCGCATACAAACACACACAGTTTAGACACCTAGTATAACGCCTTTTTAAAAGGTGGTAGAAGAAAAAGAATTGGAACCAAAAGCCCCATGACATCTATTGTAAATGGGGACAAAAGAAGGGGTGGGTCAGGAGAGGATGAACACCCCATTAAGGAAGCAATGGAGATATGGAGCAGGCTGAGAGGGGTCTTGGAACTGGCTGTAAAGACAATTATAATAACTATTAGTTGTGAAGCCCTCCTGCAATTTATGTTGTGTGTGGGGGGGCTGAAAATGAAAGGTAGCATGTGCCAACTGACAAACTGGGAAGAGTGAGAGGGGATGGGGCATACAGTCACAAATAGGGGGTACTACATCTTACTGAGAAAGTAAATTTGAGCAGAATGTTCTAAGAAGGAAATATGTATCTTTCTGAACTTTCTAGGCTGGTCCAAAGGTGCCTGATATCTGACATGTATAGCTCTACTCCTGTGACTTGAAACTCACCTTCAGGGAGTAAAATAATAAGCTTTCTTTATTAGGATAACAGTTCTCACTTGTTCTTCTTATGCCCCAAACACTGCCCTAAGTGCTTTCAAATACGTTTTCTCGGTTAATCCTTCCAATACTATGTGTACTAAGATGATTATTCTTGATTACACATGAACACATCGATGCCCAGAGAATTGATGGCTCACTCTAAACTGAGATTTGCCCTGCTCCAAAGGTTATATTATCTCAGCCATCCGACTTTGCCTCCCTGTAAAGTTTACAAGGGTCATGTACTATCATGTTTGTGTGGCAAATTGCATGTTCACACATGTAATCTCTAGCCACACTCCTGCTTGGTTTCATTGGGAAAAACACACTGACCAAGTCAAGGAAAGACTTGCAAAGATATGTGTGAAATAAAGCTAATTCTGCAACTCTGCTAATGACACCAAGGGTTAAAAATGTCAGCAAGGCCCAGGTTTTTCCACCCACTAACTCACAAGATTTTTAAGAAAGACTAGTTACATCTCAGATGCTATTCTAGCCATTTAGAATACAAAACTCCCTGGCCTATTGGAGCTTACATTCCAGCTCATTAGCTCATGTGTCCGAGATTCTACAAACAGTTACAGCATCTTAGAAATGTTCAACAACTTCTAGTATATTATCTCAAGGGCCCAAGAACGAAGAAATCATTATTTTAGTATAATATCTCAAGTTCCCAAGAATGTGGAAATCATTATTTCTAGTCATGTATCTCAAGTGCCCAAGAATGAGGAAACCATCGGGCTTTGAGTGCTAGATTTTTATGTTATTGTATTTCTCCAGAACCCTGCGTTTTAGATGGTTATAAGCGTCTTTGCAACTGTTGATTCTAGTGCACCCACAAACTCTGTACCCCAGTATAAATGCCTTTTCAACAGTGCGTAGATATTGCATCTGGTGAGTTTTACTGTCAACCTGACACATCCCAGAGTCACCTGGGAAAAGGGAACCCCAAATGAGCTATTGCTTCGGTCAGATTGGCCTGTGGCCAAGCTTTGGAGGAATTGTTTTGGTGGATGATACATGTGTGATGTATCCCTAGCACGATCCCTAGGTATCTGAGCCTGGGCTGTGTAAGAAAGCCAGAAGAGCAAGACAGAGAGTGAGCAAGCCTGGAAGCAGCACCCCTCCATGATCTCCACTTCAATTCCTGCTTCTGGGTTCCTGCCTCCGGCTTCCTCCCTGACTTCCCTCCGGGAGCAGCTGTTACCTGAAGGCATAAGCTGAAATAAACCCCATCCTTTACAAATTGATCTCAACCATGGCGTTTTTCACAGAAACAGAACGAAACAAGGACAAAAGTGCTCTGAGAACAAGACAGCAAATTAAACTCGTAATTTGTCCTGTGCCGACCATGGAGGGAAACAGAATATCTTGGAGTAGTTGGCATATGTAAACACCACCAAGTTACAGATATGAAGGTATTTTTTTTCTTTTTTAAAAAAAGATTTATTTATATTATTTTATGTGTCTGGGTATCTTGCCTACATGCACAGATAAGTGCACCACATGCATAGTACAATGGATTCCCTGGAAGTGGAGTTACAGACAGGTGTGAGCTCTTATGTGGATGCTGAGAACTAGACTCAGGTCCTCCAGAGGAGCAGCCAGTGCTCTTAACTGCTGAGCCTTCCCTTCAGCCACAGAAGAGCTTTTATGGTCGGGGGGAACTAGAGACAAGGTTTCTCTGTATAACTGTTGTCAGAGGCCATTCCCAGTTACTCAGACCACGAAATAATCACTCAGAAACTATATTTACAATGTTGTTTTGCTCAATAGCTTGAGTATATTGCTAGTTAGCTCTTACAGTGCTGGGATTAAAGGTGTGTGGTCCTAAGTGCAGGGATCCCCTTTGTGTGAGCTCTGTTTCTCTTTTAGACAGATTGAATGTCAAGTAGCCCAGGGTGGGCTTGAACTCACAGAGAGCCAACTGCCTCTGTCACCGAGTGCTGGGATTAAAGGTGTGTGCCTCCACTGACTGGTTTCTATGGCTGACTCGTGGCTTAGCTCTGCACTTTGATCTTCAGCCAAGCTTTATTTGTTAGATCACAAACAAAAGATCACCACAGCATCTGGTGTGCTGGAATTAAAGAAAGCATTACTAATGCCCCAGGAAACTTCCTCATGCTACTTCCTAGGCCACACCCCTCAAGGATAAGTAATATTCTGAGATTTTCTTTCTTCCTTGAACCCACTTCTAGTGCAGCATGTTCAGACAGCTTATTCTTTCTTACTGTGTATGAAGTTGCTGCTCATCTCTGATGGAGTTTTGGACTGTTCCTCTATTTTGTGTTTAAAAATAAGGCTTATATGACTATGCTTGTATAGTTTATAAATCAGTGCTCTGCTCTTCTTAAGCTTTTATTATTGAGATCCTGAAATATTTTCTTAAAGAGAAGTATTTTTAAAATTTTTCTCATAAAGAGCATTTTCCTATTGACTTGGCACATAAAAGTTGGCTAATGTTTTGTGTTTATAGATGTATGCTGAATTTTCCAAAATAAAGGAGAAAAGCTCTCCCCATGCTCGAGATTCTACAAGATCCAATGGTGGATTAAACTCTGTTCCTGTAAACAAGACTTCTGCAGACCCAGAGACAAGTTATTTTGGGCTCTTTTAGTCTCTTTAAATTAAGAGCCATTCATTGCCCAACCATGTTTCTTTTTGATTATCAAACCCCGTTAAATGAATTTTTAGCAGAACACTGGCTTCCACCAATCCAACAGCAAAGAAAGGCATCTGATAGCAACTGAAACGCATAGCAGAATTTTCTCAGCCTGGCTAAAACTTGCTTATTTATGGCATTTGGTAAATGGCTTGATTTGTGACTTTATTTGTTCCGTGTCTAATAAAATCTCCTGTCATAGCTTTCATAGTGGGACATCTTATTCAGGGCAACCTGACTGGGTGTATATTACTATGGCCATTCATATTTGGCTAAGAATGAGCTACTCCTTATTCCCTTTGAGGTGAGATCTATGTTTTGCATCTACATAGATAAGAAGGACACTTTAAATTAAAAAAAGAAAGCATAATTATGGAGCCAAAATCAATCGAAAAGTTTAAAAGTTCCTTCAGAAAATAGTACTGAGGCCCCCTGTTCTCAGAAGTGCTTTAATGAGGCCATCTAAAGGGCTATTTTTGAAAGTTATTTTTGGAGAGAATTCAACAGGGGCCCCACTGGCAAGGCAACCAAGGGACTTGGTTGAAAACTACTGAGGGCTAGGGTGTCTTCCTTCCTTTGTGATATGTTTTGATCCCTTTATTAAAAGTTGCAATAGGAAGATTATCTGTCCAGTCACTGGAAGGCCATGAAAATTCCAGTCCTATCCATCGTATGTGCTTGGCGTGTGTCTGTGTGTCAGGTGGGGGAGGTGACTCCTCCCTGTCCTCGTCCCATTTCTAATTATACCATCTACACATGTTTATATGAACAGAAGTTAAAGTCTAGGATCCACATGTGGAAGAGACCAGGGTATTTGCTTTTATGAATCTGGGTTACTTAATGGAAACTCCTAATGCCAAGGCCCATTGAGTCACAGAACCCATTGTCACAATTTCATAGAGGAAAAACGAGCTGTGTGGAAAGATAAGTTTTCCTAAAGCTGAAGGCCAGGAGGTGCTAGGGTTGGGATTGGAAATTAGGCAGTCAGGCTGTGGAATTTGAGTTTTTAATCAACATACTGGTATGTATGCGCTTTTCTGGCCCCTTTTCCTAATCCCCGCCCTGCAAAACCAAAAAGCAAAACAAAACTCATTGAGCTGACCTCCTTACTGTCAATTGGTAGCAGAATAAAAATACACAGACACGGATTGGAGCCAGTCAAATAAAAGGGATGGAAGTGGATGATAAGCTGACCATAGGATCAAAGTAACAACCAACTTTATTGAGTTTCTGCCTGTGTTGGGCACAGCTTTAATGCTCCAGAGATTAGACAGACAAATGCTATTACTATACCAACTGCACAAGACCAAGAGAAGGGCCAGAGCAGAGAAACCACTCATCCAAGGTCTCTCATCCTGCTGAGAAGCCCACTTCTGTCTTCCTGCTGTGTCGCTGTGGGGACCCAGAGGTGTGGGCTGGTAGCTTGCTGCAGGGGACTGGCTTCCAGCTGAAGAAGCATAGCTATGGCACGGAGCTCAGATGTCCCTGCAGAGATGCATGCCCACTGGTCACATGGATTTCACATGAATTCTCTTAATTTTTTTTAAATGTTAGTAACTAATTAAAAAGAAAGTCCCTCAGAGCAGGCCACAGACAACAAGCCTGTGGGCTGAATCCGGCTGCAGGCTGTGAGCATGTGATCCTGTTACTGAGAGGGTGTGTTTTCATGGCATGAAAGAGACACATGAGCCCTGTAACATTCACACACGGGCTTCTGCATGTAACTCTAAACCAGACCGACAGCAAACCCTGGGTTGGGAGAGGTAAGATGTACCCTGGTCTCTGGCACGAGGCCCTCGCCAATGGACACCAGTCCCCAGTCACATCACTGAAGTCCAGACTCTCAGATGTCAGGGTCACAGGGCAGTCATTTCATCTCTGCAGGACGTTTAGACTGCAAACTAATTCTCACCTGGACCACAAATGTTTAGTTCAAGTCTGTCGGATTCAGTGTACTCTATTACTTTTAAAATTCACTTTAGTCAATTTTAAATTGGATTAAAATTATATTGACTTCTGGCCTAAAATGTTTGCCTTTCAATTTTTTTTCTAGATTGCCTTTTAGTGTGCTTTTGATAGAATATGTCTCCTAATGTTAGAATAAAATAGTAAAGGCCCTTATGTCCACACAAAACAATCTGTGAACAAAACTGTCTGCTTCCAAGACTTTTTGCCCTCTTAGTGTTTGCTGTCATGGAGCTAGCACGCGCAGTAGCTGTGTGAAGTAAACCTACATTTTTCATACATACATACACACA
Source organism: Microtus pennsylvanicus (assembly GCF_037038515.1). Taxonomy (NCBI): domain Eukaryota; kingdom Metazoa; phylum Chordata; class Mammalia; order Rodentia; family Cricetidae; genus Microtus; species Microtus pennsylvanicus. The sequence goes on along the minus strand of NC_134594.1, from coordinate 35,930,112 downwards.
CAAATATACATAGTGTAATATTACACACACACACACACACATATATGTAAATATAAATGTCCTTTTCCTTTTTCTTCTGGTGACACTGAGGATCGAACCCAGGGCCTTACATCTGCTAAGTGAGCACCGAGATGTTTCTCCCCCTGCCCACTTTAAAAACCCTTCCTCCTTTGGTTTATGTATCACAACACTGGAGACTGAAGCTCGGGGCTCACATACGCTAGGCCAGGCACATCGTTTGGTCACATGTCTATTAGAAACTTGCACCAAAGCAATCAGTATAGGCCAGAACAAAATAATCAGAGTTAATTATTTCATTGGGCTTGACATAGGAACCAGCAATTAGCTGGCAAATTTGAAAGCATGTCTTAAACCAAATGCTGTAGTTCGTGGTCTGTGTGTTTGCTGGGTCTCTCTGACTTCTTACCTTTTCTGCGTTAATTCTCTCCTTTTGCTGTTTTTTTTCCTTCTGACTTAATGAACTTTGTGTTTTATCTAGATTGATTCTGTAAACTCTGATAAAACACCTGATGCTTCCCTAGGACAAATACTGGTACCGAGCCATAAATAACGCAATAAGGTAGCCAGCATTAATTTGATGGCGGTGTTGAGATACTGGCCTCTGTCTGAGAACAAACTCATTAAGGGATCCTCACTGACATGATAAAGTGCCCGCGAAGATCTCAGAGTGATGTCTCTAATTGCCCAGGCCCTTTTCCCATTAGGTATCTGCATGAATTATAACTCTTCGGCGAAGATAAAAAGGCTGCCGCAAGAAACTGCCCCAGCGCTATAAGGGCTGTCAGTCTGGAGGGCATCTCAAATGAGATTAATGATGTCAGCACTAATAGAAGAAGATTTAGCAGAACCAAGATTATGGCTTCTGCAGAAACCTGCCAGCACTCATTTATTTTGAATAAATATTATTTTTAATTAAAGTCCTAAGGTGGGTTATTCCTGAAATAATGAGATCTACAGTGATTTCCTTTGGGAATTAATTTTCTCTCTTAATTCCCAGTCATTTTGATGGTTGTGGCTCATAGAATCTTACTCATGACAGTTAGCTTTGGAGCACACGCTGCTTTTCAGCGGCAGACACTAAATAACGCAATGTTCTTTAGAACATGGGCCTCTCATTTTTCTAGCCCTCCTTATCACTTAGTCCAAACATTTACAAGGGACTGCCCACAAATGTCTATGGTGAATCTGCTTTGTAAAAATAAGAAAATCGCTCAGGAGGAAAAAAACTTAACCTAAAAATCAAAATGACTGCAAGCATAAACTCAGAGAATTGTATTATCTACCTTTATTGGCTCTGTTTCTTTTTATTTTTTGCCCTAAGCATTATGCTAAATTTTTTTTTTTTTTGGTTTTTCGAGACAGGGTTTCTCTGTGGCTTTGGTGCCCATCCCAGAACTAGCTCTGTAGACCAGGCTGGCCTCGAACTCCCAGAGATCCTCCTGCCTCTGCCTCCAGAGTGCTGGGATTAAAGGCATGCGCCACCACTGCCCGGCTATGCTAAATATTTACACATATAAATCCCCATTCACATAAGAACTTGATATGATGGAAAATTTCAATTGCCTTTTGCTAGATCATAAAACAGAGACCCTCAGAGAGGGTAAGGCTTCCCATGGGGAGTCAACAAAGTCTAGCACATCACTTTGAGGCAGGATCAAGGTTCTCCCCCCTATATCTAGGCTGAGCAAGATATCCCTCCAAAGAGAATGGGCTCCCCCCCCCAAAAAAAAGAGTTCAAGCAGTAGGGATAAATCCTAGTCCCATTGCCAGTGGCCCCTCAGACTGCCCCAGCGATACAATGTCACTCACATTCAGAGGGTCAAGTTTGGTCCTATGTTGATTCCCCTGCTGTCAGACTGGAGTTGATGAGCTCCCATTAACTCAGGTCAGCTGTTTCAGTGGGTGTCCCCATCATGGTCTTGACCTCTTTGCTTGTATTTATCACTCCTCTCTCTCTTAGACTAGACGTTGGGAGCTCAGCCCAGTGCTGCTCTGTGGATCTCTGTATCTTCTTCCACCAGTTGCTGGATGAAGGTTCTACGATGACAGTAAAGGTAGTCATCAATATGATTGCAGGGGAAGGACAGTTCAGGCACCCTCTCCACTACTGCTTAGATTCTTAGCTGGGATCATCCTTGTGGATTCCTGGGAATTTCCCTAGTGCTAGGTTTCTTACTAGCCTCATCATGGCTCCATCGACCAATACATCTCTTTCCTTGATCTCCTCTCTCTCTGCCCTTCTTCCATCTTGACTATCCTGTTCCCTCGTGTTCTCCTCCCACTTCCTCCCCCCCCTCCATCCACCTTCCCTTCTTCCCCCACCCCAAGTTCCCAATTTTCTCAGGAGTTCTTGTCTGTTTCCCCTCTCAGGGGCATCTATGCATGTCTCTGTTAGGGTTCTCTTTGTTAACCTAGCTTCCTGGAAACAACCTGGATGCCATGTGAATTTTACAGTCATAGAACCAAAGAAAGAAATGAGAGCATATTTTAGTTAGTGTTCTATTGTTGTTAAGAGTCCATTACCAAGGCAACTCTTATAAAAGGTAGCATTTAATTTGAGGCTCATGGTTCCAGAGGGTAGCTGAGGCCATGACTGTCCAGGCGGAAAGTAGACAAGCATGGTACTGGAGAAGCAGCTTTTGATTTAGCAGGCAGCAAGCAGAGAAAGAAAGAAACACAAGGCCAGGTGTGGGCTTTTGAAACCTCAGCCTACCCCCAGTAGACTTGAAAAGGCCACACCTCCTCCAATAGGACCACATCTCTTAATCCTACCCGAATACTTCCACTATCTGAGATCATGCATTCAAATATCTGTGCCTATGGGTCCATTCTCATTCAAGATGCCACAGTGTCGTTATCAAATGCCTTTGTGGGGATATCAGGAAGGTCCAGTAGAGCCAAGGGGAAACCTCCGCATGGGTTCCAGGGTTTACCATATAGCATGCTTAGCTTAAAGATTGGTGGGAGATTGTTTTCTGCTAAGCTCAATGATACATTCTAAAAGTTTTACTCTGTAGTTATGAGGTGTTAGTTAGATACAGAATTGATGGTAAATGGTTACTAAGAAGCACTGATGATAACCGAGGATAATTTTGGCTCTTGATCTGCAATATTCCATCTCTCCATCATCAGGGCTTTAGTCAGTTTATAGGATCTTAGATATAAATGTGGGTTCATGAGAGAGCTTGGCTTTTGGAGAAAACTTCATGTCATAATTATCAGGAAATTTTCTGCTATGAATGAACTGAAATACTATATCCCACTGCAGTTTGGATATTAAATATCCCCCTAACTCATGTGTTGAAGGTGTGGTCCGCAGTGTAACTCTCAAGGGCAGGCCTTTTAGGAAGTGTTTGGATCATGAGAGTTCCAACCTAAATCCATTGGTTTAACTACAAATGGCTTCATAATCTGATGACATTTTTGGGAAGTGGTAGAAACAGAGAAAAGGGATTTGGTTAGAGGAACTAGGTCACTGAGGGGGTGCCATTGAAGGTCTAGACTTTGTTCCCATGATCTCACTCTCTTCTCTGCCTATTTTCCACGAGGCAAGTTCAGAGTCTCTCTTTTCATCATGTCCAGTATAGGGATCAAACTCAGGGTGTGAGGCTCAGTGGCAGGTATGCCTATAGCCTGACCCACGCAACTGTGACAAGAACAATAACTTAATAACTCTCATTTTACATTATAAGAAAACTATTTCCTTCATTCAAAGCTAGCAAGTGAGCAGATTTATTGCTACCTGAAATGTTCTCATAATATAATTTATCTAAAATATATTGACAAATATTGGGAACTTTGAAGAACTTGCAGTCTAGTAAGACGGTAGGCAATCATTTAATTTACAAGGTTCATTCTAGAATTGAAACCTACTATTTCACTCCTACTGACCGGTGTTACCTTTGTTATTACAAAAAGCGACAAAGATTTTTTTTGTCACAGATTGTGGTAACTCCAAAATAGGTTTTCAAATGAGAAAAGACATATTTTAATATTACTCCTATTCAGGGATATCATAGATCTCTGTTTAAATATCCTCTCTAGGAACTTAGGAATTAGTTGAACGTTTCTTGGAAATTGTACCAGAGTTATTTTTAAGATAAAAATACCTAAAATCAGAACTTCACATTAGAGCCTGTTGTGAACAATAGCGTAAGTGCCAGTGACCTGTCCCCGTCTCAGCTCCAGCTATAAAGGTCTGCAGAAAGCCTGCATGAGTGCCCCTGTTGAAGGTGGGCCACACACTGTTGAAGATGAGCACAGGCTTGGGGAAGAGGTGCTAACGGGAAGATGAGTCTCTTCGTGAAGGCTCGAGGGCTCTTGGTAGAGAGCTACTAAATGACACAGGGCCCACATTGCTATTTCTGCGCGATGGCACACTTCTAAAACATGTTTTCTGTGAAGTGCAGCAAAGCACATTTATAAGACTTTTGATAACTTTAGATGACTTCTATTTTCTTACCTGAGGTGAGTAGACACTGGTCATTCAAGCATACGGCATTTTTGGAAGAAAACCACTATTTCCAACTGTTACAAAGTTGACAATTCTAAGACTTACCTTCTCCAGGTCAGGGAGAATTCCTAAGCTCCAAAAAGTCTACATAAATGATCTATGCATAGATTTTTAGAAGAAACAAAACAAAAACAAAAACAAAAACCCTCAAGAATACCCCACCTGTCTCAACACATCATCCTGGAAATTGGGGACCATCCGTGCTTTTCTAAAAACTCCATTTTAACTTTTTAGGATCATAGAGATAGATAGTCACAGTTGTGGATTTTGCCAGAAACAAGGCCTTGGCAACCCATTGCTGAAAGGCTTCTGAAGGCAGAGTTTTCTATGGGTTTATCTGAGTACCATGCATAGGATCCCAGGAAGAGAGGGTCAGCTCAGTTCACCACTCTGAGAACTGCAGCGGTTTCATTTTGCCAGTCCTCTCGAAGACCTAAAAATAAGGTGGTACATTGTGGAGTTTAAAGTGTTGTCTTACTACATTGGCGAGTTTTAGTTGTTGAAAATTGATCTGTCTCTTTGGAAGGAGAGGAAGTCACAGGAGGCCAGCGTAAGGTAGCTCCTGAACGGTCACACCCACATCACTGGAAAAAAAAAAGAAAACAAAGAAACAAAACCGCCTACCAGTCTTTTAAGTTTATTATGCTGGTATTGGGAAAAAAAATTACGGTTTAAAAATTTTCAATGCACATCATACAATGAAAAGTAGACGCTAATGAAAGCCTGGGAAAATATGGGACTAATGAGGTGCTTTAAAGTCTGGAGCCACTGTTGGTAGACGCTAATCCAGAAGGGAGGATACCACACATCGTACATCTCATGGGAGCCAAATTTTGTAGTAGGGTTAAAGACACTGGATATTTAAATCAGAGAAAAAGGACTAGGTTGGTTGTAAAAAAATTTTTTGTACTCATTCCAATGAGCTTGACAAATTTATTTTAATTGCATTTACTGTGTATTTTTGGTGCTGAAGCCTGAATTCATATCTTGCACTCTACCACGATAACTGTTACTCTGTCAATCTAACTGACTTGAGAAGTGTCTAGATCAGTAAGGTACACCTCTAGCTGTGACTCTGAGCGTATGTACAGAAAGGACAGAGGGAAGACCTCTCAATGTGCCTGCCATCATCCCATAGGCTAAGTGGCCTAAAGGGTCCAAAAGAGTGGTTCTCAACCTGTGGGTCACAACCCCTTTGGTAAATCTGTCTCTAAAAGTATGATTCTTAACAGCAGCAACATTATGTAGTAACACGAATATTTTTATGGTTGGGGGTCAGCACAACATGAGGAACTGTATTAAAGGGTCGCAGCAGCAGGAAGGCTGAGAAGCACTGCTCTCCAAGGTGAGGAAAGAGAACACCTTGCTGCTGCCAGGGGTACACTCTGCTTCCTGCTAACACCACAGAAGCTGCTTTGCCATGCTCTCCAGTCACGATGGACTGAAGCCTTCAAATCCACAGGGAAAAGTAAATCCTCTTCCTAGAAGCGGCTTCCCTCCGGGATTTTACCCCAGCAATAAGAAATGGACATAAATACCCTACCCCTAGCTGAGCAATTTAAATAACCAGCCAGTTAAGAATACTTGCTATTTGAAACGGGAAAGTCTTTCATAATTAAAAATATACAGTCATGATCTGTATGTCAAACACTGGGTCAAATTCTGGGGTAAAATGTTAGCAAAAGTAGTCCTGAGATGTAATATGTCTGGATGTTTTTTATTTGATTTAGGGGAAAAAAACTACCAAAAATTGGAGATGAAATATTAAAAGTCCATCTTCATGGCAAAGGTTAGGATAATACTCAGATTCACAGTGTTCTTTATCTCTATTTTTATTCTTGACCTCTTGCAAAGCCTCAGCCATGTCCTTATGAGAAAGACACACTTTCCACAAGGGAGTTCCAAGAGTAAGTTTCCTTAGGGTAATATCTAACAGTTGTCTGGTCATTTCATCACAAGAATTTTGATTGATGTCTAAACCAAAAACTTTGGGAAAGACCCAAGCACAGGCAATAAATAAATAAATTAAAAAAAAAAAGGTGAGTCAGGCTGTGGAGCTGGAGGCTCCAGGCATCTTAGCTGTCTAAGACCAGTTGTAGACCAGTTGCAATCTCATCCAGGAAGCCTTCTTGACTTTTTTTTTTTGGATTCGGACTAATTTCGCTTTTTCTTTTACATAGCCCAGTCTTCTCTCCTGCTAGTATGTGTTAGATTTCTTATATTACCGGCATGCCTAGGCTTGATAGCTTAGCATCTTGAGGGCAGGACCCTCACTGATACACCTTGTGTCTGTCCAAAGGTCCCTAAAGTGCGTTGAGCATAAAGGAAGCACTCAGAGTAATATTCATGACTAAGGTGGTAAACAGGACCATGAAGAAGTTTTGGATTTCCTAAATAGGCTCATTGCAGCTCCCCCAGGACAGAACAGAACCTCATGGTGCTGTCAAGGAAGCAGAGCAGAGAAGACTGATTAAACACAGAGCAGGGATGTGGGCTAGTGCCAAGATGAGCTCAAAGTCCAAAGAAACACACATAAACTGGAGGGTAGCTTTTAAAACAATTGCCCATGCAACTGCTTATTTTGTCTTTCATTAAAATGCTCCCCAAGTCAAAATGTTCACTTGGGCTAAGTAATGTATTTTTCTATGAGCATTTTTAATGTTATTTCCCCCTCCCCAAATATCAAAGCAGGAAGGTCATTTGTTAATATCCTCACTTCATATGCTAGATAAGATGCTCAAGTCAAGTAGGTAAATGACCCGAGCACCCAGTCTCCTTATGGTTGGGCCTCCTCATAAAGTGAGCCAGAAACAACGCTCTTGGTCTATTCTTCCTAGCAGTGTGCCTGGCATCAGAAATAAAAACCTAGCTTGCGATAGCACCTATCGTTCACAACAATCCTATTTCGGTGCACTTAAGGTCTCTTACAAGCTGGGTAATTATCACTATCAAGCGACATGAAAAAGCTGGTTGTATTTTATAGGCTTATTATGTCGGGATATTAAAGGTGCCAGGGTGCATCATCTAGCTTGAGTTTGGCAATGCGTTTGATAATGTTCTATGAAGTCTCTTCATTAAATCTGATTTGGCTTCTGTGGTCATGTTGTGGTTTTAGAGAGAAACAAAATTAACGAGATATGGAAATAAAGGAGGAAGTAGTCACTGAGTTCTTTAGGACCAACTTTATTTGTTCACTTAAAAAAAAAAACCAACTTCAATTTGATTTATTCCCCAAAACACTGATCTTTAAAATCCAAATTCCTTTTAATTCAAGTCACAGCATTTGGTGTCCCTGTCCCGAAGGAACGCGAGTGGAAGGTATATTATCAAGTCGGTCACTGGGTCTTCATTGCTGCACAGACGGGGAGCCTTGAACACACTGAGAAAATTGTGTAGGCTCCCTATGGCCAACTGACACCCACATCCTTTCCTACACACAGACTTCCTAAGGGGTGAGACCACATCTACAGCTTACAAATTGAACAACAAATTCACAAGCAAAGTACTACAGAAACGCGAATCCCTCCTGAGACCAAGGCCGTGAAGCCGTGGATATGCATTAACAACGACACAGAGCTGACTTCATACTGGGTATGTTTATTTATAGACCGAGGAAGACAGCCTCTACTAAGATCCAGAAAATGCATTCATAAAAACAAGCATTTAAAACAAACTTCTTCACGGCACTTGCAATTGAGCGCAAGTTCTTCATACTTCTCATGTGTAATAGAGCCAAGAATTTCCGTGGTTCTAAAGTATGAAAACGAGAGAATCAAAATGTATCGTATCCCAAGGCCTTCCCACGGCTGTGTCTTAAGCTCTAGCCTTCACAGAGACCATGTGAAAACAAGCAGAGCAAATGGAAAAAGGAAGCATTTGTTGTGCCCGGGGTTGAAATCCAGTTTTGTCCAGCGAGGATCCATCCTTCTCTCTAGTACATTTAGTATGGGTTGCAGTGAGCTCTGCTGCTCAGCCACAGAGAAAGGCGTTCTACACAGTGGCCCCCAAAGGCTCAACTGTTCAAGGCTTGGATTCCTCCCTGCTGGTGGTGCTGCGAGAGTTACTGGATCCCAGGATTGTAACTTCATCATGGCACAGCATAGGCTGCCTGGCGGGAGGGGACAGACTAGAAGCAGGTGAGTAGAGGGTATGCTGTCTCTTGGCTTCCTGATGGCCAACACTGAGCGGCTTCCCTGTGCCTTGCCCTCGTGCTATGCTTCTGCCTGCCACAGGCCCGAAAGCAGTGGAAGCAGCTGAGCACGGGCTTTCCTCTGCTGTGACGCCAGGCCTTTGTCACAGCAGTGCAGTGACTGACGCACTGGGCTTGTCATTTCTAAAGGAAAGGGCACTGAATACAAACCCATCTCTGATTCAGAGTTTTTCAGACAAGGTTCTATCACGTACTCCAAGGTGTCCGAGCCCTTCTGTGACGTGCAGACTGGAGTTGAGACCCTCCTGCCTAAGCCTCCAGAGGACTAGGAATAGAGGGCTGACTCCACACTTGGCACAGGAAAGGTTTTAGCAAACACGTTGCTTTCACATCTAACATGGTAATTGTTTTGATCTCATAAAAGGTACCTTTTACGAGACCTAAAATGCTAAGAAAGGTGAGATAAGAGATTCAAAAGAGTTTTATAATACATAGGAGATGAAATCTTATACTAAATATCATGACTTATATAATTATCCAATATTGGGTCAGAAACATGACTTTGTAAAAATCGTAATGAAATTCACTACTGAATATTCACTTACTTCAACACTGACATTTTTATGATTAGTTTTATTAACAAGATAATATGTTCACACACTCACATCTTTTATAACAGACTCACTATTCACAACGTTTGATTCGAAACAGCAAATACTCAGTTGAACATGAAGGAAGAAATGAGATTTGCTTTCTATGCAATTGGCTAAGTTATTTCTAGGAGTAAAAGTTAACATTAGTATTTTAAACCCTCAATTTTCAAGGCTTTGTCAACTCAACCGGAAGTTTCTTGCTCAGGCCACAGGACTGCCCATGAGTCTTTCTTGTCGGAGGGCGATTAATCTCTTGAACCACTTTTCTTCAGCGTCGGCTTTTTCAACAAATAACTACAGTAAAAGAGAGAAGGCAAACGTTACTGTGCGTCAGCAGGCCGGACCTGACGCGACATGACACAAACGACTGTGATGGACGACTCCCCGGGCAGCGGTGTGTGCTGCTCAGCCCCCGAAGGCTATATTGCTGTTAACCCACCCACTGCGAGTTAGCGCTCAGCAGTTGGGGAGCAAAGGGACAACCTGAACGCTGTTTCACTGACTGTGAGTTCATTTATGAGAAACACCAACCACATCATTGCAGAGACAGTAAATGGTATTAGTGACAGCTCACACCTGAAAACTAGAGCTGACCTGCATCAGAACGTCTACTGCCAGTTACAGCAAAGGAAGACTATTTCCCTTTTTTGACCATGTTTCTTAAGTACAGAATCATTCTAGCAGGCAGGAAACGTGTAGACAACACCAGACTCAAATATACATAAACAATCTTAAGGCCCGAGGCCAGCTGCCCATCTGCAGCAAAGAGAAACCATGAACCCTCCCCTGCATGTCTTTCCAGGGTGAGAATAAAGGGGGACTGCTTGGGAGACTCTGAGCGGATGCATCAGGTTTAAGGGTCTCACATTTGGATGAGCTAGAGAATTGTCATCTTGGTACTTGATAGCCGTGGGGATGCTGTCAGGGTCTATTTCCTTTCCAGTGCTGGGTGGCTCAGCAGCTACTGATGCTGGTCCTGATGCTGGAGTCGCATGTTTCACTTCGCTTGGTTCTGCCGACTGAAAATGCAACACAGCAATCTAAGCATAATCCATGTTTAGAGGATGGGTTTCTTAATATTTAACACTGAACAGTGATTGCTCTAGTAAGTATCCTCTGAGATGACGGTCATCTCAAAAGGCTCCACATTCCTTAATGAGAAAAAAACTGTTACTCAAAGAAACAAAAACAAATACAAGTGTGGAGGGAATTTTTTCATTTCCTATGATCAGCGTGCTTTTCTTATGATATCACTGTTTAGCCTTATACTATTGAAATACACATACACATGCATACACATACATGCACACACATATATACATATTTGGTGTCTGAATTATAATAATAAAAATGTTACAATATACTTCTAATATTTAGTTGGCCTCAGAAAGTTATCCTTAAAATACCTATCTATCCATGTTAGCTACAAGTTACACACCATGTTATGGATTTTAGCACATCTAGAAAATTAGACAACAGTTATCATGATCTATTTCAAAATAGCTTAATTATTCCTTCCAACATTCCATGTCTCTTAACAATCACTCCTTATTTTTTATAACCTCTTAGTGATGACATTGTGTATTCTGGATCTCTGTGTAAAGAACCATGCAGTAATGGTTTCCTGTGTGAAGGACCATGCACTAATGGTTTTCTGTGGCTGGTTCTTTCATTGAGCCTAGTATTTTAAAGAGCCATACATGTTAGAACATATCAGTACTTCTTTTTTGTAGTTGCTAAATAATATTCCACTGTATGGATCTGCACATCACCCGTTGATGGGCTCATGTGTTATCTTTTAAGATTACTTAAAATAGTTTGAAATAAATAAGAGTTTGTAAAATAAAGGTACATTATATTCTATAAGAATAAAACTACATTTGTTGCTTTTTTTTCAAACTATATGCAATGTTTGCATGGTCCACACTGTTATGAGTGCTGGGAACACATAGACTGATAACCCATTGTTCCTGCCATGAAGGAACCAGTGGCACATGCCGACTCGGGTAAACGTCAATCTTCTTGACAGAGGAGGTGGCCTGAGGAGTGACTGATTAGCAGCCAGGCTGTAGGAATTCTATGAATCAATTAGGTAAGAATGTGAAGTTAAAATTAAAATACAATATAAAAGAGACAACTGGGAGATCAATTCTCTGTGGTCTTTATCTCTGTGGTCTATATTTATGGATTCAATTTCTTTACTTTCTATTTTCTTTTGACTTAAATCTACTTCTTAAGATCCATTTTTAAAATGAAGTTCAAAACAAATATTACTATGAAAAATGTCTAGAGGATGAACTAAGCATAAATTAATTAAGATTTTTAGATTACTTTATCTTCAATTTGGAGACCTATCAATTTAGCCATCTCATTAAATACTGCTTGAAAAGTGAGAAAAGTGCCCTGTAGCTTTGCTGCTGAGCTTTGTTGTCTGAATGAACACATTATAGCACATATATAAAATAAATATACAATTATTAATAATAGCAGACTTTGCCAAGAAATACGTAAGAATGATGGGAACTGGAGAGGTGAGTCTAAGTTTAGATTTGGTACCTAGGCACAATATCTTTTATTTAGGAGGTAAAATTTATTTTTATTTTTCTGGAGGTAAAATTTTAGATCCGAATAATAATAGCCAGACACATGACGAGGACACAAGAGAATGCTTTCGCCAGAGGAACAGTGTGTACAATCTGAGAGGAGGAAAATGAGAGGGAGGCCCAAGGAGAGACTGTAGCTAGCCTTGGTAGTTGCTTGCCCAGCCCAGCCACACCTCCATTAGCTCCAGCACAGGAAACTGGTCCAGGCAGAAAGCCTGGGGACTGGGAGAATCACACTCTGCTTCACTCATCTTAGGATGCGCACCCTTGTGCTCCCTAATGTCAGATACCTGAAACCTGCTCCTCAGATACTGTCAAGTTCTAAAGTTGTTTTGGTAGAAGGTAAAGTCCTATGTGGTGTGATTAGTTTTTCTCTGTGTGTGAGTGCCTGTATGTATGTGCGTGCGTGTGTGCATAGCCGTGGGGATGCTGTCAGGGTCTATTTCCTTTCCAGTGCTGGGTGGCTCAGCAGCTGCTGATGCTGGTCCTGATGCTGGAGTCGCATGTTTCACTTCGCTTGGTTCTACCGACTGAAAATGCAACACAGTAATCTAAGCATAATCCATGTTTAGAGGATGGGTTTAGATACGTGTCATGTAAGCATGAGGACCTGGGTTCCGTCTGCAGAAGCTCATAGAAAAGTGTGGTGGTGTGTTTGTAGTTCCAGCACTGGGGGAAGCGGAGACAGGTACGATCCCTTCCTTCACTGTCCTCGCCTGCTTGGTGAGCTTCAAGCGTATGCGTGTGCATATGCTAGATGTTAAAGCAAGGTCAACGCTGGGCGTTGTTCCTCAGTGCTCTCTATGTTGTTTCTTGGTCCAGGGTCTCAGACTGGCCTGGAGCTCACTAAGCAGGCGAGGACAGTGAAGGAAGGGATTGTACCTGTCTCCGCTTCCCCCAGTGCTGGGACTACAAACACACCACCACATTTCTCTATGAGCTTCTGGAGACGGAACCCAGGTCCTCATGCTTACATGACACGTATCTAATGTACTCAACCATCCCTTCATCCCAGATGCATTAATTCGCATTGGTAAGATTCATTCATTGCTTAAGCATTTGATTTGATTCAAACATGAATTCCTTTTCATGCTAAAAGAAGCTGATCTGCATGCATGGGAGAGACTTTTACTACTATAAACAAGATGATCCTGGAGGCTACACTTCTGGGAAGTCATCAAACAAGAGCAGAAATTATTACAAACTAGAGAAATCTATGCCACAAACTGTTTCCGAATGAAGGCATGCTTATCAAGACTGAACCTTACAATCAATGATATTCACATGAACCACAACATTAACTTTTATGGGCATTAAGAAGAAAGTTATTAAACTTTATTTGGCAGTTTTATTATATTTTGGAGTCAATATCCCCCTTCCATGCCATCTAGATTTCAAACATTTGAGTAACTCTGATCTATTGGGCCTAGAAGGCACCTGGCCGTACAGATAAAGTTATGATGCACATTTATGAAACTGGGGGAAAGGAAGGGGACACATGCCAATTCAATAAGACTCAGTAAAACAGCTTTTGGCAGGCCATGTTTCCTCATAAAGACGACCTGTCTCTGTACCCCAGCACAGGACTCAGGCAGGAGATGCTGACCACAGGCTGAACTTCCTTGAAAAGATGCAGAGAAGCTTGGGAATTCTCCCTCTTTAAGTGGCAGAGATAACAGTCTCATTACAGAGCCAATTAACCTCACTGTTTTTCCCCATGCGAATTATCCACTTTGTGTGTGTGTTGGCATACACGCATGGAGGCTGGGGGAGGACACAGAGTTCTGTTCTATTACTCCATGCACTGAACCTGGAGCCAGGCTGCCTGCCTGGAGGACCCAGTGGCCCTCCTGTTTCTACCCCACAGAACACATGTGGCCACACCTGGCTTTTTTTTTTTTTGGTATTTTCCCCTCTGCATGCTGGAATCTAAACACATATATTCATGCTTGCGAGAGCTTTCACTCACCAAGCCATTTCTTCAGCTCCAACATTAATAAAAGTACAAATAAACATATAAATTAAAACTATCAAAAGCGGGGATTGGAGAATGGGAATTGTTCAATGGTTGAGAGTGTTTGTAAAATCAGTAGCTGTTCCTTAGTTAAGTGACAGAAACTCCTAAGAGAAAATTGTTGCTTAACCATAAAATTGGACCTCATCACAGGCCCACAGAATGCCTGGCTTTGTGCAATACTGCCACCTGGTGGTACAATTGGATAATACTTTCCTAATCTTAACACAGATGCCCAAATTGCGCAGGGTTCTCTACAGTTCTCCTTTTGAACACAGAGATTATCTGCCAAACATATCAGTCAGTCTTTGGCTAAATGACCTGTGCCAGGTTTATGTGGGAAAACATCCTGAAAACAAAGGACATCTTGTCTTCTAAAGCTAATGATGTATCAAGGATCTATCACACCCCCAAACTTCTTGGGTAAGGTTTCAGAGCTAAGCTAGTTTAATCAATATGTATTATAGGAGCCCACGGTGTCTAGAATGTCATTGCCAGGGGCATTTCCTCCTGGTGACAGTTCTCTGCTTAATTAGTGGACCTAACTCCTAGGGAAACTGACGCCAACTGGAAGGGTGGCAGCATGGGCAGCCTTTTTAAAGAGGCAAACTTTAACTAAGAGCACAAAACTGTCCAGGAGAGACAGATATGGGAGCTCGGGCCCTGGGTGATTTAGTCCCCAAGAGAGTTAATCTTTGCTATGCATCAAGGATAGCCCATCACGTCTGCCCAGGCCCTGGATGAAATAGTACTCAGGATAATTTACTTCTCTTTGCTAAGTAATCTCCTCATAAATAATTCATCTCTTCGGCATCCTGAGTCCTGGCCTTCCACTGCAGACGCAGACATTTCAGACTAGAGAGCGAGGCCACTTTCTAAGCTAATAAATTGCCCCTCGTTTTATGTTTCAGTGGAGTATAAATTTATTCTTGTTAGCTCATCACTGCTCCTCTGAGCATCCCGGGTGCAGTTACTAAGAGCAGTCACGTGCTAGAGGGCTACGGCTGTACTGTGTACTCAAAGGGGAATGCCCTCTCCAGCATGTGCTCTGTTGACATGAATCCTTCCTATGTATGCTTTCATGAAGGAAAACATGAATTAAAAGTAAATGTAAAGAGAAACAATACTTAGAACCAGACAGGAAAGTGTCACCAGACAAAACCCAGTCTACAGACTCTAGACTAGTTTTTTCATAGGAAAAACTTGCTCACTGATTATAAGAATGTCAATAAGAATGGACGTTAGAAAATAAATTCAAGGCCAAGCCCTCAAACAAATACATTCTTTTAGATGGATGTCTTTACACTATGCAGACTGAGATAGTAAACAGACAGGCATATATTCATATGAATACCATTTCATCGCTGTGGCTTCTAGGAGCTGTGATGACAACACTATTAAAGTTCAAATACAGTAATCCAGCCAAAACCCAGGACTACAGGTGACCCAAGGCTATCTAGTCCTGTAGCTGAAAGACATCATACACTCAACTCATGTCTTTGTGTGCTCTATGTTTAAAAATATCTGGTAATTAGAAGAGAATGTGGGAAGTAACCTTGAATACATTGGCACAAAAGACCACTTCCTGAACACCAGTAGCACAAATACTGAGATTGACAATTAATAATAAATGGGATCCCTGAAACTGAGAAGCTTCTGTAAGGCAAAGGACACAGTCACAAAAAAAATGGCAAAAAATATTCACCAACCCCACATTAGACAGAGAGCTGATGTCCAAATATACAAAGAATTCAAGAAACTAGATATCAAAATATCAAATAATTCAATTAAAAATGGGGTACAGATCTAAACTGAGAATTCTCAATAGACGAATCTCAAATGGCAGAAAGGCATTTAACTTAATATCCTTCCTTAGTCATCAAGGAAATGCAAATCAAAATGACTCTGAGATACCACCTTACACCTGTCAGAATGGCTAAGATCAAAAACACCAAGGACAGCTTATGCTGGAGAGGATGTGGAGTAAGGGGAATACTTCTCCATTGCTGATGAGAGTGTAAACTTTAGAAATCAGTATGGTGGTTTCTCAGAAAATTGGAAATCAGTCTACCTCAAGATCCAGCAATACCACTGTTGCGCATACACCCAAAGGATGCAGACTCATACCACAAGGACATTTGCTCAACTATGTTCATAGCAGCATTACTCATAATAGCCAGAATCCCAGATGCCCCCCAACAAAAGAATGGCTAAAGAAAATGTATTACAATTACACAGGAGTACTACTCAGCGGTAAAAACAACAACAACTTGAAACTTGTAGGCAAACGGATGGATAGAAAAAAACCATCCCAAGTGAGGTAACCCAGACACAGAAAGACAAACACGGTATGTACTCACTCATAAGTGGAGATATTAAACATAAAGCAAAAGGTAACCAGGCCACAGTCCACAACCTCAGAGAAGACAGGAAACAAGGAGAACCCTAAGAGAGACATACATGGATTTCCCCCCCTGCCCGGGAAGAGGAGGCAGACAAGATTTCTTTGGTGAAGTAGCAAGTGTGGGGGGATACGGAAGGGTGGTAGGGGAGTGAGGAGGGGAAGAGAGTTGGGGGAGAACATGAGGGATTGGGAAGGTAGTTGAAGGACAGAGAGGGAAAAAAAGGAAAGAGATACCTTGAGAGAGAGAGAGAGACACATTATTGGATTAGAAAGAAATCAGGCACTATGGAGATTCCCAGGAATCCACAGGATGACCCCAGTTAAGAATCTAAGCAATAGTGGAGAGGGTACCTAAGCTGCCTTTCTCCTGTAATCAGACTGATGACCACCTTAATTGTCACCATAGAATCTTTATCCAGTAACCAATGGAAGCAGATGCAGAGATATACAGCTAAGCAATAGGCCAAACTCCTGGAGTCCAGTTATAGAGAGGGAGGAGCGATATCACATGCAAAGAGGCCAAGACCATGATGGGTAAACCCACAGAAACAGCTGACTCGAGCTAGTGGAGCTCACTGACTCAGACTGACAGCTGGGGAAACTGCATAGGACCAAGTTAGGCCCTCTGAATGCAGGTGACAGTTGAGAGGCTTGATCAGTTTGCAGGACCAGTAACAGTGTAACTAGTATTTATCCCTACTGTATGAACTGGCTCTTTGGAAACCATTTCCTATGGAGGGATACCTTGCTCAGCTTAGATACAAGAGGGAGGGCTTTGGTCCTGCCTCAAGTGATGTGACAGACTGTGTTGACAACCCATGGGAGGCCTCACCTCTGAGGAGGTGATTGAGGGTGGGATGGGAAGAAGGTGGGGGGAGCGGAAGGACAGGAGGGAGAGGAACTGAAATTGATATGTAAAATAAGACAGTTTTAAAAATCAAAAAAATCTGGCAATTAAAAGTTTCATATCTCTATTAACACCAGGAACGCTGTAAGAAAGGACTTGATAATTTTGACATATCAGATTAACAAACATGAAAAAGCTTTGGTTTAAAAGACAGAAAGGTCCTTGCACTTTGGGCAGAATTTAGATCACTACAATATTTTTGGAGGATAACTTTTGAAAGATTAAATAATGTAAATTTGAACAAGTAACCTCATCTTATTAAAAACATAACTACTTAGAAATGTGGTATTTCTAGGAGAACAGTGATTGTCACACCTATAGTTCTACGTTATTCAGTCCTGCATTTGCACGTTAGCCGTGCAACATGGTCGAAGTAGAAGACGGTGGGAGGAAGCTACAGTATTACGTCACCACACAACTCTACTAAAGGAGACATAGATTTCTTATAACATCCTTCCTTACTAAAGGAATGCAAATTCTTAAGAGCAGTTTTATTAACAAGTGAAATAATAAGTGAAAAGTTCAACAGAAACGACAGGGATTTCCTTGAGCTTCTTTTGAATCAGTGACACACATCTGGGCACATATTAACGGCACACATCTGGGCAAAGACTAGAGTCTTCTGTTTGAGTAACAGCTTTATCATTTAAAGTCCTTTGCCAATATCTGTCTAGGAATAACAATTCAGAAAGTGCACACAGATATTTGTAAAAAAGCAAAACCAACAACCCTGTCTATATTCATGAAATGGATATTAATTAGAGTTACAGAACCACGGGTGGTGATATCTTAGTTGTTTTGGTGGTCTTTAAAATGAAGCGGTGTTAGAGGCATGTCTCCAGCACTTTCTGTAGGCAGGCTTGGGCTCATCCCACTGATCCTTCTCTCAGCAGCATGGCTGACGCTCCCTCCCTCCCTCATCTGCCTGTTGGAGGAAGCACCCACATCTAAGTAAAATCCATTAATAACACATCTTTTCAGTGGGAATCCAAAGGCTTATTCATAATGTCCATGTGGAAACTTACTTTTTTGACTTCCTTACTTGATCTGAATGTCTGCTGAACAAAAGAATCACTTTCGATGGCTTCAATTTCTTTCACTCTTTTCACTTGTTCCACCAGCGTGGCTTGGTCTAAAAAAGAACAGTGTGAGTGAGCTCCGGGACAAGCTTGTTACCAACGTCATACCTAGGTCGGTTCTTTCTTTTTACTGGATGCAAATGAAGGACATTAAGTTAAGCTGTAATAAGTACTTTCCGCTTTGAATTTCAAAACTAAAATATGCCTAGAAACTAAGACTCTTATCAACAATCTAAAACTTACTGAGAAGGCATTGCTATTGTGACTGTGGGTGATCAAAGATAACTTTGTGGGACAGCCTTTCCCTCTACTTCAACATTTTTATTATGGAAATAAATACACAAAAGGAATGAAAGGATAACATATCTACCCATAACCATCACCCAATTTTTATAATCACCAACACTTTGTATTATTAGTCCATTCCTAATATATTCTGGGATAGAGACCTGGAGTATGTAAACAAATCCAAGAGGGCATATCATACAAAAACAAACTCCAGACCATGTACTGTTTTCCCTAAATATTTTAGTGGTCATCGCTAACAGTTAAGACTTGATCCCAATAATAATAGTGCTATCATAATACTGTTTGTCAGGCCTCAAATTACCACCAATGAAATATAATTTGCATGCTCCACATCGAGTTCTCACTGGTTTAAAAGTCGTCTTTCTACAGTAGGCTTGTTTGAATAAGATCTAAGCAAGGATGCACATTACCCGTGCTTGGTGGTCAGGACTGTCAGTCTCCTCCCACAGAGCCCACCACCCTTCCCTTTCACTGTCGTCTACTGTGAATCACTGTCTCATTGTTCTCTGCCATCTCCGTCTGGGTGGCTTTAACCTTATGATGTTGCCTGACATGGTCCCCTCTCACCTAATGTGGGTGCAGGTCAGCAGAGACCTGACTCCATTCCAGTTCAATTGATTTTGATCAAAAATATATTATTTGATATTTGGAGTGATGTCTCTGGGGCTAAAAGCCATTGTTGTTCTTGCAAAAGTCCTGGGTTTAGTTCCCAGTACCCACCTGGCAGTTCACAGCCGCCTATAACACTAGTTCCAGAGAGTCTGAGGTACTCTTCTGCCTCCTGCATGCACCAGGCGTGCAAGTGGTGCACATATATACACGCAGGCACTCACACATACTCAAAAATAAAACATAAATGTTTAAAAATTATAACTGACACTGCTCTGTAATTTTTCCTACATCAAATCAGGGAGCATCTGACCACCTGTCTTTTTACTAAATCAATTATTTAATAAGAGGCTATAAAATAGTAAATTTTCTTGTATTTATTAATTCTGATTCTTTTACACTGGGGAACCTTCTCTCACTCACCCATTGGTGACTGAAATATAGCCTGTATGTGGGAAAACAAAAATAGTTCCTCTCTAAAATTCGGAATGTGAGTGCAGGAACTCACATGTGTACTATGGCATGTGTGGATGCCAGAAGACAGTTCCTGGTTCTCTTCTTCCTCTGTGGGATTCAGATATTGAACTTGGATCACCAGGTTTGTGTGGTAAGCACTTTTACCTCCTGAGCCATCTCACTAGCCTGATTTCTTTTCTTTATTTAGTATTTTTGGTCTAAAGGTGATCAAAGATGCCATTATAAGTCCACAATAATATGTACATAGTTTTAATTCATGGCAAGTGCTTTCTTATTTTGGTGATCAAATTGCTTCAACTCTGGGTAGCTTGTCCATAGTGTGATTCCTAGAAGTGAAAGCACACCAGATGTTTGAGGATTAACTTGTACAGTTCCCGTCCCCACTTCTCTAAAATCCCAGACTCCTAGTGGGGGAAGACGGCAGAGTCAGTGACCTGGGCACTGGGCATGTTCACCATTGCCGAACTGCCATGGCTTTTCAGTCTTTTTAATGTGCAGAGAAAAAAAGAAATCTTACTTAGGAGAGAAATTTTAATATGAGTCCATGTGGACTACTATCAATTCAATTAGCAGTTATGGCTCTACGTCATTTTATAGTCACACATCTTCTCATATGCTAAGTCTTCAGCATTAACAATACTGTCAAAAGTAGTACTCACTTTCCTATGAGGTATGCATTAGATTAAAAAAATGGAATGGCAAAAATTACTATAAATCACAAGGGGTATTAATGCATCTTCAGCCCCTTGGATTGCATATCACATATCCTGCTTAGTAGATATTTACGTTAGATATTTACATTATGATTTATAGCAGTAGCACAATTACAGCTATGAAGTAGCATGAAATAATTTAAAGGTTGGGGGTCACTGTCTTAGGAAGGTTGAGAACCACTGCTCTAAAGACACTTGAAATAATTCTCTATTTCATTAAGCTACAATTTGATAGGGCTATTCAGTTTCTTAAGCTTATTTCTGATGTTTAGGTCTTGTTTTATGACTAACATCTGTTTTATACTGTGATGATGTTCTGGGGTAAACTTTAAAACTTAGACTGCTTTACCTATCCCCGGCTCTGAGTTCATCCTTCATCCCCAAGATAATTAGTTTTATTAGGTTCAGATTTTGACTGCATCATTTATAAAACTATAAGCATTTATATCTCTTCCTACTGAGCGACACTGGCACACTACATTCCCCTTGTCTTCCCAAGTCTTCAGTCCAGGTCACGACAGCTTAGAGCTTTCTCTTCCCTAGTTTACAGATGGACAGTTACCTATTTTATAGCTTGATGGTCATGTTTTTATGAATGCTCAATTGATGGCTGAGTTATTAAAATCGCTTCCTTTCACAGTTAGCATTTTAGTAAGAAGCAATTCTCAGGTGTCACTTTACTGACTTGTATTTCCCCACGTGTTAGCTAGACAAAGGGTTACGACACGCCTGCTGCAGAAACGTTCTCTCAGCATTGCTAACACCACACGGCTGGACCAGAAGCTACGCACACTCAGTTACGGCAGCCCAACTTTTTGGGATTCAGACTTTATGGACAGGTGTGGGGCTTAGTGAGATGATCTGTGAAAGCAGCTTCTGCATTCCAGCATCCTGCCCTGAATGCTCAGACGCCGTTACAGACCAAAACAGAATAATCACAAAAGGAAAAGCCAAAAAAAAAAAATCTGACATTGTCTTAAATAGTTTTGTTTCAACTCTTGGCCAATCATAGATTATAGCTGTGTTGTCCCGTGCAAAAATTTGTTTGCTCAAGGGGAAGACTACCCCCGCCCCTCAGCCCAGTCTTCTCTGAGAAGCTGTGTGTGGAATGCTGGGAAGCACCAGCATCTGCAGCCAGCTTCCCTATTTTTGGAAGAACACATTTTCCTGTGTAAATCCACACACTGTCAAAGTGTTACAGAACAGGAAATAGGTCCCTTTGCTTTAGTATAAAAGGGTCTCAAGATTTTAATTATGTGATGTACTGAGCATATGAAATGAGAGAGTCTTTGTCTAGCTAATGTATTAATATTAATGCATCCCCTACTAATGTGTAATTTTTAAGATTCTATGCATGAGAGGAATGCTATGGCAGAGAAAAATAACAAAAAAAAATGGGTACCAACTTTAATGTCTCCTTGAAAGCAACATTTTTTTTTTGAAACCAGAATTTACCAGGATTATTTACTATCACAAATTCTCAATAAGAAGCCCTTATTTCCGGCTTCAGGGTGATGTCTCCTATGTATCAGCTGCTGGCTCTCTTGGATTTCTTTTCTCTGTCTAACATATTCTCTCATTTGGATTTGCAAAGCACATCATTAGTATTAAATGTCAGAGGTGACTTGAGGAACAGGACTGATCTCTAAAGCTCACAGTGTTTGTAGCTTTAAATTTGAAAATACAAATAAATGTGGTATCACAGAACCCAGCCAAAGGGCCAGTGTGCTTATTAAAATAGCACTGTAGAAATTACAAAAGAGAGAAGAAAGATTAGAGAAAATGGAACATTATCCTTGTCCTTTAAGAAGAAAATCACCTCGGGACTAACAAGGTGACAGGGCAGAGAGGAGAAAGCCAGCTTGCCTGATTTACAGTGTGAAAACAAACTATGCAGCTTTTATCTTTTGATGCTGAGCCCAAACTCAGCAACAATGATACTTAAATTAAAAATGGGAAGATGCATGGGGGATGTAAAATTTCTGCTTTATAATAATAGCTCAGCTTTATATTATCTGAAAACAATAACCATAAAATATTTTAAACTGCCCCATATTCAAAATTCTAGCATCACTGTCTGTAAATGTAAGTCTTGAGCTTAACCTTAAAGTTTTAGGAAGCAGAACGGAACACCAACAACATATTCCATGCCATTATGAGACCAGATTCTTTGTTACATGCCATTCAAAAAAGGCTCTTCATCAACTTAAGATTAAGAAAATATGACTTAATCAGTTACTTCTTGCATGTCTACATAATGCATGTAAAGCATCTTATTAGCTAAGAAAGAAAGAAAGAAAGAAAGAAAAAAAGAAAGAAAGAAAGAAAGAAAGAAAGAAAGAAAGAAAAGAAAAGCAAAAATCCTTGGAAAGCTCACTTCACGGTACAGACCTGTAATCCTAGCTACTTGGGGAGATGAGGCAGGATAGTGAGTTCAAGACTTGACTGGGCTGTGGAGTGAGTGCGAGACCAGCTTGAGTAACAGTGAGACCCTGACTAAAAACCAAAAGGAAGGCTGGGAGAGGAAGGTCCGCAGCTATAGCTTAGGGACAGAGCTCAACCCTCCCTGAATCTAAGTGTCAGCAGGAAGGAAGAGTTACTAGAAGAATAAAATTAAAATATGCTTAAAAACCTTAACACGGGGAACAGGAAGGAAACACACCCATTAGCACGTAGTGATTCTACAAGGACGTCATTGGTAAATACAATGGATTCCTTGTTGACCCGCTGCCATGGAAAAGATGTGTTGTAAATACACACACAGGAATCAGAAAGTCCTTTTGAGACAAAAATATCAGTATTAACTAATTTTGTAGATAGTAATTTTGGCTGGGCAGTGGTGGTGCACACCTTTAATCACAGCATTTGGGAAGCAGAGGCAGGTGGATGTCTGTGAGTTCGAGGTCAGCCTGGTCTACAGCGTGAGCTCCAGCACTGTCAGTATTATTACACAGGGAAACCCTGTTTCAGCTCCCACAAAATACAATGTTCTTACTGTTAATTTTATTTTTTTAAAAAAGCTCCCATACTTGAGGTTATTGATGATTTCATGTTATAACAGCACTTACAAAGTTTTCATTTAGAATATCACCAATTATTATATACAAATTTAAACTGTGAAATAAAGAAGATGAAATCTAATGAAAAATGCTCACTTCATTTGAAAATACAAACTTTAGTTTATATTTAAATTTTCGATAGTAAACAAAATGGGGTGGGGTGGGGTCTCCTATAATAGCAGTACCAGGCTGGGAACAGCAGATGGCACTATTGCCCAAGATGTCATATTGGGATAAGGCCAACTGGTGTTTCAAAGATATCTTAAACACATGCAAAGAGTACATCTTCAACTGGTTCTTTCCAGTTATTAATATTTTATGAACCTATCCAAAGTTAAAAAGCATTTTATGTTAACAAAGAATTTGGGTCAGTTGGTCTAGGTTATTGAGTTATTTGATATGATATTGTTCCAGGAAAAAATATTTATATACTAACAGTACTGCTACAAATCTATGAATAATACAAAGGATTACCCTATTTTCAGATTAAATTGACTCAGATATTAACCAAGAATAGAAAACATCCACAAACACACAGTTTTAAATAAAACAACAATCTCTGTAGCACAAAGCATTTTCAAATGCTTTACAAAAAAACATACTAGAATAGTAAAGTTGGTTAATAAATAAAACTTGTAAGCAAATGCAATTAGAATTTCAAAATTGTTAAGCTAATTTCTTATGAACACAAAATTTAACAAACACAGTATTGCGTTCCTCTTCTCAAACATTTTTTTCTTTATATAAACTATCATAAAAAGTTGCAAAAAAAAGTCACACAAAGGAATCAACCAGTGCCAAATACTATATAATGCAATGAAATCACATACAGTTACAGTAGCTATTTAGAATGGAAACTGGTAAGCTTCCCACTGGATTTTACACTTTCACTACTGACTATAGTTTTATGCACCTATCTATCACTCAAACCAACATATCTTCAATGTTTCTTTCAAAGAGCATATATTAGAAACCTATCCAATCTTAAAGGACTGTTCATAAAACATTCCTGGAAACAAATCTCCAGAAATTCTGTTCATAAGGAACTTGAAAAATCAAAAACCTCCTTAGGTAGAAAAGACCTTGTCTAGAAGAGTACTGGAAGCGGATGCTGCGAACACTGAGTCCTCAGGGAGGCAGAGGGTCCTCAAGACCTCACATGCAGTCCTTGAATGGGGTCCAGCACACGCTCACCTCATAGTAAACTGCTCACTACAGTGAGTTAAATAAGATAAGTAATTTCAGTATGACTATACTAGCAATGGATCTCAGTTAAACGTTATATTAACTACAAGTGACTTGGGTATAAGCATTGTGTTACACGGAAACAAAACCTTCCCTCAGCTCCTCCTGCCTGGGAAGTTTTCATGCCTCTGTTCTCCCTGTCATTTAAGGCCATGTCTAGGCCGACCTTGTGAGGATGCCGCCTCTTGGCACTGGTGGGAAAGAGGCCTCTTTTGTAATTCTCCTGGCATCTGCGGCCTTACACTGACCACAATCTCTGCGTGAGTGGCAGCAGAGCTGTATCGCCGCCAGAGCTTAGTGGAGAGCGCTGTACTCTTCAGAGAACAATTAGTATACATTTGTTGATAACTGAAAATTTCTGGACATTAACATCATTAAAAATAAAATCTTGGGCAAGTGACAAACTATAAGTTTCACCTTAAAAAAATTCAATGTTTTAAAGTGTGTAAGTACTTTGTATGTTGGTGTCTGTGCACACGAATGAATGGGTGGTGCTCACGGAGTCCAGAAGAGGGCACTGGGTCCCTGGAACTGGAGTTACAGAGGTTGTGGCCTCCATGTGAATGCTGGGAGTTGAACTGGGCCCTCCTGAAGACCAGCCAGTGCTTTTAACCACTGATCCATCTCTCCAGTCACTGCAGAGATAGTTTTAGGAGTTGTGGGTTTTGACTGCCTGTGTTAAACTTCACAAGCTGTCGTCTCCTTGGACAAATGGCACATGCTGTGCAGGTCTCAGCTCCCTGTGGCAAGAGAGGAGGGAGAGAGTCCACCCCTCTTCTTCCTTTCAAGTATTTGAGCACATTCAACACAACAACCATTGCTCTGCACACCTGGCTTTAGAAACTGAATGTTCCTCTCACTGAGAGACAAGTTAATATCAAGAAAAATAGAGGAGGGCGGGGTCAGGAGGGAGCCAGGGGAGCTATGTTAGAGTAGGGAAAGGAAGAACGCCCTGACACACTGACATTCCAGCAGAGAAGGATGAGATGAAAAAGTATACATCTGTGCTCGGTGCAAGGTCTGTAGATCACTAACCTCACTCAGTAAGTGAGCACTATAGACACGCTTTGTGCCACTCGGCTATAGTACTAAAGCTGCTGCAGCCGCCAACCTGCTTTGAATCCAACCAGGCGTCACCTGGCTTTGGTTCACTCATCCCGTGTGTGCACTGTGGTGTGGCAGGAAAGCCTTGGAGAAAGAACAGGGAATAGGAGTACTAGAGGGTAGTCCTGTGCACACAGTGGACCAGGGCAGTGGGTGAATGGGGAGGCTACTCCATTGTCACAGCTGCTAGCACCCAATACTTTCAGATGGAGGGGTTTTGCCACTTCCTATGGCATGATACCTCAAGTGGTTGAATCTCTGTTTATTTAAAGAAAATCTGCTGTGGTCTCATGCATAAAAACCTTTGCTCCGGTTATTATTTGTGACATCTTTCTGGTGGGAGACATGATGGAGGCTAGTTTTCATTTAAATGGTCATATGTGTTATTCTGGCAGCAACAGACGGTTTGGACTAACTACTTCACACATTTACGTATAACTGCTGGGATAACATTACCATTCTCACTGCAAAATGAGAAGCTGAGGGCCATCAGTAACTCAACCAAGGTCATGTGGCTAGGTGGTGATAGAACTGAGATCCGATCCCTGACCAGTTATTTAGCCACTGTTTCTAAAATGAATCATTTACTGTTCTTACACCAAGGAACATCTTTCCCCCTTACTCCATGCATTTACTAAGAATAACAAATATATGTGGGATCGTGCTTATTCTGCACTCTGAATGTAGCAAAATGTATCACAGCTCTACCTGGAGAAGAGATGTACACATGGTCTTGCTCGTCTGGCATTATATTCACAGGGATTATAGAAATTTATTTTCAGAATCTTTTACACTTAACATTTTTGAAAGAATTATTATGTCACATTCTTAAAATCTTTATAGTGAACAACAAGAAACAGTTTCTGAAAGCCTAGCATTTCCCACTTGAGACTACAAATAACCCAACCAGGAAAAATTTTCACATCAGTTCTTTATTTACGGTGCAACAAGCGCTATTAGAGAAACAATTGCAATTTCCATGAATCTGGTTGCTATGCAGTCCAAGTATAAAGACCATTAGTTTATCCTTGTTCGAGATGTGGTAAACCTGGGAGTCAAGTCTCCTTTAATGCAATGATAAGAAATAATCATTCCAGTAGAAGTAAGGCTGCTGGAGTTTTCTATTTTAACGAGGGAGAAGAAAGGCATGTAACTTGAAGAACCCAGATTAGCAGATCAGAATAAGGAACCTGCAGGTACTGTCTGCTGTCCATTTTAATTCCAGAATTGTTATTGACTCTAATTAAAATTCTGTAGATGGAAGGCTGAATGTTTCTAAGGAACTCAGAATGAATGCTGTCTGCCAGGCATCTCCAACACCTATAACCACACACAGCCCGCCTGTCAGGAGAGCTGGTGCAGACATCTCGGGGCACACCACATTTGTCACTGTGGCTAATATCAGAGATACGCAGCTCTTTTTTCTTAGCACACAAAAGCAAGATATGTAATTCAATGCTCAATTTACCCTTGTCTCACAGGAGACTTTTCCCCGCTAATTGATAGAAATTAAGCCATTAATCAAGCCACTAGCCATCATTCAAACCAGGGAAGATGAATACAAACTTTCATCATAACCACCTTCCCCATTTTAGTGTTCATTAGCATTAATTTTTAATGCAATTATGCTATTCTTTTACGCTGAGCTCATAAATTACTGCTCTTTTGTTGCTGGCTGGCCTTGTAAAATCCAAACTAATGCTTTGTGCTCTGATCTTAAAGGCAATTACTAGGTTCCTCTATCTTTTATATCTTTGCATCCTCAATAACCTTTATATATAACTAATATCCATGAGTGACTATGCCTGTTTTTCTAAAGCCTTAATATAAATCTTGGTGTATATAAGCATAGTCAAATATAGCTATAATAAACACAGACATATATCACAGACATTATAAAATGCATGTATTCATATAAAAATAAGATCTCACAAATTTACACTGACATTTAGGTTTAAATAGAAAGATATCTTTGTGATTTAAGATAAAAATGCAGTGCATTATTGTATCAAACTTATACCTTTTATAACAAATTAGGGAAACAGGAATATTAATAAAGGTCTATCAAACATTTACATGAACAACTACTTAAAACAGGATAACTTAAGTTTCAAGATCCCTAGGTCCACTGCCTAGGATAACTACCTCAGGTTAAAATCTGTATATTATTGATTTATTTGGTGGTGCTGAGGATCAAATTGAGGGCCTTGTACATGACAGGTAAGCTCTTTTCCACTAAGCTATACCTCTGACCCTAAATATTAATTTCAAAAAACATAGAATTTAAAAATCAACGAGACAGAAGTGAAGAGTACAAAGACTAAAAGATCCATTTATCCAAAGGTATGCTTGGAAGTATATTGGGTAACTCCAGGGCCTTCTATCATGTAAAGGGGAAGCTCTGGACAATCAGAAGATCATGACGAAAAGAAAAGACATATTTTTCAGAATAAATGTTAAGCCTACACAAACCACATGCATTTAATTCTCTGTTTCCAATAAGGCAACAGGACACACTTGTGTCCCACCTCCCAAAGCCCTAATGATGTTTACTCTCATCGTAAAGAAGACAGAAAACCTATTTCTAGCCTGCCCAGCTCTTGCAGCAATGCCTTTGCCTCTGTTTGCAAGCTATGCTTGGCATGCACTAAGACTACTGCAGGAAAGTTTAGTGAGGGAATGTTGGGTGTGCTGAATCACACAGCTGCAAGGCTCCCCCAAGCTGCTGAGGCTGAAGGAGGCGATGGGAAGCACACTCAAGAGCTGACTAAAGAAACATCCCAACTGCTCACTTTTTAGGACAGAAGAGAGATGATGGTGGCTGGATTTTGCTTTCTTATGTGTCGTTTCTGACCAGCTCTTTGTTTTCACTTTTGATAAATAAAACAGTCTTACCTGGATCAGGAGCAGTGAGAACAGGGCCAGGCAATTACCTGATACTATGCTTTTATGTCAGAAGTAGGAACCTAACGTATTTGTATTTGAGCATCAAAGCCATCAGTAGAAAGCTATGGATCCTCATCCATTTTAGTTTTGTACACACATGCTTTATTTGGACCCAGAAATTTAGGGGGAACATTCACAAGGTCAAGGTAGGCCTTAATAAAGCTTACTTTAAAGCTGTAATTTTAAGTACTTACCGTTAGTATCTCTTTTAAAATGCTGTAATACATTATAGTATTTTTTAAGGAGGGGGTAAATACAGCATGCTATTCCATTTGTTACCATCCCCCTCCTCCTCTAAGAGACCAACATTGTATATACAACTTCAAAGTATATCAATAGCCACATACATCACCTTAGGTATTCACCATGAAATATTGTCAGAGATTCAGAGACTAAGGAATCACTTGGTGTAGTAAGGGAATCATGCAAGTGAAATAAAAGACTGAAAGATGACTTAAACTTCAAAACGGGGGATATAATTTATTACCAAAAGTTACAGCTCGGAGGATCAAATGCTCTGACAGGTGGAAAGACATTTTATAAACAGTGACTCCCTGCTAGCTCCCACACTGGGCAGCACTATGATCGAGGTAGACAGTGTCTTCACTGTCACCAACAAGGTCCTTGCGCTCCTCTTCAGTCTCCCTCCCTATCTTGGCCACCACAGACCTGCTTCCTGCCACTGTAGTCTGCAGCGTCGAGAATTCGATATAAATGGCCTATCTGATTTCTTCCACTGAGGATGCTTTTGAGATAAAACCACGTTGTTCTTTATATGTTTTAGTGTATCCTTTTAGTGGTGGTAGAATTTTAGTATATGGATAACTACACTTTTCTCCATTTGTTTATTCATTAGTGGATATAAGCTGTTTTTGGTTTTGTGTAATACAATTACCATAATATTCATGGACAAACTTTTCTAAGGAATTTAAATTTTATTATTATATGTATGATGTATATGTCATAATGTATGTGTGGAGGTAAGAGAAAAATTTTTCAGAGACAGTTCTTTCTATCATGGGTTACGGGGACTGAACTCGAGTAATCAGATACGCATGGCAAGCAATGTAACCCTCCTGAGTCACTTCAATGTCCTGTAGGGACGTTTTTCTGTGCTTTGCTTCTCTTGCTAGTGAATATTACTTTAACATTAGAGTGGATGGATTCTATGGTATGTATGTTGAATTGGCAAGTTGGATGAGGATATAGTTCAACAGCAGAGTGTTTAACTAAGGTCTGAAGTGCTGGGTTCAAGTCCTTGCACTGCCAGTCTGAATTGCAAAACTACAAAAAACCAGCTGTGTCACTTTGTCGTATTCCCACCAACAGTATATGACACAGTTGTTCAATATCATCAACATTTGTAGTATTTTAATTGGCATACAGTGAGATATTATTGCTGATTTAATGTGTACTTTCTGGATGATTAATGATATTTAATTTTTTTATACATTATTGGCCACTTGGTAACTGAAATATATGTTCAATGTATGCCCTTTTGTTTTTTAAAAAAATCATATTTCTTATATTCCTATCATTGAGTTATGAAGTTTAAAAAACTGTTTTAAATATGTCTTTAGGCTATTGTACACACCTTAAGTATTATTTATGAAACTTTTTATACAAATAAGTCCTTTTTATACAAAAAAAATGTTTTCCCATGTTTAATACAATTAATTAGGCTGATTTAAGGAGAACGAGTCTTATTTTCTTCAGTTTATTTTGATAACTTTAGATAAGCTTGACTCTCTCCTTAATGATGTCACAAATATGATAAACCAGATATATGAATTGTATGCATAGCTGATTTTTAAAAATTAACATATTTTGGGAAAATTGCTCAATAGTTTTCATTTAAAAAAATTAAGACAAAGAGTAGCAAAAAATCAGTAAATGATTGTATCCTTTATAAAAATGAAGAAAAATGTTTAAGCTGTTACAATACATCATGAAATCAGTAAAGAAAGCAAGGCCAGACCTCACATTAGCCAGAATCAACAACTTAGATCTGATAAGGAACAGGGTATAAGGAAGGGAAGGGTACTGAAAAACAGGAAATGAGGAACTTTCTAGCCCTTCTTCAGTGGCTTTAGGGAAATCAGCTTCTGGAATGAAGTATTATCAATACTGACCATTAATTTGCTAATATTTTTCAAGAGAAAAACAATACCGTGAGTTGTGAAACAAATAACAGGGAAGCTCTGCTCTGTTTATAGGTGAATTATGTCAGAAAAGTTTGTTCTAAGTTTGAGTTTCACAAATGATTGTATTGCTACTCAAACTTTACCACTGAGCACTCCATTCTTCCGAGCTGGGATACTGTGTTACTACAGCATCAGTGTGGTCCTCTG
This sequence comes from Microtus pennsylvanicus, assembly GCF_037038515.1. Lineage (NCBI taxonomy): Eukaryota > Metazoa > Chordata > Mammalia > Rodentia > Cricetidae > Microtus > Microtus pennsylvanicus. Next base: position 35,898,955 of record NC_134594.1, on the reverse strand, counting down.
TTCCCAGGGACGGGTTTGTTATTCCACGGAAAAGAGCAGGTGTTTGTAGACTGATAGACTTGGAGGAGGAAACAACGATGGGCGGTAAAATCTGGGATTAGCATAGAACAGGGGGGTTTGTAGATGAAAGCAGGTAGGACTGCAGTGACATTTCATCTGTATTTTAATAAATAAAGCTTGCCTGAGGATCAGAAAAGTAAAACAGCCACACTGGCCGGCCTTACAGACCAGGCAGCAATGACATTACCTTTAATCCCAGTAGCCACACTAGTTTGCCATAGAAATCAGGCAGTAGTGGTGCATGCCTTTAATCCTAGAAGTAGAGAGGATTATAAAACGGGAGGAGACAGCTCTCAGTCTCATTCTGAGATTCCTGGAGGCAGGATTGCCATTTTCAGACCGAGGTAGAGGTAAGAGGCAGTGGCTGCTTTGCTTTTCTGACCTTCAGGCTGAACCCCAATTTCTGTCTCTGAGTTTATCACTCGTGCTTCATAGGACAGTTTAAGAAAAGTGGTGGGGTGAGCAGAGTCTTTTCAACAGCTCTGAGCCGCGTGGTCCAACTGCTGGGAAGGGGTGGGAAGACGCTTGCTCTAGGCTATGGTTTCAAGGCAGGGCAATATAATTTGTGAGCGACTGACCAACACTTTCCACATTACTGCTAAGGATTCATAGCACACACTGATAAGTAACCGGTGTTCAGATGACAGTGCATCTTTGGAGAGGACAAGGTAGCAGTGTTAGTGGCAATCACTCTGTGAGTATCTCAAAGTCTCCACAGACATCTGTGAGGAGCCCGCAGAAGTGGAAACCTTGCAGACTTCTGAAACACAGCAACCACTGGTAGGACTCTAAGTGTGCAGTCAGGGAGCCCCACTGAGTCGGGTAAGCACGTCACTCCAAGTCAGGAAGAAACAGTGACAAATGTAGATAGCATCCGATCCATAACACTAAATCTACATGTTCATATACATATTTACGTACGCACACATACACGCATGACTACTCAACTTCATTTAATTACCACAGACTATCATATTACAAAGTATACATTAAAAACAAACATTTGACAATGAAACCACTGCAAATCCACAATTAATTTTAAGCATTTCAAGAAGAGGTTTTACCAGCTGACTCAGGGCTTGATCCTGGCAGCCAGATGGACGGAGGGTCAATAATCCAGAAGCAATGAGACAGCGATTAGCCAGACAGTAAAACAAGTCCCTGGGAGCAATTACTGTCCAACATGCCAGAAAGCTATTTGACCAAAATGCTCTGAAATGGATTTAGAAGGTGAGTTTCGGTGTCTCCCTGCTGCCCCAACCTCACAGTTCTGTATACTACACACATTCACGAAAATTACTGACAACAAAACGTCTTTGTTCAAATGTATCTAACTGTAGAGAGACGGATGCACTGACGTAAGTGCTCCTGCAGGGGACGACTGCTAAGAGGCTGTGTTTGGTCCTTTGTGTCTCTACCTAGAGACACTGCCCAGCTGGAAGCTCAAGGAGAACCTGACCGAGGAGAAGCGTCTTATTGATTGTGCTGGAATTCTGACACAAATAGAAATGGGTCAGACCACTATATATATTGTATGTGGGTGTGTGTCTAAACAATCTGGTTTAAGGTCTAAAAAGAATAGTATCTGTGTCACAGTAAACACTTACAAGAAATCCAGTGTACCTGCTGAATGAGGAGATGAAATATTGAAGAGACAAACCATTATGGCCTAAAAACTATTCTTCATAGGGAAGAAAACTTTGTAAAATCTCTATCTCTTATAAAATAATCTTACAGGAAATTCTAGACACATGCCTAAATGTTACTGTTTCATTGTTTCTGAAATTACTTTGTAGAAGAAAGGTCACATTTCTATTTCCTCCTTTCTCACTATTAGAAAAACCTTTTTTTTTTTTGTAAGAAATTTATTTATTTATTTATTTATTTTTCAAGCCACCTGCAGTTTCCCTTCCCTCCTCTCCTCCTAGTCCCTTCCCCCTTCCTGTTTCCACTCCAGAATCCACTCCTCCTCCGTATCTGTTTAGGAAAGAGCAGGCTTCCCATGAGTATCAATACAACATGGCATATCAAGATGCAGTAAGACTAAGCATATCCCCATGTATTGAGGCTGGGCAAGGCGACCCAGTATGAGGAGCCAGTAAAAGACAGCCCCAGCTACCACTGTTAGGAATCCCAGAAGAGGCCCAAGCTACACAACTGTAACATAGATTCAGAGTGTCTATGTCAGTCCTGTGCAGGCTCCCTGGCTGTTGGTTCAGTCTCTATGAGCCCCTGTGAACCCAAGGTTAGTTGACTGTGTGAGTTTTCTTGTGGTGTCCTTGACCCCTTTCGCTCCTACAATCCTTCCCCCCCCCCCCCCCCCCCGCTTCTGCACGTTCCCCTGAGCTCCCCCTAATGTTTGTGTGTGGGTCTGCATCTGTTTCCATCACTTCACGACAGGGTACATATTTGGTTTTCCTTCTCTTTACTGCCTGCAATGCCTCATTTTCCTATATTGGACCCTGTAAACCTTAGGATATACCAAGGCTCATGCACTATCTAGATGACTGTTAATTCATACCCATATAAATCTTATGATTTTTAAATTATATACCTGATGACCCCCTAAATCATTAGCTCTGGTCCTGGTATATTTTTCAGTCTCTAGATTCATCTACCATAGCCTTATTTTTTCTCTCCCACTCCATAAATTCAATTTATTACTCACCATTGGCTTCCTGTCACATCTAGAATAAAATTCAAACTCCATGCCCATACTATGGTAATTTATATATCTGAATATTTGGTTCTTAGCTGGTGGACTGTTTAGGTAGGATTAACAAGTTTGGCCTTGTTGGAGAAGTGTATCATTGAGGGTTGGCTTTGAAATCTCTCTTTGTCTTTCTATCTCTGCCCCCTTTCCCTGAGTATCTTCCTGCCTTTGGATCAGGATGTAAACTTTAGCCCATATCTACCTACCTGTCACCAGCTACGATGATCACGGACTAACTGAAACTGATCAAATATTTTCTTTTATAGGATTTGCCTTGGTCACAGTGCATCTTCACAGCAATAGAACAGTAACTAAGATGTATTTTCAAGGCCTCTGCTAATCTGGTTCCTTTTAAATTCTTCAACCAAATCTTTAACACTTCCTTAGTTATGCTGTCTGTTCTATGCTTCCTCAGCTCTCCACCTTATAGAGGATGGGTTCCCTCCATCAAGAATTCTCTTTGGATGCTAAGTCCTGGCTTTTATCAGATTTACCTTCAATCCTAGCTTTTCAGGGAGACTTTCCAAGAACACAGGTCTATAGTGGCTGCTGCTATAGCAGCAAAGGAAGGGAGTGGTGAGCTATGAGGCTCTTACTAGATAGACTCCAAGTGAGACATGATAAACATCTAAAACAGGATAATAGCCATATTTTGGATGTAGAGTCAACAGAAATTTCGAGGGAAGGATGAATCAAGGTTAGTTTTCAGTTTGATGAATTAGGCAATTAGACAAATGAAGGCCTTGTCATTAAATGAGAAAGACTTAGGGGTAGAGTTCAAAGTTCAGTTTTGAAGACGACAGCCTGAGATACCTGTTGTTAAAGAAAATTAAAAAAAAGAAAGAAAGTCTCCCAAGTCTGAGTTCAGAGAAAGCCTAGCCTAAAGAAATACCTGGCAGTAGAAATAGGAGCAGGGAAAGCATGTGGCGAAAATGACAAATTTACCTAAGGAGAAAAACAGGAAAGCAGAGGTCTGAGTTCTGGAGACTGGGTAGAAAAAAATGGGCTAAGATCGCCAGAAAAACAGATGAGATAGTCTGAATGTTGCTAGAAGGCAGAATATGAAAATAATTTCACCAGACTTAGCAAAACAGAAATATTGGTGATTTTAACAAAAGCAAGCAGCTTTGTTAGAGTATTATGGCAAGTTACAGTTGGGAGGGCTTGCTGGGTAAAGCAACACTCCTTTAGGAGAAAGACAAGTGGATTGTGTGCTATTGTGTAGCAATTTACTCTGAGACAAAACCTTCCATCCTGCAGGGAAGCACTAATCTTAGGAAGTAACAACTCAAAGGCTTTAGAAAGTCCCTGAAACTGACCGGATATGCTAGTCTCCTAATGACTGCTGATACAGTCTCTTAGACAAGGAGAGTTGCTAGAAGACTCTCAAACTACTTGAGCCACTAAGAACAGGAAGAGGCAGACCAACTGAGCTGACTTGCTGAGCTATTCTCCAGGTAGTACAGTGGCCTGCAAGGGATTCAGTGAACTCCCCGGGACTCCTGCCTTTGTGAACCATGGCATGTTGGGGGTAGGGTTTTGATCATTCAGTTGACTTTGAGCCATTTCTCTTCCTGTAAGTAGCCCCTTACCTATACTCCTGTAAGTAACCCCAATAACTCATGGGTTCACCAAGTTGGACTTTGGTAGTATCCCTACTTGGGTCCGACAACAGTTGTTGCCAGTTCCCTATCTGTGGTCAATAGACTTCTACTCATGTCTCCCTAGGAATATTGTCACGCAGCAGATGGACGGCTTCATATGTCTACTTGATGAAAGAAATGGTAAATTAGTCAGCTAGGAAGTGGTACTGTCCTCGCTGACTGTTCAGGTGCATGCTAGCTAGGTGACTGTGCTATTACCTACAGAGTAATACACAGCTACAAACGTGACTGAGGTGCATGCTAGCTAGGTGATCGTGCTATTACCTACAGAGTAATACACAGCTACAAACGTGACTGAGGTGCATGCTAGCTAGGTGATCGTGCTATTACCTACAGAGTAATACACAGCTACAAACGTGACTGAGGTGCATGCTAGCTAGGTGATCGTGTTATTACCTACAGAGTAGTACACTGCTAGAAAGCAACTAGTAGGCTCTCACTGTAGTTACTTCTTCCAAGAAATCTTTATATTATAGAGTCTGCAAGGAAATAGTCCAACTTAATCTCTATAAAAAGCAAATGCAAACACTGATAATGAACACTGAAAGCATCATCTTACTGCTTTATTCTCACCTGTTCTTAGGTTCAATGGAGTAAAATTAGTGAACAATTTTGGATGCATATGTAATTTGATATAGCACATTATATATATATATATATATATATATATATATATATATATATATATATATATAAATTGGTCCATAAAAGGAGTAATGCAAATATTAAATAATTTATGTCAATAACATATCCAAAAGGTACAAATCATGTTCAAAAGGGAAACAAATGACATTTATTCGACATATATATATTTGGCATATATATATATATATATATATATATATATATTCTACTACATATACTATAAAGCATAGTATGTTATGGATAGTTAAGTAAGGAGACTGAGATTATGGGATAAACAGAGGAAGAGAGTAGAAAGGCACATGTAACAGGCACAGTCCCTTCCCCCTGCAAGACATGAAAAACCAAGAAGTAAAACGATGAGAAACAAAGGATAAGGACACAAAGAGGACTGGGTGGGACACAGCGGTGCCCGAACACACCGCACTAGTCACTAGTTGACAGGGGCCATGCATAATCTGGTGACTGTAGGCTCAGCACTGATTAAGACTTTCAGAATTAAAGTCCAAACCATTTACAATTCCTTACTGAAAAAACAATAAAGTGTTTTAAAAAAGAAAAACCCTACAACAATATTTAGTGCACTAGACTAAAAGCTAAGCTATTATAATAACTCTCACACGGAAAAGCTTTTGGTTGAAGTCTGAAAGTTAGGTGTGAGGCCCCAAGCCTGATATCCCAGCTACCCAGAAAGCTCGGCAGGGCTGACTGAGCAAATAAGTTCAAGGCCACCCAAGACAACACAGACGTGATATTCCAGACAAAAGCAAAACAAAAACAAACAGAAAAGAAAACTAAAGCAGGGTTGAAAGGCTCCCTCCTGACTTTGTTTCAGTCCTCAGAACACAATCCTAATCTGACTATGAAACAGGAGGTCTCACAGTTTAGTTCATATACAAAGACCACATACTTCCCTCAAGTGCTTCCTCCCCTGAGGGTGCTGCCACGAAAGCCTTTTCCTTTACAATGACCATTCCTAATAGCAGCTATAAAATCTGCTCAGGGGACAGCCCTGTGGCGGTTAACACACTGCTGAGACTTGGCTGAAGGAGGGTTTGTTAGTGTCCGTGTGAGGAATTTATCCACGGAACACACTGTTTTAGTTTTGGCCGTGCTAAACTGCATTCCACTCTTAACTCTTTAAATAACCAGGCTCTTTCTTCTCTAGATTTCACGTGTGCTGCTTCCTTTGTCAGCAGACATTCCTAGTTTTAATCTACACAACACTTTGTTTTTTTCTTTGACTCTTACCTTGGAGTTTGCCTTCTCCAAAACATTTATTTAGCCTAAACATCGTGAGAAATGCTAAAACTGAATTCTGTTTACAGTTTTCCAGTTCTTCCCTTAGGGTAGATGCTTATCAACCAGTCTTACCGACCTGACCTGAGTTTTCCCTATGCAAAAGTTAGCACAAATACCAACCCTATGATGTCTTCTTCAAATCTTTATCATGTACAATAGTTTCCTTAAACTCTGAACGTACCATTTATTTCATACTCTGTAGATTACAGCAGTGTATGCTTTGAGTCACTAGGTGCTATAATACAGAAGTAATCAAAGAAGGTGTACTCCTATTTAGCATACAGTAGGGATTCTTAACTGTCAGCATGCTCAGTGAATTGCTACCCAAAACTAGTCTTCCAGCGGAAGCTGCTGTAAGAGCTAGCAGAAGCTGCTGTAAGAGCTAGCGCAGTCTTATGTCAAGCGAGGGTTAATCTAGGAAGACCTTCAGCATGACAGGTGCATCCAGTGACCACAGTTATAAGCAACATGAATCCCACAAGACAAAGCCGGCCTCATAAAAAGTGCTGTAGTAGCTATATAAAGTCATAAATAAAATAGTGTATTATACAAAAGTTCTGCAGTGCTCTGGTAATAGATGTTGACTGAATTGATTATTCACTGACAGTCCTCAACAGAGTTCTGTGAATGCATCAACTGGGTAATGAACAGCTATTAAGTTTATTGATTTTCTGATTTCCATTGATACCTAATAGGCTGAAGCTACACATCAATATTTGTGTTAGTTATACCTAAGAGCTCACAATTCTGACAAATGAAAACCTCAAAAGTCTAAACAGTATAAATGAATGGAAATTTAAAGGTCAAACCTCAGAACTGAAATGAAACAGCAAATACAGGAATCTGAGAAACTTAAAATTCAGCAGAGACAGCAGTGGTTACCTCTTTCCTCTAACGAACTTTTGTTCCCGAGTCCTAACAATGGAAGCCTTTCACGCTGCTTCCTTCCACCGTCAGGATTGTGTTGTTTACACAGTGTGGAGCTCACACCCAGATGAACTTTTCACTGTGCTTCCATACGCTCAGTACTTATAAAAAGCCCTGTGTGAGGTGCGTTGCTTTCTTCGGGTTTTACTTAAACGACTGAAGCTCAGTGAGGTTAGATGATACAACCAACTTTATTCAACCAGGAAACAGAAAGGCCAGTATGTGAACTTGGGCCTTTAAAAAAGTCCTAAGAAGCCATAAAGACTCCTTTAATCTGCCTACTCTTTCCATTTTCACTGTATATTAGCGTAATTCTTTAGCTACACTATTACACATTTTTGTAGCATATATTCTGTTTTGTGTTTTGCCTTTTCATCCCCCTTATCTTTCTGTTTTCCCCATGAGCCAATTTTTGTGTTTGTTCATTTGTTTCATTTGAAATATTCTTTGCTGACATTCTTATATGTGATTCCTCACTGTCCTTAGTTGTATAATTGAAAATTCCACCTTATTGAATTTTCACTCTTTGTTGATTTTACAGAGGCCTCCTATCCAGTCCCCTAAATTCTTGAATTATCTATCTATCTATCTATCTATCTATCTATCTATCTATCTATCTATCTATCTATCTATCTATCTATCTATCCATTTCTTTGTGTGCATGTGTGTGTTGCCATGCAAAGTCATGGAAAGCTAGTGGAGGTCAGAGGACAATTTTTTGGAGTTAGTTTTCTCCTTCTCTTGTGTAGGTCCTTGGGCTTACTCAGGCCCTCAAATGTGGCAATGAGTACCTTTACCTGCTGAGAAATTTCACCCTTATTGTCCACCATTAACTAGGCTAATTATCATTGCACAAAGGCTCTCCCACTAATAGGCTTGTCGTAGTTGCAGAAAAGCACCAAAATATGGGTTGGCTTTTGAGTGAGGCTTTAGAAGCTTTGCAAATCCCACGTGCGAGGCTATCATGTATGCGGGCACTCTTCAGCATCTCCACTAAAAACTCTTGGTACTTTAGTGGTCCCAGGACGGTCTGCGTAAAGGAGATATATTTTCAAAGCTCAGGCTAAATCAGTGACCAGTTTCAATGTCCCCGCTACTTTTTACTATCAAATTTATTCTACCACAGTGGTTTAAGATCAATAGCTGCAGTATCAGCTAAGTACCTGTTAAAAACAAAACCACTGCTTCCCATCCCAGATGCCTTAATTAGGGACTTTAGGCTACATGATTTTGAGAATTACTGGTCTATATTGATTAAAGAGAAACTTAATCTCACAAGTATGTTAATGAGACAAATAAATAAAAATAAGGTTAAGTGCTTATCTAGAGAAAGGATAACAATTTACAACATAAATTTAAGCTCTAATTGTACTACTAGAAATATTATTAGGGATATAACATTAATATTTAATATCCATGGCAAAGAATATGGTTGGTATAAACGTCACAAAAGGACAGGATACTTCCAAAATTCTTTTCTTTATGAATGATATTACCTCTATCACACTTATAGATATGTGTGTTTGTATGTACACATTGTATTTTGGTGTTAGAACTACTTTGTGAGGTTGACAACGGGCAAGACAGTAACTAGTTTCAGGCTGTGTAAGGCATAACTTCTGCTGTGACCACTTGACTCTGTAGTACAAAAATGACATCATACACTACAAACAAATGAGTGTGGTTTTATTCCAATAGCATTTTATTTTTAAAACTACCCTGTGGGACAAATGTGACCAAATGTCAGTATCTTGCTGATCCTTAACCTAAACTGCCATTAAACCACATGTCTATTACTTATACTTCCTGAGTGACTGGGGGCAGTGTGCGCAAAGGCAGGATCCCAATGCTGCATGGATAATTCACAAAGACATTGCCTTCTGTGAAGAAAAATGCATGTACCAGGATAAATGAAGATTCTGTGTAGATTGCTGAAGGCATTCATAGAATTAAATTTTAAAGAGAATCTTTTTCAGAGCAAGATTATAAAATGCCCATTTATGCTTAAGTTGGTGATATGTATTTAATAAGTATTCACTAAATATCTGTTGACTTAATGACTAGTGAGCTTTGTGAAAATGGAAATATTCTCTGCCAACTATCATTTGGAATTGAGTTGAGTGAGGAATGTAACCCGTTGTAGAGCGCTCGCCTCACATGCATGAGGTCCTGTCTCTTTAATCGTTGATATGGAATAAAATAAAATAAAAGAATGAAGTTGACTGACTCTGTTTTAAAAAAATTGATTCAGAGAAACTGTATTAAAATAAACAAACAACACAGGCATGGAGTACATATTCTGTGTTAGAACCCTGGTTCTACTACACAAGTAATTATGGGAAAATTATTCTCCTTTCCACGTCTTGGTCTCCTCATCGGCAAAATGCCATCGACTTGAGGTGAGTCTTCTGAGTATAAAAGCAAACAAGAATATAGAGATGAGGTACAGATTCTGGGGTTTGATAGGTCTGTCACTTTTCTCTGCTGTTTGCTAAGCAGGAACCAAGAACACAAGGCACTGACATTTCTTTACAACTACATTCCAGATAAAAGAGAGAATACTGCAATACCGAAGCAACTGAACACTTACAAAAACTTTATCGTTTAAATCCAGACATCCACTCCACCCTTAATTAACTATTACTACCCAGTCAGTTTAACAAAAACATCAAATAATTCTGCATGGAAACACCCTGTCCATGAATTCACAACCTTAACAACCTCCCATCACAACATCAGGCTTTTTTTTTTGTCTGCATAGCATATTAGTGCAAAAGTACTTGGGACAATTTTAATAATTAAATGAAAATAATTAAGTTTCCAAATATCATTTTAAAAATTAAGGCAGTAAAATAGATTTCTTATTAAAAAAACACAGCACTATTTTCATTGTAACTCAATAATAGTTTCTCAATAATTCCCTTTAATTTTTCTCTGACAGGACAGGTTCATTCATTTTTTTGATAAGACATTCATTTTAGTACAATTATTGCAATACCCTGCAATTCAGAAACTTTATTATCTTTCAGAAGGTTAATAAGATATCAATCTCTTCCCTTAGTTTGCTATCAAATCACCTTAACATTTTTATCTATTAAAATTATATTAAAGTAACAGGAGATTACTTACAGCTGTGTAGAAATATATAATTGTTCAAAGGAAAATTAAAGTTTTGTTACAGATTGATTACCTAAGATAATTTCTTACATAAGTAGATAGCTATCATATATATTAAATACTATATCTATTATATTGTTATAAAATACCATAATTTGGAATACTTATTGCTCTCCTATCAGTTTATTTCTTCTAAAAACTTGAAAATACACTGGCATATAAGGCACTCTAAAACTATTTCATATCGCTCTATACGTTTTCTTAATTTGTCCCACATTCTTTTCTTTGTGAAATGTTAATGAAAAGATTAAGCCTACATATATAGAGATGACAGTGAATGGCAGATGTGGAGAGAGCCTCTCGGGAGGCAGGAGAACCTAATGAAGCCACACTTGCTCATGAGGGACACAGGGTGGGCTTGGAGGACCTGCTCTCATCTGGTCCTTTAGGAAAGAATACAGAGTGATCTGAATTCAAAGTCAGAATGAAATGACGCAGTGCCTTCTTATTTATATAAGTTCTTTTCTGCTAAAAGTTAAAAAGTCACCTGCATTAAAACCAAAGAAAACAACTTTTCCATATTTTTAATTGACAAGAGGATATTAAATCTATTCCCAACCCCTCTAACAGTGATAGAAATGAGAATAACCAACTTTGGAAAAGAGGGATTAGAATACAAGTTGGGGACTCATTATGATTCTTATATTGAAAGATTTACAAACATGAGTTCAGCTTATGGCTTTGACAACAAACTTTAGTAAATGGACTAACCAGAAGTCTGACCTTAGGCAATAACTAATGAACCTGAGAGCATTTTAATATATTTTCTTATCACCAAGTGAAGCACTTTAAGTTATTATAGTCAGGCTGCATGACCTCATACAATTGAATCATGCTAGAGGCAAATAGGCTAATGCCTTTGATAGCAATTAGATAAAGGCAGGATGTTAACTTGTACCTTAAAAAGTGTTAAACAGAGGGACTCAACTCCTGGTTTAACATAGTTAGAAATAACCTACATATATAACAGCAGAGGTTAATATGGCAATGGCCTCTTTCACATGTCAAAAGAAAATTAATTTTGTTTTATTTTAAAAATTATTAGGTTATTTTATTTTTATAAAGGACACTTTGCTAGTTTCTAAAAACATCATGATATTCTCCAATATTAGAGCAGCTCCCTTTAATGTTTATAATTTCTAATATACTTAGCAGTAGTTGAACAACATATTCCTGTCAGTTATAGCCAGAGAGTCATTTATCTGAGCTGGACAGGGCAGAGGACTACAGTGAGATCAAATGATAAAAGAGAACAATAAAATAATATGACATAGATACTAAAATCTATGATGTCACTGATTGTGATACACAATTCTAAGTATCAAGTATGAGAAGTATATAATTCTAAGTAAAAGTAGTTTTTATTAAACTATTTTCATAATATACTTATTCAAATTTTATAGTTATTAAAAGAACTCTTTCAAACTTAAATTTATTTGTTATTATATATCACTCCTGCACAGATAGAAGACACAGACAAGAGATTCAATTGGTTATAGTATTTCTAGAACTTCTTCCCATCCGCTAATGATACTTTCTAATCTGTGCACTTAGGCTTTTGTGTCCACATCTTCGTTCACAATAACGTTCTGTCATCAGAAGTACTTGTGAAACTTCAAATTGCATGACCCAATGGGTGTGCATCCACAAAGATGCAAATCACAATTATAATCCATAAATATAAACAATTAGGGAAGCATTACATTCTATTTCATGAACATATACAATTATTATATAGCAATGAAAACCAAACTTTAAAACAATAGTATTTCCAAGGCATCCTTGCATTAGGGCATTCCAAGCCCCTCTCTTCCCTGCCAGCCCATGTTTTGACAATCAGTTAGTACATTTTATGCAGTTTTTTCTTTTTTTAAGATAGGGTTTCAAGTGGACCACCCTGCCCTTGAACCTGCTGTGTATCCTGGAATGAGCTTGGGTTCCTGATCTTGTTGCCAGCTCTGGTGTGCTGAGCTTATATGTGTGCAACACCATACCTTGCTCTAACAAGCAGTTTCTTAAGTGTTATCTAATGTGTGAGTAGACCAGAGGAGGGGTTCATTTCCCATCCTTGAGTGGTTCTAAGAACACTTCTTGATAGTCAGTGGAGGGCTAACTGACACTTTATGTGCCCAAAATAACAACTTAGTTCACCACCGAACAGACAGGACATTAGTGTTCAACTGCTGTCTGGTGGCTTTAAATGGACAGTAAGATAAACTATCCTTCCAAAGCTATTAAAGTAATTTTAAAAGTTATGCTTTAGCCAGTAATAGTGGTGCACTACTTCAATCCCAGCACTAGGGAGGCAGAAGAAGGTGGATCTCTGTGAGTTCAAGGTCAGCCTTGTTTCCAATGGTGAGTTATAGGACAGCCAGAGCTCCACAGAGACTCCCTTTCAAAAAAAAAAAAGTTATGCATTAGCTTAATTGCCTCAGCATTGGAAACAAAACAAAACAAAATTATGCTTTTATAATAAAGAAATACAGTTTAATATATGTTTAAGAATTTGTAAATATTTTAGCTGGATATTACTGCACTTCCAAAATAGCCAGAGAGGTTAGGTAGCTAGTAAGGGAGCAAGTGGTGAAGAGGAGGAGGTCCTGTGGAAAAAGTAAAATGGCATACAGTGTTACTAAGAGATAAAAGGGAAGTTAGAATAAAAGGATTAAGAGGAGAGGGAGCTGGGAGAGCAGGATAAAGGAAAGAATGGAGGGAGGGACAACTAAGACTGAAGACCTTTTGAAAAGCCACATGGAAGCCTACCATTGTAGACACTTCTTAAAATATATAGATATATGGAGGAATTTAACAGGAGTCACTGCATAGTAGGGGAGAGAATGTCCCAAATACACACTTTATGCTATCAAGTTAAACCTTCAGTGTCAGGAATGGGTTATATTTTGTTGGGTCATTAGCTAAAGGGGTCCCACAGGATCTCCCTCTTCAAATATCTCAGGTTATTGGTTACCCTCCACAACCAGATGGTAAGACTATACTGCTGAAGATACAATCTACTTATTTCATCACAAATGGAGAAATCAAGCTGGTGGCATATCAGACGCTTCATACCTATTCACTAGTGCTCACAGTGCTACTGGAGGAGAAAAGTAATCATCAGTCTCACCCATCCACTGAACTTGTGTTCTAGAACAATGCAAGATATACGGTGTAACAGTGGCATGGATGCTATGGGAGTAACCAACCACTTTCTGATTGGATCTAAGGCCCATCCCATGAGATAGAATCCACAACTGGTGCTACTAAAGTGGTCACAAACTTGAGATTATATAGGGCATGTATTTCAGGAACACAGAAATAAAATGACTACGAATGACCCATAGATCAGAGCATTGGTCAGCCCTCACTAGAGAAGCTTCTTGCAGTAGAGGGCAACTAACCAAGGGATTCATGACTGGACAATGTGCAGAGTGAGAGACTTTGGAGCATCCAGCCCTAAATGGCATATATTTATCAAACTCCTCCATTTAAGGACCAGAGATTGAGGTGGAAGAGGAGGCAGAAAAATTTTAAGACCAAAGAGTGAGCATCTTCCAGATATAACAGGATTGACAGACAATGGACCCACAGAAATTGTGACAACATGCACAAGATCTACACATGTTTAAACCAGACAAAAATCCCAGCACTGAGAAAGGGAAGTAGACACAGAGTTGTACCCTCAACCATAAGCTATTTGATATTGAAACCCGCTTGGAAAGGGAAAACCAGTTTTCTTCAATGTTACTGGGTATATCAACTACACTCCAGAGAGACCCCATGCCCACAGTAGTTGGCCAATATAAAACAGACTCCATGTTTGCTTGCTTGCTATGTATGTTTTTGTTTTGTTATTTTTTTGGTTTGATTTTCATTTTTTTTTTGAGAGAGAAAGAACATGAAGCTGGTGGGTAGGGAGATGGGGAGGATCTCAGGCAAGTTGGGGAGGAAGGAATATGAACAAAATATACTGCATAAAATTTAAATAAAAATAAACTGGAAAAATACAAAATCATACAACTAAATATTCAAACAATCAGTGGTGGGTTCTAAAAGGAGGGGATCAGTTTTCTTTGGGGTGTGGCTCCCTAGGCCAGGTCACTCCAAGGGAAGGGGCCATATCCAAGAGTGTGTGGGCAGCAGAAATTGGTCTTGATGAGCCTAAAATAAAGAGAGAGAGAACACACACACACACTTGGGTGTATGATGAAGGGGGCTGGATCAGGAAAGAGTTGAAGGAGGCTTGAATAGGATCAAAATCTATTGTAAAAAATTCTTAAGGAAGAAATGAGAAAAAAAGGAAAGGATTACACACAGAGCCATTCACTCTTATGTTATGTGGTGAGTCACTCTGGTTGAGCTCTTTCCAGCGTGCATTTATGCAGAAGAGCATGAAGCAAACTGCAATCACCAGAGACACTTTAGACACATGCAAGTTTTTGGAATCAAATTCTTCTATAAGAAAAGTGCAATGCGTTAGAAATCTAGATGTGTTAAAAATTATTCTCAGGTTATTTTGATTCAGGTTGTTTTTGGAAACACTGGTCAGTTTCAGAATGGGTTGCTGTGGAAGTCAAGATCTAGATCCAATTGTTATGTATGCTACATAAATGCAAAGTAGAAAAAAAAACACAAAACAAACACAATAAAATCAATAAAAAAGGGATCTAGGATATAAGGTTAGAAGGAGAATTTCAGGTTCAAGCTCTACTACTTAGTATCTGTAGGATCTTGAGTTAATCACTTATCTTGCCCAATTTATATAAAACAAGAACACTGCTTATTCACAGGGCTATTGTGAGGATATAATTATATAACCTGGTCAGGAATTAATTTCAGCAAAGGAAGTTGGAATAAGCAAAAATACAAAGCAAAATAGTTTTTCCCTCATCCCCTGTTACCATCTACTATATATGTTTATCCCAGGATTGGTCCTATTGACAGATTTGAAAAATGTAAGCAATTTCTTCAAGGCATTCCCCAATTCTCTTGCCTACAAGTAATCTTTCCCTTTTCACAAGCAGTCTACCTGCATTTTCTTACGAAAGCTTATTTCTACATTGTTTCACACTTTATGTACGTGGCTTATCTTTCTAATGGTCACAAACTATATATACATACACACACACACACACACATGCGCACACACACACACACACACACACACACATATATGTATTAAGGAATAAGTAGCTTGTCTAATTTATCTTCATAGTACTAAGCATTTAACATGGTGTCAGCAACAGATAGGAGATTTTGCTAACAGAAGGATATGAATGAAAAAACAAGGCAGGGATCATGTTTCCATACTGACCCCTCTTTTTGAACAACCATTAACTAAAAGAGGTCACTACAGCTCAATCAACACTAAAAGTCAGACAGCAGACACCAGACTGTGATTTATCAGTTAGTGATTAGGTCAACTAAAGGTTATTTGAAAGCTGGGATAGGAACGATCTTTTAAAGAGTAATACATTGGCACTGTCTTAGTCTGAAAATACTAATAATAGCTCTGGGGAAGAGACAGGTACCTACTGCCATACGGATTAAAAACCCAGGGACATGATGAGCAGGGTGGCTACTAAATAGTTAAGTACTTACAATAAGACAAGATTATTTTCTTTGATGTTCATAAATAAACATTTCTGACTAAATTCTTTTAAGTATTCTATGAATATTTTATATGATACAGACATATTTACTGAGAAAGTTTTTCTCATTGAAACCACAATGTTTTCCTAATATTTATTGTTTCAGAGGAAAACATCTTTAAATAAAAACTAAAGTTAGTGACAATCACAACTATCTGATCAACTTCTATGGAAAATGATGTGCTTAGGTACACTGACAACAGATTACAAGTATTTATAAATAGATATTGAGATGACATAGGCACCAATTTTAAGTATGTGGTTCGATAGTCATTGTCAGACGTGCTGGGAAAACACACACACAGGGCCCGCACACTTGAGCCGAGCAGAAGGGAGTTTCTCAGTGGAATGTGTAACCCAGGCCTAGAGGCATAGGCTTCCTTCCAATCCAGAGAAGGGACTTGATCAGGAGCTCAATTCGCTGGGAAAGGATCTCGGAGATTTGGGAGTGCAATACATTTGTGAAATTTTTGGTATGATATTTAGTGCCATATAAAAGATTCAGACAAACAAGATAAACAAGAACTTGTATCTTCTAGTTTGATTAACAAATACATTTAGTTGTACCAGAGTCTAAAATTAGACCTTCTGAATTTTACATTAAAACTATGGCAAATATTTACTCAAGTTATTGATGCACTTTCTACCATTTTTATGTTTTAAGTTTCTCATAATCATGCCTATTTCTTTATCTATATTCCGATTTATAAACATATATATGTATATATATATAAGCAATTTAAAAATTATTATTTAAAAAATTGTCCATGGTGTTTAAAAATAATTTTGGAGCCAAGCACGGAATATTTTGTGGGAAATTTGTATCTTCATAGAGCATAAAATATACTCTGCCAGAACACTGCCTGAAGAGATTATCATGTATACATATTTAAGACTAGTGTGCACAGACTAATCACCATTTCCTTACACTGCAGTTTATTTTTGCATTTTACAGCCCAGCAAATTGTCCCAATAATAAATGTGGATTTCACTTCATGTTTTGAAAATCCTATATTTCAATGGTTTGCTATTTTCATTTAAAAATGGTAGTGAAATTCCCCTAACAACCAATAGCACCGTCCTTGTCTGCACTCACTCACTCTCTCTGCCCACGTGGGCCTTACTTCGGAGCCCATTGAAAATGGTGTTTTCCAAGCATGTGCCACATGACTTGTTCATATAAATGGAGCAAATTAAACTGTCTCCACACATATCCTATCACATTTGTAGTCCTGATTTCTCTCTTTAGCACGTGGCCAAGACACCGTATTATCTGCCTGCAGAGGTTGACCTCAGGATATTAGATTCTGCCACACAGCTCTCTTGTACTAAACCGAGGGGAAACACTTAATCACCCCTGCCTTTTCAGGAAAAAATCAACTTTAAATTTGCCATGATGAAAAATCAATAAACCAGTAATTGCTTGGCTTATCATTGCATGGAAGAACAAATTGGGAAGCGAAGCTTAGCGTCCACACAGATTTCTGGGAGACACATGGAGTTTCAGGATCACTAGGCTAGAAAAGGAAAAGGTCTCAGAGTGATAATTAAATCTACTCATGCTGATTTTCTGCCAAATTTATTTCCCAAGAGTATATAAAAATGTTTCACCGCTTACTAGCCAGGCATAACTAATCAAATCAACATTACACCAACATATATACAAGAGACAAAAAATGCAAATGCAAGACTATAGATACCAGATTAATACTGATAAAAATGTTAATAAAATTACTTGACATTTTTCTTTTAAAATTGTTTTGCTCTATAAATATCCATTAATATTTTATAAACTAGCACAACAGTCTAATTACATTATAACCTTCCCGTTACTTTAAATGGTAAAAGTTTTGATTAAGCTATAAAATTTTATTTATTCAAAGATAAAACCCAAACTAGCACTTTTATTCCCAGAGCAATTGTTTGTAGCTTATTTCACCTAGCTTCTTTCTTTCCCAATGTAAATAAAAGCTGTTATGTAGAAATCAGTCCATTATTCTACGCATTTCACCTCATGCAATGTAAGCTACCAGATCTGTTGTCTAAATTAGACTTCACACACAAAAACAGATCCATTGTCCAAAATAAAATGAGGACTATACATCATCCTTCCGACAAGGCAAAAACAGCACGAGAACCATCACTGGAGATACTTGGCGTTTAAAAATGACTCCACTAATAGACCTGATCCCACGCAGCAGATCAGCATCGCTCTAATGGAAGCGCAACACAATTAGACCCAAACCCTTGCACTAAGAGGAGGAGGAGCCTTGCTTTTTCTTTTGTTAAAAAATGATTTTATGTGTGTCCTTCAACTGGCTACTGGGAGTATGATAATTAAAACATTTAAAACAGCACAAGCCCCTCAGTCTCTAATCTGAAGCTCAGGTCAGCTGTCTGTAGATTCTAATTTGTCCGCCATTTGTATTCATGACAAGAAAATACTGAATATTTAACAGCAAACCAGCAGGAGGAGGTATTGTGGGCTTCGAGGTTAAATAATTTGATTTCTGTGCAGATTACATGTAACATCCAACAACTAATCTCACACCTGATTTGGCAATACAATTACAGTAACGATGCAGGTGCACCATCACTACAAAGTGCAGAAATGAGAACTTTTTCTCAAGGGCTGGGAAGCAATAGCTTTAAAGTATTGCACTGCTCACCACCTTCTAAGGCCACTTTTTCAATACAAAAGCAAAAATAACCTACAAAGCATGTCAATAGCCACCGCTGCTTTGATGGCACTAGAAGCGCCTTCTATTTCAGCTCACTAAACGCACACAAAACACAGGTCTGTCAAGGGGCCTGCATGATGTCTTCTGGTTCAGTCTCCTGCCTTCGGGCAGGAATACATTGAAACAGAAGCTTTGTTTTGATCCAAGATAAACTTCCATCTGTTGAAAAGTCCAAGGTCTCTTTTAATAGAATAGAGTATTTCTTAAAAGTAAGAAGACAATGATAAGGCATAAAACCAGAGCAAATACCACAAGTTCCTTATAAGAGCATGGATTTGACTACAAATGTTCTAAACTACACCCAATCGCACAGACTTGTGCAAGCACACACACACGTGCATGAGAGAGAGAGAGAGAGAGAGGGAGGGAGGGAGGGAGGGAGGGAGGGAGGGAGGGAGAAGGAAGAAGAGGAAGTGGAGGAGGAGGAGGAGGACGAGGAGGAAAGGAGAGTGAGGAAGGGAGGACAGGGAGATTAAAATTAATTAAATAAAAAACCCTTAGCATGGAATGCATGCCCAGGATACTTCAAGGAGTTGAAGAATGTACTTGAATTAAGATTTATATTATAAAGAGAGAAATCAGATTATTATACATAATCACATCAAATCATGCAGTAATAAAAATATATTTTATAATTTTAAAATTTTCCATCTTTCGAATATTTTCTGGACAAGATCTTTAAAAAATTACATCAACCTGTTTTTTTCCCATCTGCTGATTGGTAGTTTTATTTATCATAATTATTGAACAAATCTGAGGACAAAAAATACTGATGAGGACATTCAGTCATGAAGTGGGTGCTACAATACTTAAGGGTTTCTGGGCCTACTTACTACACTGATACTATCCAAGGCCGAATTTTATTTTTTTTTAATTTTTTTTATTGAAAAAATTTCCGCCTCCTCCCCGCCTCCCAATTCCCTTCCCCTCCTCCCCCACTTCCCCCACTCCTCTCCCCCTCCCCCCACTCCGCTCCCTCTCCCCCCACTCCTTTCCCCCTCCCTCTCCAGTCTGAAGAGCAGTTAGGGTTCCCTGCCCTGTGGGAAGTCCAAAGTCCTCACTCCTCCATCCAGGTCCAGGAAGGTGAACATCCAAACAGCGTAGGCTCCCACAAAGCCAGTTCATGCAGTAGGATCAAACCCCAGTGCCACTGCCCTTGGCTTCTCATCACCCTCATTGTCCGCCATGTTCAGAGAGTCTGTTTTTATCCCATGCTTATTCAGTCCCAGTCCAGCTGGCCTTGGTGAGCTCCCAATAGATCAGCCCCACTGTCACAGTGGGTGGGTGCACCCCTCGCAGTCCTGACTTCCTTGCTCATGTTCTCCCTCCTTCTGCTCCTCATTTGGACCTTGAGAGCTCAGTCCGGTGCTCCACAACGGTGTCTTGCATTCATAGGGCACTCACTAAGTACTTGTGGACTGAAATAAATGACTAACTATGGTAAGCAGACAGACAATTCTCTAAGGTAGGTGACATGTTTCTGTTTTTATCAAATACTAGCTTAAAGAAGCTGGAACTATTGAATAATATCATCTTTCAAAATGAACAACCTGATTTAGTGTGTGGTATTACTTCTCTTCAGATAATGAAACAGACACACAATAAAAATGATCTGGTCAAAAAGCCATGGCTGAGGAGGGGATAGGTCTTAAAAGGTAACCTTCTACTGTGCTTTGCTAAAGAACACACTGGCAAGTTTAAACTTGTAGATCAGCACTGCTCTCAACCCTGGCCAGAGACAGTGGCTACTTTCTGCAAAGACTCATAATTGGTCAAAATGCTGAGCATAAGTGATTCCTGAGTGCTCAGCCTTCAATGGGACATGTAGATCACACCCTGTCCTCAAGGCAGGGGGAACGGTGGGGAAGAGGGGACAGAAGAACGGAGAAGAGGTGCCTACTCAACACAGCAAGGCAGACATGCGGTCCAGGTTTCTCTGCAATCCCTCAGTTCCTACCTGTTACAGGGCCCTCCTGCCTGGCGCACTCCCTACCCTGAACTCTCTAGCCCAGAGAGCTGGTTGCTCTTCCTCATATAATCCACACATTTTGGTTGCCCGCCCCTTCTTGTGCCTTTAGTGCTCCTGGCTGCTGTACCTGGTCTCCCTCCTCCCCTCTCCCTCAGTCTGGTCCTATCCACTCTGGACTCTCCCAGATCTCCCTGTCTTTGCTTCTGCTCTCCCATATGTCCACAGTAAACCTGCTCCTCACCACACCTAGGAGCAGACATGCTTCCTTTTCCTTTTTATTTCTCCCCCTTACCCCACTCATTTGGCGCTTTCAAACTACCCCTCAAATGGCCCTTAATTACAGTTGTCTCTCCCCATATTCCCTTCCTGTCCTCCTCCTCACTTGATCCCTCCACCCCAGCTCTCTCCCGCCATCCAGCTACAACTCTCTATTTTGTCTCCCTTAGCCATCTGACCCCCCAGTCTCTTACCCTATACCTAACCTCTCCGGGTCAGTGACTGACCACCCCCGAGGGCATGTGCACTCATATACATATACCCCTACAAAGAATATTATCATACATACAATTACAAAGAAAAATTAATTTTTTAAAACTAAAAAAAGTAAAATGAAAGTTTTAAGTTACCTAACAATATGAACTTTTGGGTACTTTTCTTCTTATTTTGAGAAAAGTTTACCAAAACGAATTTTACTGAAAAAAAAATTACCCCCTTTAAGCCTTGGGGTTAGATTTGCAGTGTTAGATCAAATTTTAATTAATTTTATAGACAGCTAGATTTTGTATTAGATATTTTATTTTTAATGTAAAGAAATAATATAACATACATTTTCCAATTTTTATACAAAATGTTTGGGATATCTTTAAGTATAATTTTGTAGAGATTAAATAGACTAGAACTAACACTACAATTCCTGCTACCCAAGAAAGTAAAAATCTCTAATTAGTAATGGGAATTTTAAACAAACTTTCTTTTTAAGGTAAGTGGCACAGACATCAAGACCTGAGCTTCTCTGAGCTAACTTCAAGACCAAATAAAGTCATTCTGCAGGACTGATTTAATAATTTGTCCTCACAGGTTAGGACTTTGGTTAAATAATTTTGTTTCCATGCCAGTATTTAACTGCTGCTGTAAAAACACAGAAAACTTAGGTAAATAAATAAATTTTATCCTGACACTGGAATGAAATGTAAGAGTCCTATGGTTTCAGTAAAGTCAGTGAGACCTGAAGGCACACAACACAACTGAAAGGCACCCTACTGTCCTCATGGAAGTCCAGATGGTCACATCTCTCTGCTGTCACTTCATGCTCACTATCACTACTTCCTGAAGTTGGTACAATGTCCATGACAGCCAGAGAGCCACAGTCATTTCCGGTTCCTCAATGTACTCTATGGCAATTATGCAAAAATTTCTAGAATTTACAAAAGAAAAAAGCAATACCTGATCCTATAACAGCTTCACACTACACTAACTATATATTTAGATAGCAGATAAGAAGATCAAACTTTCCTTAATGGATGGGAAAACTGGGCTTAAAGAGATCCCCTAAGGTCATAAAAGATGAGAAGACACTAACCGCTAGTTAAATTTTCTAAACTTTATTACTTTCTTTTCATGATTTTTTGGCTCTTCCTATTGTACAATGTAAGCTCTTATGCTAGGGAATTGATATCCCCCCCAGATCTGTTCACATGGCACAAAGCAGCACCTCACATTTAGTGAACACTAGATAAATACACACACACACACGTTTAAATTTTAAAAGTGATTTAGTGTGTATGTTGTATGTGTGGTCATGAGCACACCACAGTGACCATGTGGAGGTCAGGATAGTTCTAGGGAGCTGGTTCTTTCTCTTCTTCTGCTTTCACACTGATTACAGAAGCCAAAGCCAGGTTGACAGGCTTGGGAAGCAAGTGCCTTTGACCACTGAGTCATCTTGCCCATCTATGAGGGTTATTATCATTTTTAAATGAAAAAATTACTAAAAGGTCAATGAAAAAATATATGAAATAATAAATACAGCATTATACTCCTGTGCGGCAACTCTAAGTAACAATAATAGCTTATAGTTCTATGTAGTTATGAAATACTTTCTAATTATGACATGTCATTTTATAACAATCTGGGCAAATTTTAGTATCTTCCCTACTACAGAGTCACAATGAGCTCACATAGAGCCAAGAAATGGCAAAGCAGATTCTATCTCGTTCTCTTCTCTTGGCTGGAAGACACTAGGGCTGTTCCCACGTGTGCGCGCTTGACTCCCTAGGCTGCACCACCTTTCCTGAAATACACTGATGAACATTCAAGAGGAATGTCTGCTTCCTAATGTTCAATTTATGCGGAAAATGGCTAATTGAATACAAAGGCTGTAGCTTTGAATTAGTATTGAAATTTGACTTTGTATGAGGAGAAATATTTAAATTGGTAAGGAAATACATGATGGTGATTACTGGAGGCCTACCAAAGGTCACACAGATATTAGTATAACTGTATTTCATGAATACACACAACTGGTTGAAAAGAGCTATAATATGATCAAAATTGGTTTCCAACTCCATAAAGAGCACTCCATAAATACGTGATACAAAAAGGTGCCAAGAATAATCACTAGTACTAAGCAGTTCTGAAGATGTATGTAAACATGGTCAAAATTCGTAATCTACTTAAAGTAAGTAAATTACATTTATGAAAGCCAATACTGCAATGACTACATCCTCAAAAGCAGCACAGCACTATTAAAAAGAGAAAACAAGAAAGATTTTTCTCTTTGTTAAAAAATAATTAGCACATACTGACTATGGCGACTGTTATGTCATATAACACAAACAAAATGACATGTACGAGAAAAGGCTAATAAGATTTCACAACCACATTGTTGCAGTCACGGCATCAAAAAGACTAAAAAAGTCACTTACTGCTGAGGGAAATACATGGTTTGATAAAGGACCAAGTGGTCTGGGGTGACTTTTGATTAATTAATGACTAAGGAAAATACATCATACAGCAATGTGTTTGGGTTAAGTAGGTTTTCTTAAGAATATAACACTCTAGCATTTCAGCTAATGTACTAAAAAGACAATTACTGATATTTCAAATATACTGCATTATAAAACACACAGGAATGTCACAACTGATACACAGCAAACACAACTTTCCTTAGGAAATATTTTAAATCCTGTGGTGGAACTTCCTAATATGGTAAGTCAAAGTAGGAAGTTCTCTTGAGGACTTAAATGTATGGTATTGTAGCACATCACAACAGGTAGCCAATTCAGAATTGAGGCCACCGAGAGCAAGCTTTCTAGTTGTTTAGCCTTATACTAACATGCCAACTGGACAAACACTGATTCCTAAAGGATGGCCAGGTACCCGTTACTGCAGTTAGTCATTATTTATGTATTTCGACAGGATCTCCTATATCTCAAGACAGTTTCAATCTCACTATGTAGCCAAGGGTGGCCTTGTTCTTTACATCCTTCTCTTTTACCTCAACAAGTGCCTCAAAGACAGGCATGCATGACCATGTT
The DNA here is from genome assembly GCF_037038515.1 of Microtus pennsylvanicus. Lineage (NCBI taxonomy): Eukaryota > Metazoa > Chordata > Mammalia > Rodentia > Cricetidae > Microtus > Microtus pennsylvanicus. The sequence continues at coordinate 35,874,576 of NC_134594.1, read as the reverse complement.
CAGCTCTGGGCTTTCTTTTATAGTTACCCCAATCTTCTTTTAAAGATATGGAAGAACTCCAAGCACTCATGCTTTTCTCTGGATTTAGGTGCTGAATCACAGTAGAGGGGAAGGGGGGGCAGTTCTTCTTCTGAATATGAAAGACTAAGAACCATAAAGCGCTGGGATGGGCAAAATCTCTAAGCAGGGAGTCTGAGAAATGAGATGCTAAGTATGGCTCTAATATAGGTCCTGAAATACTAGAGGTAGGTGGGACACTGAAAGTGTTCATACAGACTGGCCAGTCTAATGAGAGAAAAGCAGATACAGATGAGAGGAAAGGGACACTGATACCCCGCTAAAACACATGCTTGTGTCTGGAGTACTTCATCTGGGAATTCCAGAACACTAAATGACAAAACACAATATGGGAACAGGTCTAAGTAGGGACAAGAACATTGTAACACACAGATGCTTAGGAGGTGGAATGCAAGATTGAGAGAGGAAGACAAAGCATAGAGGAAGGAAGAATGAAGTCATAGTCTCTGTGTGTGTGATGGCTGTGTATATGTAGAAGAATGTGCCCATGCACATGGATGCAGAAGCCAGAGAGGGATGCTGGGCAACATCCTCTATCATTTACCAACTAGACAGGTCTCTCCGAACCCGAAGCTTGCCTTTTAGTCTAGGCTGGCCATCAGGAACCCCTGGGATCCATTAGTCTCTGTCCCCCAAAGCTGGAGTCTCAGGAGGCACAGCCAGTCTCTCATGGCTGTGGAGATTCGGACTCCTACCCTCTTGCATTTACAGAAGAGCCCTTCTCCTGTCAGCCGTTCCTCACACCCTTAACTATGTTACTTTTTAAACATAAAGAGTAAGGCTTGTGATTCGTGACTGTTTAAGGAAAATCTTCATCACTTACTAGCTTTATAGACAGTGATTAAGACTGTGTCCTGTGGCCAGTACCCCATACATTACAGGAATGATATAATATTACAAAACGCAGAGCTTCTGAGGATTCGCTGGAGTTAAAATACGTAAAATATTGAGAACATTGCTGGAACCGCCTCTCCTTTTAGTCTCGATTATTCATAATCTCACTTTGATTAGAGGATTATTAGAGAGGAAGGGAGGAAAGAGGAAATTAAGGCTAATTTACTTTATTTCTTATCGGTCAACTGTGACAAAAGACTTGAGTTCTAACTTAAACAAACAAGACTTGCAGCTTGCCTTCAGCCTTTGTTAGGACTGTCTCATTATGTCCACATTTTCACTATCCACCACTTCCATGAATAATTTAGCATTAGTTGCCTGAGTTTTTTGGAAACAAAAACATTCAAAGTTAAAAAAAGAAAAAAAAAGAGCCAAGCAGATAGAGCATTTTTGAATGAACATTAGGGGAAAAAGAATTCAAAAGCCACTATCCTTATACCCAAATAAATTCATTAACGATAAATAAAGTGCAATGAAGACCATTATGTTTGTAAACAATTAAAACATAATTAATACCCTTAAATGAATATTAAATTAAGTATAAAAATAACATTGGGAAAACCCAAGCTGCTGTATCAACACATACTAGAAGTTAAATTCGTTTTCAATTATCTTCTTTAAAAGTATGCTAAGAAAGCTAGGCGTGTTGTCATATGTATAGAATGACATGTGTGCCATTATATGATGTGTCATTATATGAATGATGTGGGGAGACTGAGGGTGGCCTGAGCTACATTAGTAACTTCCAGGCCAGTCTCGGCTACATGTCAAGACTATTTAGAAAACTGAGCACGTATAACCAGAACATTTCTGAACATACACAGGAAAAGAGCCAAAGTGAGATATTCTGCAAGTCAAAATAAAAAAAAAAAGAATCGAATTGAAAAATTTAATATTCCTTTCCTGACATACAACCTGACTAGAAAAAAATACTTAACTTTAAGGAGGCAAAATGTAAAACTAAACTTTGAATTACCTGTTTCCTTTGACTAAAAGATGTATCTTTAGATAACTCTAATAGAATGAAAAGAGTTTGTGAACAGCTTATGAATGAAGGCCCTTTAACATGTGCTAGGGATATCAGCAAGTGGAGAACCAACTGAGCTCTGTGGAAGGACCATGCAAGTACTCAAATTGGAGGAGTGTAAGGCACAAAAGTTACCTTGGACAAATTTTGGTATACAGCCTGACTTCTATCTCAGACACAATACTCCCGAACATAATATGCTATTGATTTAAGAACACTCAAAGGAAAGGAATGCATAACAGGCAAAGTGAAATTGCAAGGTACAGCTTTTGCTATGCTAATACAATAGCTTTGTTGAGATAACAGAGTGGATAAGGGAAGCCAGATAGACAATATTTATCTACATTTGAACAATGCTTTCAACCTTGTGCTGCATATCAGCACGCTGAGAAATTGAGATATGAATTGTGTAGATGATGTGACAGAGTGAATTACTAGTGGCTTCTAGATTTGAAATAAAGGATTATTATCCTTTCAGATATAGAAGTTCATACCAGTGTATCTCAAGTTTTAATTTGCAGCTAGACTAATTATGTGAAATAAAATAAATGTAGCTTACACATTAATCATCTTCAGGGAAAGGTTAATTTAATAGAATTCAATATAATCCACAAGAAAAAAAATTTAGGAGCAAACAATAACAAAGAATCTAAAAGTGACTGATTCACCTATACAAAACAAGTACAGGGAAACTCATAAATATAAGACGTGCCTTTCATATTTTAGAATCAGTGTCAAATAGGTTAATTAGTTGAATTTTTCTTTATAATATATTATTTTCCAGCTTTTTATGCACAGAAAATTCAGCAAACTTAAGTACAGATAGAGCCATATAGCAAATACTGATAGTATTTCCTAGTATCGAACTTGGTAATGTTGGAGAAAGGACATAGGAGAGTTGGCAAGCACTTTTAATACTTTAATGCGATTAAAAACCCAATGTAAACCCAAAATAAACCATTTAAGTCTGGACTTAAAAAACAAAAGGCAATTATCCATCACATAATCATTTGTTTATACAATAATTCAAGGTTTCTATTATCTGAGGCACTGTGATGCTAGGTCATCTACAGTCCTGTAGTGTATGCTTTAGTTAGCACAACAGAGCTGGGAAAAAGCAATTAACGCAGGTACTGTTATAAGGCTAGGGTTTTTCAACAATTCTCAGATACAGAAGTTGAAAAGGTACTATGTATTATATATATATATATATATATATATATATATATATATATATATATATAGACAGTTTAACCTAGTTAATCTAAGTTCAAGAACATTGTAAATAAAATTACAATATAGTACTCTACTACCTGTAGATATTAAAGTATCTTGAAGTATCTTTTTGAAGGACATTTAGAACAAATTTATGATAAAGATATTGTTAGAAATATCACCATATTGGTTATTATTTGGAAATGCAGGATTTGAAAGTATTAAAAACTTTATGTTATGGGGATAGGAAACATTCATTATATTTTTCATATCACATTCAATAATAATGTTAAAAACTGCAAATACTAGCATTTCTTATTTTTTAAAATTTGATTAAGACTCCAAGATCTAAATGACTGTGATTAGGCGGCTAAAGCTACTGTAAAAATGTAAAAATGGTGGACTGTAACATGTACTCACTACTTGGCGAGAGACAGAACCACATATTTTATAAGGTCAGTGTTATCAATTGGTTATACTAATCTAAGTCACATGGTACTTCCAATCCCTTAGACTGCTTTCTGCCCAGTGTTGCATCTACCGGTTCTCCAGGCATACCACACACCTCAGCGAAACCAGAGAATGTGCTGAACTGCAAATGCTATGATGTATGCTTTATGGAGCCAAAGGACGTGCATTTGCTAATGGTTTCTGCGACCAGGGTTCATTTGCTCAGTGTGTTATAATGTTAGTTGATTACAGATAAGAGCAGACAATCAGGATTTCTTCAGGTCAAATCAGGCAAGAATAATATACATAATACTTATATATGTGGATTTGTTTGAATACATGTCTTTGTAGAGTTCTGCACCAAAGCCTATAGACCTTTCCTACAGGTTGACGCTGTTAGCATTTTAAACTTCCAAACTCAAACATTTATGGTTTTGCTGGATCTCAGATGCTAACCAGAGATGAAAAACACATTTTTGGGGTACGGGTTGTTATAGTAAAAGATGTGTATGGATTAGACTAAAATTTCAACTTTCTAATTTACTCAATAACATACAAAGCCAAAATCTGCACTCCGTACATTGTCAGTCTTTCCACTTCTCAGAACACAGCTCCTCTTGTGAGCTTTGAGAAACTGAAGGGTTCATAATGTGCTCTTAGTGTTTGTGTAAGAGTCTGTGTGTGAGCATGCTTTCCACAGTGCTGATGTGACAGTCAGAGGCCAGTTTTCAGGAGTTCAGATAGTGCTAGGGTGGTCAGTCATGGGGAAAGTGGTCTCTGCCACTGAGCCACCTCACTGTCCCCACAGGAGGCTTTTAAACTAATCTATGCTAGCAAACCTTTGTGCCAGGCAATGACCATAGTATAATGCTGTAATAGTTTAAGATCACGAGATGGCATGAAGCCCCGTGAAGGCATTAGACCATATTCTATGGCCTATCCAGAGAATATAAGCACTGTGCCAAACTGTTACTCCGTAGGGGGCTAAAGAATCATTTATTTTTACCTTCCTCTTTTCTTCTCTTTGCTTCTTCTTCATTCCTTTCTTTAGCTTTTAGTGCTTCATCAGCTTTTGCTGTAAGAAAACAAGAAAATGTCTGCATTTATTTTATGCATACCTTGTAAATGAGAATAGTGGGGAAAGGAAACAGAAATTTAATATTTATTTCAAGTTTTCAAAAGAAATATGGCAATTAAGATTTAGAGCTACACATTTGTATTCTTCATTCAGAATTTATATATAGAGTATTTACTTATAATTCTTGAGTCTTAGTTCAAGATACCCTCTGTACCAAAAGAAAATGAAGATGAGCAATGTGAGGCTAAAGCATGGCATACGAATTGGGAAAACAGTTGGTTATTAAAAGCCAGCTGATTGACCAGTGGAACATATTTGCATTAAAGTCTGGAGGATTCAAATTCGATCTTTAAGAAACTTGCAGTATCAGTGTTGCAATATCAGATTAGGTGGAACTTCTCTCTCTCTCTTCCTCATGCACATCATAATAGAGTTTTATTCATGTTATGACAGCATTTGCTAAAAAGGATCTTTTTTCTCTCTAGAACCTCTTCCCTTATTACTTAATTATCTACTAGTTGCTCAACTGCAGGGGTTTTTCAAACACTTTACTACAGATGTTAAAGAAGATTAAAAATATACAGCACAGTAACAAGGGACTATCAATATACTCTGTAAATTAATTAAATTTCTGTTCTAGCACATCATTTATTCCGAAGCATTAACGTCTCAAAGGAGCGATTCTCCTTTATTGCCGTCTTACTGCCTGATGAGTGAACTAAGCGAAAATAAGTCTCTAACAGCATTAGAGTTGATGAAATATTAAGTTAAAAAAGTATTGCCTCGTCAAAAGAAAAAGAATCAGACTATGCCAGCATTAAACTTTGGATCAGCCTTTATCATAATGGTAATAGCAACTAGAAGCTCTGATTTTAAAAATATACTGCAGTTGTTGCTGCAAAAACATTTCCTATGCAAAATTAACATATCTTTAGACCTATAAAATCTGGCCTAAAGAAGGAATTTAAAGAAATTCATGTATCATAAAAAAATAATTTTTCTTCAAGCTTGGTTTTCTTCACCATCAACACTGAGACTTTTTCTTAAGGTATAAAGCTCACATAATGGTGTTATGAAGTGCTATATCTAATGACATGGACATCTGTTTCCATTTATAAGGTTTTATATATCCTTAGACTGTGTTTAAATCATGAAACATTAAAACTTTATGTCATTTTACATCATTGCAAAAATCTAGCAAATTAGATAATAAAAACAAACCAGCAGTAACTCTAAAGACTTTTACTTCATTTACACTTTATTCACCCTGGTAGAAGGACAAGGATAATAGAAATTCCATTTAAATTCAATTTTGGTTATATGTGTAATTGTAGATATACCCCTTGAGTCATGTAAAATGCTCGGCTTATGTTTCTTTCAAATTATCCCGCTCAGATTCCCATTCTCCTCCTTACAACCATCTTCAATATGTATTAGCAGAGCTCATTAGACTGAAATTTAATAATGCAAACATCAGGTGCATTTCAAGAGCCTCCATTAACAACGTAAGATGGATTGCTTATATAGAACTCTTGGGCCAACCGGGCACAATTTAAATTCAATAAAGTAGCCTGCCTAAATCTGATTTATCTATTTGACTATGCTGGTTTGTCCTTTCTTACTGATTTGTTGCTATACATGAACAATTCATTGAAATATCGTTTTGTATGTTTTTTTTAAAAAAAAAACTGAAAATGGCTCTGGTGCTGTAGTTAAATACTTTATGTAATTCATCTTCATACTGCCAATCAAGACTATCAAGTATTTGTGTATGCATGTAAATAAATAACCCTGTGAATTTTATTAAAATAACATAGATAATCTTTTTTTTCTTAGTATTTGTTAGGTTATTTTAAGCTCCTGGACAGAGCCTGGCTTAATTTTAAAAAGTTTAGTTAGGGGGCTGGAGAGTAGGCTCAGCAGTTAGGAGCATTCTGCTCTTACAGAGGACCTGGGTTCCTTTCCCAGCACCCACATGGCAGCTCATAACCGCCTGTAACTCCAGTTAACATGGATAATCTTAAAAGTACACATCTGAAAATTTTGTCAGTGATCTCCATGTCCTCCACAAGGAATATGAATGAATCCACTTAGAGAGAATATACATTTAAAGTAAACCATTGGGATAAACTCCTCTTTGATTACAGGAAGTGTGGAATAAATGGTTCTCTCCCAATGCTATTATAATGTAAATGTGGAAAGAAGCCAAACTCCTCTAGTCATTCATTTGATTCACCTGAAACACCTGTGTTGTCCAAAGGTAGAAATTCCATTTTATAGATGAAGCCCCTGAACACAGCTAGATGTGCCACACAATTTGACACTAAGGAGCACAAGCAGAACCACTCCTGTGATTTACCATCTTCTTTGGCCTCTGCAGTACCATCGACTCTAAAACGTGTCGATTACTTATAGACTACTTTTCTTGTCCAATCTTCTATATAGTCATCAATTCTTTGGTGCTCCCCAATTTTCCAGGCTTTGCTTCTTGAATATTCAACCTGGAAGTTATGGCTTGAATGACCCCAACAAAATTCACTTTGTATCTAATTCCCACTGTGAGGTTTTAGAAGTAGGATCACAGGATCTCTAAGACGAGAGTAGGTCGTGAGTGCGGTCTTCTTGATTGGATTCACAAATTAATCTCATGGATGAACCTCTCATAAAAGCCAGGTCTTTTTTATATACCTCTCTTGTCCTGAGTTGCTTGACATGCAATGCCTTTGGACTCCGCACTGTCTCTACCAGCAAGAAAGCCTCAAAAGATGTAGTCCTTTGAGCTTGTACCTTCCAGGATTATGAGCTAAATAAACTTTTATTCTTCATACATTACACAGCCTATGGTATTTAGTTATAGATGTACAAGAGCCAAGATTTTGGATAACAATACAACTATTTCCATTCCATGCTTATAAACACCATCATGTCCCTCATTCATTTGTTTTAACAGACAGTTACTCATACTTCTGGCCATTTTCTATTTATTCAGAAGGGTCTCCCTACAAAACAGTATATAAGGTTACTGGTTGTGCCCAAACCTAATGATTTAGAAGCTTGCATCCTTATAGGTAGGTAGCACCTCTTCATCCAGTAAAGCCATAGGTGGTGTCTATTCTTACTACTTGCAACTTATTATAGTTTCTTCACTACAAATGACAATAATCTACCAACATCCCTGAGACCCTGGTATTTCCTCAGCTCTACTTATATTTACCTTCAAATTTTTACATCAATCAAGTTTACTAACATTTTGCCTTGGTTAATAAAATAAACCCATGGGCTGTAGAGATGGCTCAGAGGTTAAGAGCACTGACTGCTCTTCGAGAGGTCCTAAGTTCAATTCCCAGCAACCACATGGTGGCTCACAACCATCTGGTGCCCTCTTCTGGCCTGGGGGCATACATGGAGGCTGAACACTGTGTACATAATAAATAAATAAATCTTTAAAAAAATAAAATAAAATAAACCCACTCACTTTTGCTTTAAAGCCTATCCTTTTCGTAGCCTTTGGGCATCAGATGCTCTCTCCTCTATCCTTAACTACAAATACACTCAAGTCTCACGGACGCTACACAGTGCTTACTTTTCTTCCAGCATCGGTACTGCCATCACGTTTTCAACAGCTGCCTTACCCCCAATTTGCAATGGTCACGAAAAATGAAAATTCTTTTATAGTTTAGTTATAGTTTCTCTGATTTGTAAAATTGGCTGCTGAAACAGCTCAGTGATAAAAGAATTATCTATTATGTGTGAGACCATCAGTAGTATTCCTAGCATCGCAAATAAATGGCTATAGCTTTTCAAAGTACTCTGATGCTCTCATGTTTTGGCTGCTCTCTTCCTTCTTCACCTTCTGTTGGGGTAGGATATGGAAGTCTCACGTTGTTACCTGAAACCCGTTCACGGATATACTCACCCATGGTCCCTTTCCTAAGCATTAGAACTACCCATCAGATATTTCAAAATTGTGCTCGTGGTTGAACTGACAATCTTTCCCACAATGTTTCCTAAGTTCTCTTCGCTTCGTATATCCCTCCCTCTCTTTTTAGCCAATCATCTAACCTGTCACTCTGCCAGCGTTCTGACACTTCCCTCAAGCTCTATGCTCATATCTGATCACCAGGTCTGTGAGATTATCTCTAGAACTCCCTTACTCCTGTCCATGTTCAACAGTCACCTCAGATCATCTTTGCTCTCATGTTCCTACTGTATTCTGCTCTTCTAATCCCCTTCCTTCCAGTGCGCCCTGCACATGACCACAAGCGCAAAGAATACATTGACTGCTCTACATCCCCAGAAGCACTGCCTCTAAAGAACACAGAAACTCAATAAATGTTGAGCAAATGGTAAAAGTACCTCAGAGGAACCATGTTAAAGCATGTGCATGTATAGATTTCTATAAAAATACCATAGGTAAATACCGCGAGAGACATTGAACCCAAGTCCTCAAAGCATGCCACTTGAAGCCCTTCAGGGTCCTCCCTCCTTATCAGGGATCTGCCATCTGGCCTTCTTGAGCCTTTTGTTACACTATATCTTTGTTCTTGCTAGGGTGCACATTTTGTTTTCTTGCTGAGAAAATTGTAGCTGGAAGTTTTAGCTAAATACCATCCTCTTCTGTGAAACCGTCCCTATCAACAACCTTCAAATCTGTCTGGCAAGGAACTTCTTGTCATATGTCAGCTCACTGCCAAAGTCATGACGATCTAAAAGCAAGGACGGAGGGGAGTGAAAATGATTTTGTAATTGCCAGTTTCTTTCCCCAACTACTGGTTGAAATGCGGCCCTAAAGAATGAATCCGCATTACTGATTTCTGTGAAGGGCAGTATTCTCTTTATGACTTGTATCCCGTATGACACAAGCACGGAGCACGCACGTGCTGTTGGGCAGCAGTCTCACTGTCTCATTGTCACAGAGTAGGTGTTCAGTGAATGGCTCTAAAACAAAGGAAACAAAAAGGACTTTGAAATATAGATACTGTGCTGTTCCTCCAGAAATAAAATATTTTAGAACAGAACTCATCGGAGGCTGTTTTACTGGCATGACAGGGAGCAGAGGAGCAGAAGAGGTAACAGTATAGGGGGAACACGACAGGGCATTATTTATTAATAGTATGTATTGCCCACAGCAAGTATCAGAGTTTATTCTTATCCTTACTAATTTTATAAAATTTCATTAGTACTATGACTTTTTAGATCATTAAAATGGTTTGCATAGGTTGTATTTTAAATGATTTTAAGAGGTATTTCATATACCTTGTGGGAAAAAATAAATAACGTCAAGAATCAGAAAAGATTGATGGGGTACCAACTAAACATACTTCCATAAAGAGCCACAATGATATTTCTAGAGAAAAATCTTCCGAAAGTCTATTAATCTTCATCTAGAAGTTCTTTTGCATATGTAGTTAAATCTTTGATATTGTACCACCACGAATTTACCAGAAATGTTGAGTTCTTAAAACAAAACAAATGGAAAGAGATGGGAAGAGATACAAAGAAAAATGATGAGGATATCACAGTTGATCATATTCAGAACACTATGAAGAAGTTTTAGGGAGGTTTTAGTCAGTGGATACCAATCACACTAGTCAGGCCTGGGGCAAATGTCAAGATGGAAATTATGACCGGAACAGCTGAGCAATGGTACCTCCCCTGTATGTGTATAAGGATACAGGCAGTATTTGCCCACAGGCAAAAACAGTGAGTGCAGAGGTGCTGGGGCCTGTGAGGCAAGCGCTGGCTATTACTGACCCTTAAAAGGAATGATAAGCTACTGGTTTGTCCTTATCAACAACACATCTTGCCACTGACAGGAAAAAAATGAAGACAGGTTATAATGAGGTGAAATGTCAGGATTATGGGGGCCGTGAAACAGAATGATGAACAGCCAACCTAGAATCACCACATATTTGAGAAAAATCAGTCCCATGAAACAGAGAAAACAAGAGCAATATAAACAACAATATTCTACAATAATAAAGTCTTGCAATCAGAGTTAATAAAGAAAATGTTCTGGAATCAGAGTAAATAGATAGCATCCTTAGAGTCTGAGATAATACCAACTGTATCTTAGAAATTACATTTTGATCATGAAAACAAAACTCACCGTGGACTCAAGAGTGGAACGAACACAGTTGAAGACTAAATGAGTACATTAGATTTTATCTATAAAAATTCCCTGAATGTAGTGGGAAGAACAGAATTTAGACATCCAAGAGGCAGAATTATCATCACGATTAAAGCTCATGTTTACCGAATGCTCACCATGTACCTGTGCTCACGTATTATCATCACGATTAAAGCTCATGTTTACCGAATGCTCACCACGTGGCTGTGCTCACGTATTATCATCACGATTAAAGCTCATGTTTACCGAATGCTCACCATGTACCTGTGCTCTCGTATTATCACCACGATTAAAGCTCATGTTTACCGAATGCTCACCATGTGCCTGTGCTCACGTATTATCACCACGATTAAAGCTCATGTTTACCGAATGCTCACCATGTGCCTGTGCTCACGTATTATCACCACGATTAAAGCTCATGTTTACCGAATGCTCACCACGTGGCTGTGCTCATGTATTATCACCACGATTAAAGCTCATGTTTCCGAATGCTCACCATGTACCTGTGCTCTCGTATTATCACCACGATTAAAGCTCATGTTTCCGAATGCTCACCATGTGCCTGTGCTCACGTATTATCACCACGATTAAAGCTCATGTTTACCGAATGCTCACCACGTGGCTGTGCTCACGTATTATCACCACGATTAAAGCTCATGTTTACCGAATGCTCACCACGTGGCTGTGCTCACGTATTATCACCACGATTAAGCTCATGTTTACCGAATGCTCACCATGTGCCTGTGCTCACGTATTATCACCACGATTAAAGCTCATGTTTACGGAATGCTCACCATGTGCCTGTGCTCACGTATTATCACCACGATTAAAGCTCATGTTTACCGAATGCTCACCACGTGGCTGTGCTCACGTATTATCATCACGATTAAAGCTCATGTTTACCGAATGCTCACCACGTGGCTGTGCTCACGTATTATCACCACGATTAAGCTCATGTTTACCGAATGCTCACCATGTGCCTGTGCTCACGTATTTGCGCATGTTTCACTTGATTATCAACACAGCTCTGGATGTTTACCGTACTGCCATCCTCATGTTACAGGTGAGAAGCTGAAGCTCGACATCATTAGATGTGCTTTTCAAGGCATGGAGTCAGAGGCACAGAAGAAACCTTTGTGTTTATTAAGAGGAGTTCTTTCTAAAAGCAAAGAGGATATGGGGAATAAAAGACTACAGATTTCTCCAGAACTCCTGAAAGGCACAAACAATGGTCAGCTTGTGAAAGAAGGAAAATTAAAACTAGATTTTAAAAAGTTGTTATAAAATTATGAAATATAGAATATTAAAAAATACCAAGTAGCATCCAAGAATGCCTGGGAGAAGAAGATTATCTACAAAGAAGGAAAAAGCTAGGTTGGTGTCTAGTTGAACTCTTCAAATTACTCCAGACAGAAACCACGGAGGTCATATTCTCTGAGGATATTGAAATAAGAGTGTGGAATTACAAGGCAGAAACTAGCGCTGCACCCTGACCAAGCCCCAGTTATCCACTCACAGTTACACTTTAACCCTTCTAAGTGAACTTTTATGCAAAGAGACGAATGACTGCTTGTTAGAAACCATGTCAATTCAAATAAAATGAGTGAGGGTATTATAGAAGAATCAGGAATTATAAAGTAAATGTACCACATTTTCCACAAATAATAATGACATCTTGAAATTTGCAGGCAAATGGATGGAGCTAGAAAACATCACATTGAATGAGGTAACCCAGACCCAGAAAGAAAATTATCATATGCACTCACAGATAACTGCCGCAGAAAAATATTTCGAGACAGAATAACACGTTAGGGCGATCATCACAGAAACCCAGAAGCATCTATGCCATCCTTTGACATATGTTTAGATCTTACAGATGTCTTAATTAGGGTTTCTATTGCTGCAAGCACCATGGCCAAAAGCAAGTTGCTTACACTTCAACATTATAGTCCACTATTGAAGGAAGTCAGGAGAGGAACTCAGATGGCAGGAACCTGAAGGCAGGAGCTGATGCAGAGGCCATGGTGGGATGCGCTGCTTATTGGCTTGCTTCCCATGGCTTGGTCAGCCTGTTCTCATAGAATCCAGGACCACTAGCACCCCAGGTGCACGTGGTGGCAGTACCTGCAGTGGGCTGGGCCCTCTTTTATCAATCACTAATTAACAAAATGGCCTACAGCCTGATCTTACAGAGACATTTTCTCAACTGAGGTTCCCTCCTCTCAGATGACTATATGCTGTGTCAAGCTGACATAAAACTAGCCAGCACAGCTTCATTAGTCTTCAAAATACATTTGAGAAAATTTCTCGATATTTAATTCTTTCTTAGCGCATCTACTATGAATGGCTCATGTTTATTCAGTTTAAATGCTGTTGTGTATTTTAGAACATCAATGTAAGAGACAGACATAAACTAACAGCTGTCATTCCCAAGGAATTCTAAGTCTGAATGTTTCCACATCAGTTATCATTTGCACAAATGATTTTTATTGAACAAATAGGCCCAAGAAAAATAATTTGTCTAAGGTCAGAGTGATCAAAATACAAACTGAACCTGTAAATTCTAGCTTAATGTTCTTTACACATGACTTCCTACCAATTTACTAGTCTGGAAGCAAACAGCAAACAAAATTAGACAACAATTAATTGCTTTATGCATGCTACTGATTATGGAGAAGCTTTTATCTAAGTATATTTTACTTAAACACATACACACAGAGAGAGAGACACACAGATAGAGAGAGAGAACCGGGGCAGTTTCCTTTGTGAGAACGATTAGCACAAGCTTACTCATTTCACACACTGATAATGGCATTATAAACCATACCTACAGTTTCTCCTTAAAGGTATTGCTAACTCCTGTGAGTATTTGTGTCTGGTGAAAAAAAAATCCTCAATCTTGAGATGTTCTTCCTCATTTTCCAGAAGGGCATATTTCATCTAACGCTAAAGGATCAGTCACTACTCTATTCAGTACAGTTCTGAAGCACTTTGTTGTTCTTCAATAATTCCTATCTCTAAAAGTACCTTCGCTGTCGGGGCTGTATGTAAGCAAATGCCAAGTGCAGGCACTAGTTTGCTCGCGATCTGCTTATGAAAGAGATAATGGTAAAGGCAGAAATGGGGCATACTCAGCTGTCCGTTTCCTGTCAAGTTTCACATTAAGGGTTAAGGCAGGTGACTGCAATCACGTCTGTCCTGACAGGGTGTCTGTGCATCGATGGAGAAACTCAGAAGCATCGGTAGATAGCCCAAACCTCACTAGCTATGTCAAATCCATTACGGTTTTCACAAAGTACTCAGCTACTGGCTTTGCATGTTTAAAATGCTGGTTGGAATACCAGCTCCCTCCAAGTACAGAAAAGAAAATATTGAATGAATTTGCTAAACAACAAAACAAAAATGTTCAAAACTGTGAATTTTGGTGATATGTTAAAAATGAACTACAGAATTATAATTACTTTCTGTTTCTGAAAAGCACCGGTGTGGAAACATAACGTTCCCTGATTGGAGATGTTTGTTTTCTCGGCAAATTCCCTTCCGTGTACTTCGAAATGCTTCCTAAGAAGAGCCTTTTCTTTTACTGTTTTATCCTGTGTCACAGTTTTTTGGACTGCTTCTTACTTCTTATAACCTGAAGTAGGTTTTAAAGCCCATAAAGATCGGCTGCAGGTACCTCTTTCCCTCTGTCTTTTTTAGGAGAATTTTCTGCCACTCATTAGAAACAGACATCCACGGACCTGCTCCGTGTGACCTAGGAAGCCCACAGGTGTGCTTGGCCACTGCATCCGAGGGCTGTGTATCTCCACTGCTACACAGGACGGGAGTTTTTCTCCCGAGTGCATCTGCTGGAATCCACGAGTACTCCAGTTTCAAGGATGGCATAAAAACAAACCAGCTACTGGTTAAGATATTCATCTGTATTCATGTTGATAGATGATACTGTCTTATTTTTTCAAATGTGTGATGTCCTATTGCTTCCTGACCATTTATCTATCTTTTTATGACTCTTTCTACAAAGCTTCTATTTGAGAAAATGAAAAAAACTGTTTAACCATAGTAACTGTCATCTACTAAAATATAAAAACAAGTTAAGAAATTGAAAACAATTTAATAGTGACAATATGTATCTACTTCTGTGATACCTTGGAAAAGGCAGATTATTTATTTATTTATTTATTTATTTATTTATTTATTTATTTATTTTGTGCAGAGGCCGGTACGGAGACTGAGAATGGCTTCATCATCCGTGTCTCTTTGCCTTTGGAAACCCAGCCCCTTGCCGTTTGTCTAGAGTCAGTTGGCCACCAGCACAACCCTACTCCGTGAAAAATGTTTCAGTATTTTAGAAAACTGGAATTGGAGCTATGCAACTACTAGCTTGGAAAAGAATCTTATCCCAGATCCTAAGAAGAGATTGCTAATGCGTCTTCTTTTTAGTAACTCCAGCACCCCATAAATCCATGTTTAAAAGGTAAGTAACTACTGGTAAGCTGTCATTATAAATGAGGAATAAAGCACAGGAGCAATAATTAACAACATGTTTAGAAATAAAGAATAAGAAAAAAACCTTAACACACTTCAAACTATTTTTGTTATTTTCTGTCTACACATGGCAGGAATGCATGGCATTGTCACGGCGGCACCCGTGGCCGTCATATGGCAACTCTGAACTGGTTCCCTCCCATCGCTCCTGGGCTCTGGGCCAGCACTTGGGCCTTCAGGCTCCTGAGCCATCCTGCCAGCCAGTTACAACAACAGTTATGTGACATATATTTTCTTAAACTTTATGTTTTTCTATAACCAAAAAGGTAGCCTCTTTGAAAAATTATATATTTTTTTCATAGCTTCAATATCCAAAAGGAAACAGAAACACAGGCAGGCCTGCTAGGTGCCATTGAGTCCTAAGCAACTTCAGATACAGTGATTTTTTTTATTAATTTTTAAAAAATATTTATTTATTTAGTATACAATATTCTGTCTGTGTGCATGCCTGCAGGCCAGAAGAGGGCACCAGACCTCATTCCGGATGGTTGTGAGCCACCATGTGGTTGCTGGGAATTGAACTCAGGACCTTTGGAAGAGCAGGCAATGCTCTTAACCTCTGAGCCACCTCTCCAGCCCCAATACAGTGATTTTTGTATAATCCTCAACAAATTTCTGAGATGGAATAATTTCCTTAAGGCTTTCTACTCAATCAATGAGTGAATTATTCATCAAAAGTATGTCTGCTGCTATTTTTATTAGTGACTTTTAAAAACTTCACAGAAATGACAAATCTAATTTGTTTTCATTTACTTGTTGGTAAAGTTTAATTATGAAGACAACTTGACACAGACAAATGAATCCAAAAATAGATACAAAAGGAAGAAATCTGTGGTGAAAGGTTATACTATTGATCAATATTTTAAAGATGACTTTTTATAGAAATATTCAATGTTCAGTATTTAAGAGTATGCCACAATTTTTGTTGCCTTAACTTGAGAAAATCATCTTTTAAGTCAGAACAATGGCTGAATTTCAGTGCTGTAACACATATCTATTCCAAAAATGCTAATACTTCTGAGAGATTACAGCTCTCCACTGCCAAGGCCACAGATTGTTCCCAGCAGAGCTCTAGTCTGCTCTAATTTAATCTTACTAAAAGTACATTTTAATGCACTTTTTATACACCATATTTTATACATGACACCTTGATAGAAGAATTGTATCCTGACTGTACCACTTGGAATGACTCTGTTATCATCAAGAACACTACAAAAACAAACGAACAAAGAATACAATCTTGTTAGGTGACAGAAAATAGCACGCTGGAGGTGAGAGCTGGTTTGGGAATGATCTGAAATCCCCACTCCTGTAGGTGTGAGAACTAGACACACAATGGGGAATGATCTGAAATCCCCACTCCTGTAGGTGTGAGAACTAGACACACCATGGAGAATGATCTGAAATCCCTACTCCTGTAGGTGTGTGAGAACTAGACACACAATGGGGAATGATCTGAAATCTCTACTCCTGTAGGTGTGTGAGAACTAGACACACAATGGGGAATGATCTGAAATCTCTACTCCTGTAGGTGTGTGAGAACTAGACACACAATGGGGAATGATCTGAAATCTCTACTCCTGTAGGTGTGTGAGAACTAGGCACACAATGGGGAATGAGTTTGCTAAATCTCTAGGGTGAACAGTAAAGTGGATCAATACATAATCTTAACTGGTTTATTTTGAAAAGGCATGTTCTATTGTTTCATATGATAGCTGAATTAAAAATAACAGTGGTCATTTATGATAACAAAAACAAGGAAAGAAAGGTTTGTATTTCTGAAAAAAAAATTAGTCATGACTGAGGCAATTAAATTCAGTCCCAAAAAGAATTGAATACAAACAAGTTGTTGATCATGGACAGAATTAACCAAGAACATTTTTATGTTGACAATAAATAAGAAATATATAAGCAAATTTAAAAGCATTTCTATTATAGGCAACTTTTTTGCCAGCAAGAAAATGTACTTCATTAAAAAAACACTATATATAAAAGCACACAGGCTTTTAGCATCCATTAAGTTGTTTTAATGATAAAAGATATTTAAATCTACATATTTTATAGATAAATATATCAAACAGGAGAAATCCTTAATTGGGAAATGGAAAGATTACTCTTTCAAAGTTTCTCTTTTATTTCAACACTATGTTATGGAGTTCAAACGCGGAAATTACTTTATAAAATCATAATGTAACAACAGAATCAGGAGAACAATAAAATGAGGATCACAGTGGTAACTGTCTTGGGCTGTGGCAGTGACGATGTCCTCCCAACCAGATGCACAGGCTATCACTTCTGTATTAAAGGACACCGCTTTGGTTTCTGCATCTCAGCACTAACCAGGCTATTTTTACACCCTCTAGTTTCTTAGTTGAAGTTTTAAGTGGGATTCATTTGTTGACTAAATTTAGGGCAGTAGATATCCTACTTCATCTATGAGCATCACACGGTGATCCTGTCCAGGTACAGAACCCTGGCCCAAGGTAGATAAGATGTTTTTCTTTACTTCAAATTAATCAATTAATTAATTGGAGACAAGAATCTTTGGTTGTCCAAATGATCTAAAATGATTTGCCTATATCAGCTTCCCAAGTATATGCAGACACAGAATGATATCTTTGTGGACCATTCTACAAAATTGAATTTATAAACATAGAATTTAAAATATATTTTATCTCAGTAGGAGTTGTGTACATCTGAAAACTCAAGAGATACTTAGAATGGCTTAAAATTTGTTACGAAAAAAAAAACATTATCTTGTGTTGCTGATTCTGAAATCCAATTTAATTTATTCTATGAGAGAATTAGTGTATATGGTAATTCTGATGTATATGGATTTGAATTATTAGCTAATATAAGGTTAATTTTGTAAGTGTTTATCATGCTAGGGATACAATCCAGGGGCTTTGAGAATGCTTGATAAAATGTCTAGCATGAAGCTACATTTCTAGCACTAGTTTTTCGAGACAGGGTTTCTCTCTATGCAGCTTTGGAATCTGTTCTGGAACTTGCTCTGAACTCAGACAGATCCGCCTTCCTCTGTCTCCCAAGTGATGGGATTAAAGGTGTGCAACACCACTGCCCTGCCCTAGCACTAATTTTTATCAATGGTTAATTTGTATTTGAAAACAATGTGTATTCTTTAATCTTGAGTTTTAATCCTGTAGTGCTCATGGGAACAAAGTTACTAATTTTCGTTACCTTTTTATACCTCCCATCGGAGTAACAGAAACCACAGTCTGCTAGCATTCTATCAACATTTATCCCATATGCGTTAAGGAAATATTATCAGATATATACAAGTTATATTAGTCTATTTTATTTCTGCATTGTGCAGTTCTGTATTCTAGCTACTCCGCAGCTGCTGCTGATGTTGCTGATCTACTAGGATTGACAGAGTACTGTTGAAGGAAGTACCGTCTCCCAGTCAGAGTCATGTGATGTGGTGGCTGATATTCTGGCTCCAGCATACTTTTCACAAGGACTGACTGAGACCACACTGATGGGCGCTGACTGTTGTAGACTGCTCCAGGGTGCCTAGCCAGTGTTATGCATGAGAATCTTATACACCACTTGTTGAATATGAAGTTATTTGTTATGGCATAACAGAAGATTAACTTGAATTATGAAGAGATTTAAGAATTAGATACAAATCAAATACAGCCAATAAGTACTGAAGAAGGAGGTTAGCACTTTATTGAAATAAACCAAATTAAAATAATCTGCAAATGGAAAGTATTTTTTATATTTATTTATTTCATATAAATATATATATTTATTTCATTTTACACATATGAGTATTTGCTAGCCTGTATGTCTGTGCACCATGTATGGGCCTGGTGCCCACAAAGGTCAGAAGAGGGCATTGTATCTGCCGGAACTGTTACAGACGAAAGTTAGACATCGTGTACGTGTATGCTGGAATTCCACCAGGATTCTCTGCAAGAGCAAAAAGTGCTCTGAATCACTTAGCCATTTCTCCAGGCCCTGCCAACTCTCTTTCATTCCCCCTCTCTCTCCTTCCCTTCCTTCCTTGGGATGAAGAATTCAAAAGCCACATTTTGTGTCAATTAAGCACGTCTTATTAAGTAAATCTGAAGTGTGGGAGTCTTCGCAACTGCAAACTGGGCGGCACTTTCAACTCTCTCCTTGTAGGACATGTAAAGAAAACTAAAGGCAAAACACTAGCAGAGGGAGATGACAGGGACCTTTTTCTTTTTATTCTGCCAAGACAATATGAAATTTCAAAACCAGTTTTAGCAGCTGTGGCCTTCACTCAGCCCTCATCACCTGCATACAGCCCACTGTTCAACAGCACACACAGGAGGACTCAATGAATGTGCCAAGAAGAGGGCATTTCATAAACTACACTCAGAGGAGCACGGCGCTGGGAGTCACTGACTGCCTTCCGGGTGGGGTGGTGATCAAATGCAGCGTCTAGGTGAGCACTCCACCAAACCTCTAGGTGAGCACTCCACCAAACCTCTAGGTGAGCACTCCACCGAACCTCTAGGTGAGCACTCCACTGAACCTCTAGGTGAGCACTCCACCGAACCTCTAGGTGAGCACTCCACCAAACCTCTAGGTGAGCACTCTGCCACCGAACCTCTAGGTGAGCACTCCACCGAACCTCTAGGTGAGCACTCCACCGAACCTCTAGGTGAGCACTCCACCAAACCTCTAGGTGAGCACTCTGCCACCGAACCTCTAGGTGAGCACTCCACCGAACCTCTAGGTGAGCACTCCACCGAACCTCTAGGTGAGCACTCCACCGAACCTCTAGGTGAGCACTCTGCCACCGAACCTCTAGGTGAGCACTCCACCAAACCTCTAGGTGAGCACTCTGCCACCGAACCTCTAGGTGAGCACTCCACCAAACCTCTAGGTGAGCACTCCACCGAACCTCTAGGTGAGCACTCCACCAAACCCCGGCTGCACAGTACTTATTTGTTGGCCTGCTGTGTCGCTTCACCCTCCTGGTCTGAAGACACTTGGTTAATTTAGATGAATCTTCTCAAGGTATGGAAGAGTTTTACGTTCTCATTGTAGTCCCAGTAAAGAAACCATCCCCTATCCTCCCACAAAAGTAATTCTCTAACTATGGTCAGAAAACCTCATTTTCTTCAGAAAACCTAGGAGAGATTTCACCTGGTGCTTCCTGCAACTCCAGCCAGTTGTCTAGTTCGCTATCCCAGACCATTTACACCTCAAACACCAAAACTGTTCTTTAGGACATACACCACCATGCTTCTTCACAGTCTGCGCCTTTCTGTAGCTTAAGAGACTTTACTTCCTAATTCATGGCAGAGTCTGTTGCTGTTACAGCATCTGATTTGAAGCTCATCATATCACACTGTAATTACCTAACATTTTTTCTTACTTGCTTTTGCATCCTCAACACATAGTCCAGTAAAATGAATGGCCCTTCATCAATCCTTATAAAACAATTTTCAATTCTCAAAAGAAGAAATGAACTGTAATAGTTGAAAAAAATGTATAGCTTCCAAACAGCAGAATAGTAGTTATTTATACTAGTTTTGGTAACATATAAGACGCTTCCCTGGTACTTTGGTAGAATAATATTTATATCAGATATCTATCATAAGGTTTTCAGACACGGAAGCAAATGGACAGACAGAACACACATGTGCACACACATACACACAAACAGCGAGACAGAGAAACACACACAGAGAAAAGATAACTCTTAGAATATGACATTGATCACATTTACTTATTAACAAAATGATCACAGTTGGGCTATTATGCGATACTTCAAGGCACTATAGTAGAGAGACTCTGCAAGCTGGTTAGGTTCACTTGGACACTGGCTTCAGAGCTGCTGAATGAATTAAATAACATAGTTTATGCCATATACTCAGAACAAAACAAAGCTCATAACAAACGTAACGTAAAAGCCACATATCATTTTTACATAAGATCTATATTATCTACATATTTTACAGATGCTAACATTTAGATTAGTAATTACTCATAGAAAAATACATGTCTCTTGTTCTGTTTACAATATAATCTATACACTTTAAAACCCAATAACACGCTTTTTAGTATTGATTTTTCCTCATAATCAAGTTTTTGTTTATTTTAAGAAGCAATGTATATATAATGAGTATTTCATGTGGTTTCCCTGATATTTCTAGGAAATATTACAGACTGCAAAGCAGGCACACTCTAACTAAAGGGAGGCTTGAAGACAACTATAAAAATTTTGTGTGTGTCCCTGTATGTGTATAGATATGTAGAGCACCAGGAAATATCTTTTTTTAAACGGTACACACACACACACACACACACACACACACACACTTTTCTTTTTTTTTTTTTTTTTTTTTTTTTTTTTTTTTTTTTTTTTTTTTTCTTTTTTTTCTTTTTTTTTCTTTCTTTCTTTTTTTTTTTTTTTTTTAAACATTTTTTATTGATAAAAGAAGAATAAAGAAAAAAAAAACAAATTTCCACCTCCTCCCAGCCTCCCCTTTCCCTCCCCCTCCTCCCACTCTTCTCCCTCTCCTCCCACTCTTCTCCCCCTCCTCCCACCCCTCTCCCCTTCCCCCCACTCCTCTCCCCCTCTCTCTCCAGTCCAAAGAGCAGTCAGGGTTCCCTGCCCTGTGGTAAGTCCTAGGTCCTCCCCCCTCCGTCCATATCTAGGAAGGTGAACATCCAAACTGGCTAGGCTCCCACCAAGCCAGCAGATTGCGTCGGATCAAAACTGCTTGCCATTGTCCTTGGCGTCTCATCAGCCCTCATTGTTCGACATGATCAAAGAGTTCAGTTTTATCCCATGCTTTTTTTGGTAATAGTCCAGCTGGCCTTGGTGAGCTCCCAGTAGATCAGCTCCACTGTCTCAGTGGGTGGGTGCACCCCTCGTGGTCCCGACTTCTTTGCTGATGTTCTCCCTCCTTCTGCTCCTCATTGGGACCTTGGGAGCTCAGTCCAGTGCTCCAGTGTGGGTCTCTGTCTCTATCTCCATCCCTCGCCAGATGAAAGTTCTAAGATGATATGCAAGATATTCGTCAGTATTGCGCTAGGATGGGGTCATTTCAGGTTCCCTATCCTCTGCTGCCCAAGGAACTAACTGGGGACCTCAGCTTGGGCACCTGGGAGCCCCTCTAGGGTCAATTCTCCTGCCCACCCTAAAGTGGGTCCCTTAACTAAGGATTGTGGTTCCGTGCTCCCCTATCCAACCTTCCTTTATCCCGATCCTCCTATTTCCCCAAGTCCCCCCTCCTTCCCTTCTACCTTTTCTCACCCCATCTCCCCTTACCCCCTTCCCACCCCACCCCCAAGATCCCACTTTTCTCCCCGGCAATTTTGTCTACTTCCCTTATCCAAGAGGATAACGATATGTTTTTCCTTGTGTTCACCTTCTTACTTAGCTTCTTTAGGTTCGCCAATTGTAGATTCTGTGACCCCTATTTATGGCTAGAAACCAATTATGAGTGAGTACATCCCATGTTCTTCTTTTTGGGTCTGGGATACCTCACTCAGGATAGTGTTTTCTATTTCCATCCATTTGCATGCAAAATTCGAGAAGTCATTGTTTTTTACCGCAGCGTAGTACTCTAGTGTGTATATATTCCATACTTTCTTCATCCATTCTTCCATTGAAGGGCATCTAGGTTGTTTCCAGGTTCTGGCTATTACAAACAATGCTGCTATGAACATAGTTGAACAAATGCTTTTGACATGTGATAGAGCATCTCTTGGGTAAATTCCCAAGAGTGGTATTGCTGGGTCCAGGGGTAGGTTGATCCCAAATTTCCTGAGAAACCGAAACACTGACTTCCACAGTGGTTGCACAAGATTGCATTCCCACCAGCAATGGATGAGGGTACCCCTTCCTCCACAGCCTCTCCAGCAAAGGCTATCCTTGTTGTTGTTGACTTTAGCCATTCTGACAGGTGTAAGATGGTATCTCAAAGTTGTTTTGATTTGCATTTCCCTGATTGCTAAGGAAATTGAGCACAACCTTAAATATCTTTTGGCCATTTGAAGTTCTTCTGTTGAGAATTCTCTGTTCAGTTCAGTGCCCCATTTTTTAATTGGGTTAATTAGCATTTTAAAGTCTAGTTTCTTGAGTTCTCTATATATTTTGGAGATCAGACCTTTGTCTGTTGCGGGGTTGGTGAAGATCTTCTCCCAGTCAGTAGGTTCCCTTTGTGTCTTAGTGACAGTGTCCTTTGCTTTACAGAAGCTTCTCAGTTTTAGTAGGTCCCATTTATTCAATGTTGCCCTTAATGCCTGTGCTTCTGGGGTTATACCTAAGAAGCGATCACCTGTGCCCATCTGTTGTAGGGTATTTCCCACTTTCTCTTCTATCAGGTTCAGTGTTTTCGTGCTGATAATGAGGTCTTTAATCCATTTGGACTTGAGTTTTGTGCACGGTGATAGATATGGGTCTATTTTCATTCTTCTACAGGTTGACATCCAGTTGTGCCAGCACCATTTGTTGAAGATGCTTTCTTTCTTCCATTGTATACTTTTAGCTCCTTTATCGAAAATGAGGTGTTCATAGGTTTGTGGGGTAAAATCCGGGTCTTCTATACGATTCCATTGGTCGACTTCTCTGTTTTTATGCCAGTACCACCCTGTTTTCATTACTGTAGCTCTGTAATAGAGTTTGAAGTCAGGGATGGTAATGCCTCCAGAAGATCCTTTATTGTATAGGATTGTTTTGGCTATCCTGGGTTTTTTGTTTTTCCATATAAAGTTGATTATTGTCCTCTCCAGATCTGTAAAGAATTTTGATGGGATCTTGATGGGGATTGCATTGAATCTATAAATTGCCTTAGGTAGAATTGCCATTTTTACTATGTTGATCCTCCCAATCCAAGAGCAAGGGATGTCCATCCATTTTTTGGTATCCTCATCAATTTCTTTCTTCAATGCCTTAAAGTTCTTGTCAAATAGATCTTTCACTTCCTTGGTTAGGTTTACCCCAAGATATTTTATGCTGTTTGTGGCTATCGTGAATGGAGAAGCTTCTCTGATTTCCCTCTCTGCTTCCATATCCTTTGTGTATAAGAGGGCGACTGATTTTTTGGAGTTGATCTTGTATCCTGCCACATTACTAAAGCTGTTTATCAGCTGTAAAAGTTCTTTGGTGGAGTTTTGGGGGTCGCTTATGTACACTATCATATCATCTGCGAATAACGAAAGTTTAACTTCTTCCTTTCCAATTCGAATCCCCTTGATCCCATTATGTTGTCTTATTGCTATTGCTAGAACTTCCAGCACTATATTGAAGAGGTATGGTGAAAGTGGACAGCCTTGTCGTGTTCCTGAGTTAAGCGGGATGGCTTTGAGTTTCTCTCCGTTTAATTTGATGTTAGCTGTCGGCTTGCTGTATATAGCTTTTATTATATTTAGGTATGACCCTTGTATCCCTAATCTCTCCAAGACTTTTAACATAAATGGATGTTGAATTTTGTCGAATGCTTTTTCAGCATCTAATGAAATGATCATATGGTTTTTTTCTTTCAGTTTATTTATATGCTGTATTACATTGATAGATTTTCGTATGTTGAACCAGCCCTGCATCTCAGGAATGAAGCCTACTTGATCATAGTGGATAATTTTTCGGATGTGTTCTTGGATTCGGTTTGCCAGTATTTTGTTGAGGATTTTTGCATCGATATTCATGAGTGAGATCGGCCTGTAATTCTCTTTCCTGGTTGAGTCTTTGTGTGGTTTTGGTATCAGAGTAACTGTAGCTTCATAAAAGGAATTTGGTAATGACCCTTCTGTTTCTATATTGTGAAATACATTAAGGAGTATAGGTATTAGGTCTTCTTGGAAGTTCTGGTAGAATTCCGCGTTGAAACCATCTGGTCCTGGGCTTTTTTTGGTAGGGAGGTTTTTGATAACCTCTTCTAATTCTTCGCGACTAACAGGTCTATTTAGATTGTTCACCTGGTCCTGATTTAACTTTGGTAAATGATATTTATCTAAGAAAGTATCCATTTCCTTTACATTTTCCAGTTTTGTGGCATATAGGCTTTTGTAGTAAGATCTAATGATTCTCTGAATTTCCTCTGTGTCTGTGGTTATGTCCCCCTTTTCATTTCTGATCTTATTAATTTGCAAATTCTCTCTCTGACGTTTGATTAGTTTGGATAGGGGTTTGTCAATCTTATTGATTTTCTCCAGGAACCAGCTTTTTGTTTCATTGACTCTTTGGATTGTTCTCTGTGTTTCTATTTTATTGATTTCAGCCCTCAGTTTGATTATTTCCAGTCTCCTACTCCTCCTAGGTGAGTCTGCTTCTTTTTTTTCTAGAGCTTTCAGGTGGGCTGTTAAGTCTCCAATGTGAGCTTTCTCTGTTTTCTTTAAGTGGGCACTAAGTGCTATGAACTTTCCTCTTAGGACTGCCTTCATAGTGTCCCATAAATTTGAGTATGTTGTTTCTTTATTTTCATTGAATTCCAGGAAGACTTTAATTTCTTTCTTTATTTCTTCCTTAATCCAGGTATGGTTCAGTAGTTGGCTGTTCAGTTTCCATGACTTTGTGGGCTTTCCGGGGGTAGCCTTGTTGTTGAATTCTAACTTTAATCCATGGTGATCTGATAAGACACAGGTGGTTAGTAATACTTTTTTGTAACTGTGGATGTTTGCTTTGTTACCGACTATGTGGTCGATTTTCGAGAAGGTTCCATGAGCTGCAGAGAAGAAGGTGTATTCTTTCCTATTTGGGTGGAATGTTCTATAGATGTCTGTTAAGTCCATTTGTTTCATTACCTCCATTAATTGTCTTATTTCTCTGCTAGGTTTCTGTCTGATTGACCTGTCCATTGGTGAGAGAGGAGTGTTGAAGTCTCCTACTATTAGTGTGTGCGGTTTGATGGCTGCCTTGAATTTTAGCAATGTTTCTTTTATGTACGTGGGTGCTTTTATATTAGGGGCATAGATGTTCAGGATTGAGACTTCAACCTGATGAACTGTTCCTGTTATGAATATAAAATGCCCCTCTCCATCTCTTCTGATTGATTTAAGTTTGAAGTCAACTTTGTTAGAGATTAGTATGGCCACACCTGCTTGTTTCTTAGGTCCATTTGCTTGATAGGCCTTTTCCCAACCCTTTACTCTGAGTAGGTGCCTGTCTTTGTGGTTGAGGTGTGTTTCTTGTAAACAGCAGAATGTTGGATCCTGTTTTCTTATCCAATCTCTTAGCCTGTGCCTTTTTATAGGTGAGTTGAGACCATTGACATTAAGTGATATTAATGACCAGTGGTTGTTAACTCCGGTCATTTTTTTTAGTCGTAGAGTTTGTGTGTATCCCTTCTTTGGTTTGTGTTGATGAAGGGTCTCTAGATGCTTGAGTTATTGTGGTCATTATTGGACTCCTTGGTTAGTGATTTTCCTTCTATTACTTTCTGTAAGGCTGGATTTGTGGCTGCATATTGTTTGAATTTGTTTTTATCCTGGAAAATTTTATTTTCTCCATTTATAGTGAACGAAAGCTTGGCTGGGTATAGTAATCTGGGCTTGCATCCATGGTCTCTCAGTTTCTGCAGTACATCTATCCAGGACCTTCTGGCTTTCATGGTTTCCATGGAAAAGTCAGGTGTAAGTCTGATAGGTTTACCTTTGTAAGTAATTTGGCCTTTTTCCTTTGCCGCTCTTAATATTTTTTCCTTATTCTGAATGCTTTGTGTTTTGATAATTATATGTCGAGGGGATGTTTTTTTTTGATCCAGCCTATTTGGTGTTCTGTATGCTTCTTGCACCTTCATAGGTATATCTTTCTTTAGGTTGGGAAAGTTTTCTTCTATAATTTTATTAAATATATTTTCTGGACCATTGAGCTGCACTTCTTCTCCTTCTTCTACTCCTATTATTCTTAGGTTTGGTCTTTTTATTGTGTCCCATATTTCCTGAATGTTTTGTGATGAGAGTTTGTTGGACTTGCTGTTTTCTTTGATCAGTGTGTTTATTTTCTCTATGGTATCTTCAGAATCTGAGAGTCTTTCTTCTATCTCTTGTATTCTGCTGGTTATGCTTGTTTCTGTAGTCTCTATTCGTTTACCTAGATTTTCCATGTCCAGCCGGCCCTCTGTTTGTGTTTTCTTCTTTGCCTCTATTTCAGTTTTCAAGTCTTGAACTGTTTCCATTATCTGTTTGATTGTTTTTCCTTGGTTTTCTAGGGTATCATTCACTGATTTATTCAATTCTTCAAACTTTCTGTCATATTTCTCATCCATTTCTATAAGGGCGTTTTTTACATGCTGTTTAAAGGCGTCAATAACTTTCATGAAGTCGATCTTTTCTCCTTCTTGATTAAGGTGTTCATGTCCTTCCGTTGTGAGGTCGCTGGTTTCTGGTGGCTTCATGTTGCTTTTCAGTTTGTTGGGCGAATTCTTGCCTTGTCGTCTGCCCATCTCTTCTTCCAAATACTCCCTTATGGATCTTCTTTTACCAGATCAGGTCTCCTTGCCTACCCAACGCGGCCTCCCCAATGTTGGCTCTCCTGGCACCAAGGGATCAGGTCTCCGTGCCCAACCCTGGCTCGTCCCAATGCTGATTCTCCCCAATGCTGGTTCTCCTGGGGCCGAGAGATCAGGCCTCCGTGCTGGTTGGGCAGCTCGCAAACAAAGCGCCTACCCTCCTTGGTGCAGTCAGGCCGCAGAAACAAAGGAAGTGCGGCCCGCCCGGGCGCCCGGAGGACTGGGATCCAGCTCCCAATGCCACGCGCCAAAAGAGGGGGGGGGGCAAGTGGGGAGGGCTCTGGACGGAAGCTGGGTGGGCCAGGAAGAAAGAGGCAGTACCCAGGGAATAGAGGTCCTGCAGAGAGCCCAAGAAAGACAGGAGGCCAAGGGACCCCCGAGATCCCTGTCCCTGGCTGGCGCCGCGGCCAGAAACTCACCCCAACGCTGGTTCTCCTGGGGCCGAGAGATCAGACCTCCGTGCTGGTTGGGCAGCTCGCAAACAAAGCGCCTACCCTCCTTGGTGCAGGCAGGCCACAGAAACAAAGGAAGTGCGGCCCGCCCGGGCGCCCGGAGGACTGGGATCCAGCTCCCAATGCCACGCGCCAAAAGAGGGTGGGGGGGGGCAAGTGGGGAGGGCTCTGGACGGAAGCTGGGTGGGCCAGGAAGAGAGAGGCAGTACCCAGGGAATAGAGGTCCTGCAGAGAGCCCAAGAAAGACAGGAGGCCAAGGGACCCCCGAGATCCCTGTCCTTGGCTGGCGCCGCGGCCAGAAACTCACCCCAACGCTGGTTCTCCTGGGGCCGAGAGATCAGACCTCCGTGCTGGTTGGGCAGCTCGCAAACAAAGCGCCTACCCTCCTTGGTGCAGGCAGGCCGCAGAAACAAAGGAAGTGCGGCCCGCCCGGGCGCCCGGAGGACTGGGATCCAGCTCCCAATGCCACGCGCCAAAGAGGGTGGGGGGGGGCAAGTGGGGAGGGCTCTGGACGGAAGCTGGGTGGGCCAGGAAGAGAGAGGCAGTACCCAGGGAATAGAGGTCCTGCAGAGAGCCCAAGAAAGACAGGAGGCCAAGGGACCCCCGAGATCCCTGTCCTTGGCTGGCGCCGCGGCCAGAAACTCACCCCAACGCTGGTTCTCCTGGGGCCGAGAGATCAGACCTCCGTGCTGGTTGGGCAGCTCGCAAACAAAGCGCCTACCCTCCTTGGTGCAGGGAGGCCGCAGAAACAAAGGAAGTGCGGCCCGCCCGGGCGCCCGGAGGACTGGGATCCAGCTCCCAATGCCACGCGCCAAAAGAGGGTGGGGGGGGCAAGTGGGGAGGGCTCTGGACGGAAGCTGGGTGGGCCAGGAAGAGAGAGACAGTACCCAGGGAATAGAGGTCCTGCAGAGAGCCCAAGAAAGACAGGAGGCCAAGGGACCCCCGAGATCCCTGTCCCTGGCTGGCGCCGCGGCCAGAAACTCACCCCAACGCTGGTTCTCCTGGGGCCGAGAGATCAGGCCTCCGTGCTGGTTGGGCAGCTAGCAAACAAAGCGCCTACCCTCCGACTTTTCTTTTAAGTCCCTGTAAGAACTACATATTTAGCTCTGGGTTCCATAGTTACTATATGTATAGTCATAATACTCTATAATTTTGTGGTTCAGATGTCTAGTAGCCTACACATGCTTTTCTCTATCATTGGAGTCAATGCAAATTTTTCATTAGGTCTCAGATTATTTCTCTAATATCAACTGAACACGTTTTTATTCCCACCCTACTGATAACTTCTTGCAATCAGGTATCTTCCTGATTTTAGTATAGAATCAAATATGGTTCATTTGCTCTTTAATGCAAGTTAATTAACGAAATAGATGGCTGTGGAGAATGGTAATATATGGAATATTTAATGCTGTTCATACTAACTAAATCCTGAATTCAGAACTCTTGGACAAAAAGGATAACCTGAGACTATCTTGGAAAATCATGTTAAATATATACTTTATTCTGCTTATACATACTCACATTAAAATATGAAGCTGGTATAGCTGTACTGAACTTTCAATTACAAGATCATGCCAAACTATAAATCAGTTGGATTTTGAATTTCTACATAACAGTACTGTGCTTTTATGTAGCACAAATTATTTTGAAAATATACTTGAGTAATGATAAAAGACAAGCTTGCCAAATAAAAACAATGTACTATTTTTATAACAAAAGCCTCAATAAATTAGTTTGAGATATTTAAAATACTTTGTATAAAGTCTTCAGTCTGATTTCATACCATCTCTTGAAAATATATTAAATGCTTTTCCAGAATATATATGTCATCATTTTATAAAATTTTAGACATGCAACTGGAAGAACATAATATTAAAACTTCATCCTTTTATTGTCTTTTGTTTATGTCAATGCCTTTGAAAATTAAGTGAATAGAAGATTTAGAGTTTTTCTAATAATATTTTAATGTTGAAAATTTTTATGTCAAAACTTGATGAATAAATCAGTATTTGTGGGGTCAGATCTTTGAATTTTCTCTTTTGGGGGGGGGGGCAAAATGAGCAGGAGGTAAGAATCTGCTGCAGGTTAGATTTAGTGGTGAATTAAAGCATCTAAGGTTTCACTAGATGGCGCAACAAGAGTAATTTATCTTTCCTTTCCTGACGTCTGTTGGAATGTTAGCAACCTGGATGACAGTGGACCAAGTACCCAGTACCGGTAGTTTTAAGTCTTTACATAAGCTAGAATATTTACTCTACTTACACTGAGACATAATTAATTTATAATAATGAAACATTTTAAAACAAACTATTACAACTGATGCTTTCTATTTTATTCAGATTATGCTAAACACTGAAATAAACTGTCAGAATTTTAGGGAAGATGATGTACAATGAATAAAATGGATCTCATTGTATTTTAAAACACTAACAGCTAACAAGTGGACATTGCTAGAATTATTTCTTAATGCTGTGAAAGCATTATATGCAAATTTTAAAAGGCCTCATATTTCCAAGGTTGCCATACTAAAATTTTCAGCCATCACAGCAAACAGGTTGAAAGAAATGGACTAGGAAGTAGGAACACTGGATTCGATTTTCACCACAGCAATAAAGCACACCCAAGCTGTAGTTTCCTAAAAGTTAACTGAGAGCAAGATCCTGCTTGTTTTAAGGTCTTTAATATCAGAACATTTAAACTCTCTAGGAAAGAGTGGCAATATGTTCAGTCAAGGAAATATTTATTTTTTAGAGAACAAAGTCTAAATGAATGTTAGGGTTTGGGTGGGCTCAGAGTGAACATTAAAATCTTAATAGTCTGAGCAAAGATTGACCTAACATCAAATTTGGAAAAGATAATTCATTTAGCATAAGGCATGTCTAGAGATATACTGTGCTCCCTTATTGGATACAAGAGTAAGCTAACACTTAAATATTTAATATCTGACTATATTATTTAGACTGCAGAATACTATTTATAAATGTGATGCTCTATACTATGAGAGTTAAAGGCTGCAGATTCAGTACAGGTATGTTCAAGTCTCCTCGTCAGCTCTCCCAATAGGAAGACAGGGTTCGAGGTGGTATTCGAGGATGGAGTCTCTGGCTGCAAGCAGCCTCCTCACTTTAACTTAGTGTACAACCAACGACAGCCTTTTTGGATGCCAAAACTGAAAAAGGCTGAGAGATGCACTGTTAGCCATTACTTCAAGGACTTTGAGACAAGGTCTTGCTACATGGTCCTGGTTGGCCTGGAGCTTGCTACATAAGCCAGGCTCGACTTGTACATGGCCCGAGTCTCCTGTTTCTGCCTCCTGAGCAAAGGGACGACAGGTGTGAGTCACCAAGTGTGGTTCAGAATTTTAATAATATTTCTCTATGCTTTTAGTATAAAGGAATGACTATAACCTATAACACTCAAGGCTTATAACTTTCCAAAGTGAATAAATTAATTTGTGAAACACTATATGGACAGTTAATGTTTACACTTTATATTTTTGCTGTTAAATTTCAAAATATAGTTTGTAAGTAACTATAATGTATATACAGTCTTCTTGTGCCTTTCTCACATATATTATAATATATAATTAACATATAAATTAATTCTAGAAAATATTTTAAATTTTTCATAAGAGCAAAGATGAAGCCAATGTTATCAAGTCCTGTAAAATGATGCCTCAAGTTATGAAATATTTGATATCTATTATTTTGGCTAGCATCTATTTTACAGCTAGAAAGAATAAATTTGGAAAAGTATGTGAAAGAAACTGATCATCTATAATTTCCAAAAGTCCCCAGTTTGTCTTCAAGCCTATGAAATCCAATCTCAATTCAAGATGAGCTAAATATTAAATAAAATACTCCAGAGTAGGAGACTACAGATAGCTTTGTCAGTGTTATTAGAAAGATTAGCATTCTGCTCATAGATTTTTAAGGGGGAAAGTATACCAAAGAGGGACAATGGCTACTGGGAAGCAAAGGTAAAAATTGACAGATAAAATTCAGTAATAGCAATCAGGACGACACTCCCCAAAGGCTCTCTTATGTCCTGGTTACTGCCTACTGTATTAAGACTGCCTTTCTCATCACTTAATGCTTATTTTCATCACTTTGCTTAAAATATTGATAATCAATTAGGGCTACGTCTGTTTTGCCACAGAATTTGTGTCACAGTCTATCAGACTGTCAGGGCCAATTCAATCCTCATTCAAAGTTAATTTTTTCTTCATAAATCTGCCTTTGGAGGAGTCATTAGGCGCAGAACATAGCCGGAGGTGCAATCACCTATTCTCTTTCATTAGTGGCAGGCAGAGAAGGTGAGGGAGATTATTAGAACTTTGGAATGATCACAAAGCAGCGTGCTGCCTGTCAGATCCCCCCAACATTTAATTCATCTAGCCAACTCACCAGCACTCTTTGCCAACAGTTTTAAATGGACATTATTCATGAACATCTGTGACATGCTGAATATTCTGAACTGGAAATGATGAAAAAGCAATGCCCCCTTTGACTTTAAAATTAATTCTATGGTCAAAACAATTAAGAATATAACGAACATGTTTTGTGATGCTATTTTTAGTCACCTAAGATACATTTATGAAGTGAAACAATTTATTGAATTAAAAAATACAAAACATACAAGGAAATAGATAAAGAAAATTCACACAAGTTACTTTTGAAAAAGCTGATCATACATTCAGGATGACCAGGATTTTCCCCAAAGATGTATTTAAAATTCACAATAATATTTAAATATTTATTTAATATGACTATCTTTTTAGGAAAATACCACCAAATGAATTGACTCAAAAGGATTTAATACTGAGTTAAATTACAAAGAAAAATCTGTACTTGAAATTTTCATAACTATCATGTTTTTCTTGCAACCCCAATGCTTTACTTTATAAGATTTTTATAATGGGAAAGTTAACAGAAAATTTTAGTATTAGTGAGAAAATACTAGAATAACTAAGTTAAAAACAACCTTTCTACATAACTCCTTTTCACTAAAAACCTATCTTTTTTTAAGTTAAAAAAAAGATCTTAGTTCTTCCGAAGGTTTTATTCTTTAAAATATCCTTTGTATTGTTTAGATTAGAGAAATTACATTAACTATTAATTCTTGATATTGAAAGTGTCTTGCTGGTCATCATTTTTGTGTGCAGCTGTAATTTATTTAAGCATTTATTTAGAATACCAAAATGATGACACTAAAATTTTAAATTACATTACCAAAGCCGAAGTACTTCAGCATTCGAAACAATTATAAGAAATTACCTTCAGAAAAAAACTGAATCAGCATGTTCCCAAACTGTTTTATGCAATGAGGTGTAAAAGTGTTGTGTTCAAAGACACCTGGAAAACACTTAGTTCAACAAAATTAACCAATTTCTTTGCTACAGAGATCATCATGCCAATATCTGGTCTTTCTAGAAAGACACAGTGTGATGATTCCAAAACTTAGTTGATCATGGAACCAGTTTTTGATAGCACCAAAGGAATTTCCTAACTTTCCCAGATTAAACATTCTTCATCTGTTTGCTCTTGATGTGCAATTCTAACCCTATTTATTAAAAAAAACAACAACAACTCAATAAAGTACACAAAATAAGTCAGGCACTGTGGTAGAAGGTAAGAGGAGAATGGAGCAAGGGCCAAGCTCAATGTGCTCAGGGGATAGTCCAGAACACATCTCTTTGTAGTCTGCCTTCCCAATGTAAGCTTTCTGAGGAGATGGAATACATCTTATTTATTATTATATTTCCCCAGTGCCTAGCAACGGATAACCAGAAGCTTGAAAAATATATGTGAAACTTAAGTAGAAATGTCCTTGTTCCTAGATGGTTCAATTGACTTCATTCTGACCTGAATGAAGGCCAGCATTCCTTTTTCTCTAAGTGCCACCCACACCAATAACATATATTAAATTCGCCGTAATATAGCAAAAAGAAAGAAATTCTAAGTAACCTTGCAAGTCAGTTTGTTTAACAGTAGTAGTTGTCTTAAACTGTACTGAGGACTCTTCTGCTTGCCTGGGATTCTGGGGAGAAAAGTATTGTGATACACTAGAAATGATGGAAAAGACAATCCATTAACTCTAAGTACTGTAGTTATCATTGTGGCTGCCATTACCACAAACGTTACAGCATGAAACATGAAAAATGCTAGGTATTTAAAGAAAATGGATCACAAAGGGCCTGGATGTTTACAGAGTTGGCAGAAGGCCTGAAGCCATGGCTTCTGGGATAGGCCTACAAGAATGACAATCAGTACTGCTGAACTAGCTTTTAGTCCATACGCAGGACTGTAAGAAATCATAAGGCTGCCTTTTGAACTGAAATTTTCAATGATATTTTGCCTACAATTAACAACCGAGAAGACATCAGGGCACCTATCCTCAATCTGTATAAATCTAGTGACTAGATATTGGAATGCCGCAGGATTCCACAGCTGTTCTTCCAGCAGCAACAGCTGGACCAGCAGGTAAATAACCTCTACTTTCCACTTTCATAACTACATGTTAAAAAATTTCTTTGGGAGTGTACCAAATTGGCAAGACCTACTTCATACCGACGATGTTAGAAAGAAAGGATTCTATGACGCGCAGGTTTTGTTTTCTATCCTTTGCCATACAGGAAGGCAGCAGACTAGAAGGAAACAATACATGCTTTGTACCAATTCACA
This sequence comes from Microtus pennsylvanicus, assembly GCF_037038515.1. Classification (NCBI taxonomy): domain Eukaryota; kingdom Metazoa; phylum Chordata; class Mammalia; order Rodentia; family Cricetidae; genus Microtus; species Microtus pennsylvanicus. Next base: position 35,839,563 of record NC_134594.1, on the reverse strand, counting down.
TTCTACTTTCATACTGAACCTTTAATCTGTGTCAATGCTTTCTTGTTTTATAATTAAGGAAACTGAGGCACAGAAAGGTTTAACAACTGCTTGTAGTCTCAGAATTATTAGATATGGTTAGAGTGTAAAGCTAGGCTGTCTGGCCCCAGAAAACTCCTGTTTCTTTAATTAAGGACAAAGATGAAATTGGTTTATTTTCCACTATTTTTTATGGTCTGTACTATCACTTACAAATTGTATATATGGGAGTATTTCCAAGGACTCAGTAGGCTAAAGATTGCTGAAGGCTTATTAGGCTTATCTATATGCAATTCTGAAAGTGGAACTCTCTCCGAGAGGAAAGTGGAATAAACAATGTTATTACTCTGGTGGGGAGGGAGGAGACTTGAAATATAATGTTCCAAATGAGAGCTGATGTCAAATGCTTTTCCCTATCTGGAAATTTACAAAGAGAAATACAGAAGTATATCTCAAGTACCAAAAATAGTTCATACTCTCATATCATAATTTCAAATAATAAAAATAAGTTTAAAATGAAAAAATATGCACTAAGATATTCAGTGAACATTATTTTAATAGAAAAATAATATAAATATTCAGCAGTAGGCAAGTGACTAATGGTATCCTTTCTGGACAAATATTAAGTAGCTGAAAAATTATGCTAATTAAAATTATGTAATAAATTAGGAGTAGGATTTTAATAGAAAAGCAGATACAGAAAAAATGAAATTATGTGATATAAACATATGAGTAAGAAAAATAGTAAGAAATCACAATCCTTTATTGTATACTAAATTTTTATATATAATTTGGTTTCTTCTGGAATATTATGTATAACTCATCTGATTGGTGATTTTGGCACCAGTAACACATCTATTGTAATGTTTGACAAGTCAATCTCATTCTTATGGCTTACATTTTTGGGGGTGTGATCACAGAATTATTCTTGTAGATAAACTTTAATATTATTTTTATTAGGTCTCCTTATACACAAACAGACAAAACCACATCTGTAAATACTCAATACATTCCTGTTGATTCTGAGAAACTTTATTAAAGTAACACATTAATGCAATGGAGATAGAAACCTTCACAATATAGAACTGTCCCCATTAGCAAAACAGTATGTTTCTACTAATTCACCCTGTATAGTCTGACAGATACGTTCACCTGGGTTGTGACACTTCAACCTAGCCCCTTACCTTTTCATTGGTTGTTGTATCATTACTTACTATTTCAGCAATCTAAGTTCCTGGTAAGACATATTTGTTTGTTTGTTTGGTTTTTTTTTTTTGTTTTGAACAGCCTATTTACCACAAGCAAGAAGCTTGTTCGAGTACTAAGTACCCCGAGTCTGTCTAGGACAGAGTCAACAGCACAGGTGCTGATCTGCCATCACAATAAATGCGGACCAGTGCCAATGGAGTACTAAGTACCCCGCGTCTGTCTAGGACAGAGCCAACAGCACAGGTGCTGATCTGCCATCACAATAAATGCAGACCAGTGCCAATGGAGTGTCCATTTTATGTACAACTGAACCAATCACAACCAGCTGACTTGCCTTTATAGCTTCGATGTGCCGAGTCCATATAAAAGCATAAATCGGGTTCAGATTCCTTCCTTTTTCAGCTCCCCTCTTGGGAAGTTATCCAAAGAGTTGCCTGACTTCTTTGAAACACAACTGTAAATCTATTCTAGTACAGTTTCTAACTTGATCACTTGACCCAAACCGCTCTTTAGTTGTAGTAATATGGGGCTGCGGCGGGGCTGCGTCCCCAAACACCCCAGCCGCCTGCCCTGCCCGGCTGGCTTATGCCCCGAAATAATTACACAGACACTGTATTCATTTAAACACTGCTCTGGCCCTTAGCTCTAGCCCTTACTGGCTAATTCTCACATATTAATTTAGCCCATTTCTAATCATCTGTGTAGCGCCCCTAGGTGCGCTTACCGGGAAGATTCTAGCCTAAGTCCATCCTGGGTCGGAGCTTCATAGCGTGCGTCTTCCCTGGAGCAGGTAGCATGGCGTCTCTCCTGCGTCTGCTCCGGAGAGCAGAGCTGTGGAGTCTGACCTCACTTCCTCTTCCTCCCAGCGTTCTGTTCTGTCTACTCCTCCCACCTATCTTCTAACCAATGAGATGGGCCAAGGCAGTTCCTTTATTGCTTAGCCAATGAAATCAACAGATTGACATATGACACTCACCCATCATTTAGTGACTTCTGTACTATGAAGCTCATCAGATTATTTTATTTTTAAAAGAGATTAAGGCAGTGTGTCTACCTTAAAATACTAAAATACTGAGACTATTGCAGTGCTATTCAAATGAACATTTCATTTCATATAAGACAGTGCATATTTCCTATATTCTTGTGCTCACCTAACCAAACTGGATTTTCAGCTTCTCTAAAATGTCAGTGTGTGTGTGTGTGTGTGTGTGTGTGTGTGTGTGTGTGTGTGTGAGAGAGAGAGAGAGAGAGAGAGAGAGAGAGAGAGAGAGAGAGAGAGAGAGAGAGAGAAAGACTGTGTGCATGCATATGAGTGTCTGTTCTCAGAGGTTCTGGACACTAATCACCTCCTTCACAATAGCCTCTATACTTACCCTAGCTTTCCATTATTCTTTTCTTTTGACACACGAGACTAGAAGACTGCTTTATCTCTTTTAGATGTTTTTCCATAATCAGTTACACATACTATGACTAGCTTCTTCCAGAATATGGCATATTGTGTTCTCCATGCCTCTTATTAGAGGTCATTTTTACAGGATTCTGATGTTTTAAAATACTCTGCCTTATTTAAGAAATCTTGTCTGGGAATGAAAGATGACTGTGGATAAAGGAACTGAAGTAAAGTCCCCAGAGTCCGTGTGAAAAGCTGAAGTGGTAGTGTGGGGGAGAAGGGACAGGAGGATCCTGGGCCATGCTGGCCATCCAGTTCAGACAATCGGTTCACTCCAGGTTCAGTAAAAGATCCTGCGTCAAAACAGGTGGAAAGTGATGGGGAAAGATACACAAGGTTCACCTCTGGCCCCCACATGTATGCGTGTACTTGTGTACACGTACTCACACATGTACACACACACAGGGGATGACATATGAGGTTGACCTCTGGCCTCCACATGTATGAGTGTACCTGTGTGAGTGTACCTGTGTGTGCACACTCACACACGTATATAGACGGGCCCTGTTCCTAGATTATGAATCTGTTTTCTTCTTGATGTTTCAAAGCTTCAGGTTTTGTATTTAGGCCTTCAGACTCCATATAAAAATTAATTTATATAAAATTTTTAAAAAACTGTCTCTTCCTCACTTTAGTAAAGGATCAAGTCCTTATATATGTGTCCTGATGGTATCACCTTAACTGCTATGGCAGGTGTATGGAATCTTGGCATCTGGAAAATTCTCATCCTCTTTGGTGATCCTTAGCAATTTGTTCTTCAATACGATTTATTTTGAATAGAATTTTGAAGTCATTTATTGAAAAACAGCACCTTCTCCAGATTTATATTGTACACATTAAATAAAAGCAACTTCTGCAAACTAAACATGAACACAAAATACCCCATCACAAAAACTTCTACTCTCGGTGAGGAGGGCTGAATGCTAAAACCATTTAATCGCCATCACAAAAACTTAAGGAGAGGTGGCACTTCTGTTCTTACCTAACATCTGAATTTTTCTACTTTAATAAAAAACTGAAGATAACCTATTAATTCTGCCACTCGTGATTTGTGTTTTTATTTTTATAGCAAGCAAGGAATTTTCAAACCTGGAACTAGAAGTCTCTTAGACACATTTTATTACAGTGTGTCGGAAGACAACTTTCTATTCTTTCCTTTCTCCTCTGAATCAACTTAACATATCTATCTTATAGCTTAAGAATATTTTACTATTTAGCCTCTCTCACATATAAAGTATTTTAACTTTGCATTTCCCCGTCTTTACTAGTTTCCCACTTTAAGTACTAGGGAAACCTTATGAAAACTAGGTTTTTTTAAAAATTTGTATTAGCAGATCACTGTTGCCATGACCTTTACTACAGGCAGATGTAACATCAACATATTGATTCTGATCATGCCATAGCCTACAATTAAGACCATGGCATGTGCTCCTTAGCTCTCTTGACAGTTTTTGCTCTGCCCTGGCCATCTTATAATATTACCTTCTTAAGCCAGGGTCTCACATGTCTTAGGCAAGCACTTTACACTAAACTCTATTCCTAATTTTTTTTAAATCAATTTTTCATTTGAGACAGTCTCATGGACATGCCATGGCTGGCTGGTCTTGAACTTGTGCTTCCCTCACAATCTTGAATCTTGATGTGCAAATCTCAAACTTCTTTTTCATTGAGATAAAGTAATATTTTAAAGCTTAATTTGAAGAAAGTACTCCAGCGTCTAGTCTCTGCGCACTCGCCAGTTGTGGCTCTCTGTGTTAGCTCCCGTCTACTGAAGAAGCTTCATCTATGAGCATAGCAATATATGTCATCAGGACACATTTTATTACATTTTATCTAGCAGAATAATAGTAGTAGGTTTCCTCCTTCAAGTTCCTACTTGATTTTCACCTTGGTTTCCCTTGATGACAGACTAAGCCAAAACAATTCTGTCCTCCCCAAAGTTGGTTTTGGTCAATGTTTCATCAGAGCAACAGAAAGCAAACCAGAACAGAAGTGTATCTTGAAATTGGTGAGTGAAGAAGATGATGGTACACTGAGGAATAATATTCAGATATCATAAATGTTTATTGATTGCAATAAAAACCCTTTTTCTAAGAATATAGCAATGGCAAGAACAGCTTCAGATCAATAGGAAAAAAACCAGAATGCAACAGAGAATGGGCTAATAAGTACATCAGAGATAGAATATAGGTAGAAAGCCAAAATTAAAAGAGGCATTTGAACGGTAATATGGAAACCTAATATAGTCAAAACTTCTTAAAATATACACAAAGGAGAGAGGCAGAGTCACCACTAGCCTTCTCTTGTTACCAAATGAAGGGACTGGACTACAGCTGATTGAGCAAAGGGGCCCATGGGGAATCCCCAAATAACACAGGCTGTTGCCAAGACTATGGTTGCTCTCCAGTAAGGTCCCACTGCTGAAGACAACACCTGCACCACTCACTGAATGTGTCACTGAATGAGACACAGAGCTTTCACCTTCTGTTGTAGCATCTTTGGTAAGGAACATACTCTGCACGCTCTCAGAAGAGTTATGTAAACACCAAGCCAGCCACAAACCCTTTCTCTACAATGGTGTACTGCCTGGAAGATAGGCTAGGGCAATGGTGGTGTGGGAGTAACCAACCAAATAACCGATTTGACATAAGGCCCACTCTCTGAGATGAAACCCACACCTGATACCTCTTGGGTGACCAAGAACCTGAGACTGAATAACAAAGACCTAGAGTACAAAATAATGCTGGTCTTAAAAAAAAATGTAGTGATAAAATGACGTCTCATGATATTCTGCTATACCCACAGAAACAGCGTCTTATTCAGCCACCATCAGAGAAGCTTCCTATCGTAGCAGCTGAAACAAATATAGAGAACCCCCCCCACCCCAAAGACAGACATTACACAGAGAGTGAGAGACCTTGGAATGCTCAGTCCTGAATGGGAGGTCTCCATCAAATCTTTCCCCTCAGAGCCCAGGGAACCCCATGGGAGAAGAGGCAGGAAGAGTGTAAGAGTCAGAGGGGATGGAGGACACCAAGAAAACAAGACCCACCAACAACATGAACAAAGCTCATATGAATTCACAGAGACGGAAGCTGCATGCATTGGGCCTGCGTGGGTCTGTAGCAGGTTCTTGTGGATATGTTACGGCTTCCACTTTAGTGTTTTTAATGGAATTCCCGAGTGTGCAAACAGTGGGTCTCTGATTCTTGTGCCTTCTTTTGGGTTCTTTTTCTTCAGTTTTCTTATCCAACTTTGATGTGATAAATTTTATTATATTTAATTCTTTATATTAAAAATGAATGAATGAATGAAAACCTAGCCACTAGAGTAAAGGTTAACAACTGAGCTGTCATTTATACCCTCTGGGAGAGGGAATATCTGTTTTCTCCAATAGAGTGAGACAGGGTATATCAACCATGCCAGGACAGGTCTCATGTTCGCGAGCAGTTGACCAACTTGGACTCTACAGTTTCTGGTGTGTGCTTTTATTTTGTTAAAGTTTGGTGTTTTTTGAATGTGGTTTTATTTTGTTTCCTTGTGTGTGTGTGTGTGTGTGTGTGTGTGTGTGTGTGTAGTAAACATTGGCTTTTTGTTTTATTTTTGAGAATGAGCTTAAAGCTTGGTGGATAGGGAGGGGAGAGGATCGGCAAGGACTTAGAGGAGAGGAAGAACATGGTCAAGATATTTTTAAATTTTAAAACCGTTTTGAATAACAAAAATAAAAAAAATTAAAATAAGAGATTCGATGGTTAAAGAACATGAAAATTTGCCCATAGTTTTGGTAATCTGAGAAATTCACAGAAAAAGTAAAAGGATTTGAAATAAATTTAAGAAATTCTTACAATATGAAAATTTTGTGAGAAACTAGAACAATGGGAACTGATGTACTACAGCTAAGAGAATTAATATATGGTATTAATATATGGTATAATTCTTTTAGAAAAGCTTGGTAAATTTAAAATTATTCATAATCCATGACACAGCAAGGCAACTAATTCTCCCACAGAGAAGCCAGAGACAATCATGCCCAAATGTATCAGGACACAGACATTTATGAAGATGTTCTGAGAAGTTGTACTTATATTAGCTATCAATTGAAGATAACTTAAAAGTCCACTAACATGAGAAAAACTTAAAAGATTACAGGATGTTCATTCAATGAACTATACTATCTAAAATGAACACAAAGGCCACAGACAAATACATGTAACCTGAAAAGAATGAGAGCAGTTCAGTTAAAGCAGGCAAAGCTAAGCTATTGTACTGAGCAATTCATTCTTCATGGACTATAAATAAAACAAGGATAAAATCAATAGAAAGGAAAAGAAGTAGCAGTTACAAAGGAGGAGTTTGTGGGGACTTCCAAAGAGCTGGCGAAGCAGTATTTCCTGGTGAAGATGGTGCAAACCAAGTTTATGTCTAATCATAATTATTTGCTGATATTGTGTATTTATATACTATGGGAATAATAGTCAATATTTATAATATGAGACAAACCCCCTGAGAACCATAAATTACAGGAGTTGAATCATTTTTACAGAGGTGGATGACAGATAAACACTTGGCAAACACCTTCAGTAGGCAGGAACTAGACTAGGTATGGAGAACAAAGCATACCGAAGGAGGACAGAACAGATCCAATGAAAAATTGGGAGGGAACTGTTACATAATCCTAAAAGTCACCAACTTCAAAAACTGTTTTGAATGTAAAGAACTCAAAGAGAGAACCATATTGGTTTGTGTCTTATTTCATTTTTGGTTCTCTGAGGTGGGGTCTCATCGCTGTAGCCAAAGCTAATCTACGACTTGCTAAATAGTCCGAACACATCTGGTACTCACTTCCTGCCCATGCCTCCTGAGCACTGTGTTCACAGCATCTCACACTGTCCAGGTTTGGTGCTTTTATAAAGAGTATTCCATGGTTCATCTGGAAGAGTAGCCCTGAACAAATCATCAAGTACCCGAAATATTATTTCAAATTCTAAATTCATCCTACATGTAGATGGAAGCTACTAAAAAATATTTTGGAGGAGATTGACAGGAGCATTTTGAGGCTGGAAAAATGGCTCAGTGTGGTTAAGACTTCTTGGTGCTCTTCCAGAGAACCTGAGTTCAGTTCCTACTACCCTTTGTCAAGTGGTAAATGACCGCCTGTAACTCTAGCTCCAGGTGATCTGATGTTGTCCTATGGTCTCCATGAGAACCTGCACACATACAGCATACCTACAGACACTCACACATACACATACGTAAACATAATTTTTTAAAAAGAGCATTTTGGATGCTATGTTGATAAATACATTTTAGGATCAGGGCTAAACAGGTGACATGAAAAGCTATTTCGGGAAATGATAATGACTTTCTGTGTTAGTCAGACTGTGGCTCTAACAAAATATCTAATATGTTGACTTAAAAGAAGAAAGACTTATTTCTGCTCATGGTTACAGAGATTTCAGTCCTGCTCAATCAGCTCAAGCGCAATGGGCCTGTGTGAGGCAAAGTCTATGGTAGCAAAGAGTATGCAGAGAAGGAAAACTGTTTACTTCATGGCAGTCAGGAGGCAGGTACTAAACAAGATGCACGTGAAGGAAAAAATATCCTTCAAAGGCACAGTACATTGCTTCCTCCAACCTTACAATAATGCTATGGAATTAAGAGTCCATCAATGGAGTGATTCACCAAGTCACAGCTCCCATAGCTATATCCACTTCTCAGTAGTTAGAGCTATCAGCCAAAGACCAAGCCTTCAATCAACACATGAGCCTCTGGGTGACACTTCATACCCAAATTGTACCCCCGAAATAAAGAGATAACTGACCTACTGAAAATACTCAAATGTATTTTAGAAGGCAAAATCCATACACCATAATGATGAAATTCATATTGTCAGTAAGGAACATATCAAACAGTTCCTTGAGCAACTGAAAAAATGTCATCAAGGAAGACAGAAGAAAGAGTTGATGAGAATGCAAATAGAAGACTAAGTTCAGAGAAACCCTATTTTTGTGACACTTCAATAAATTTGACCACAGAAGTTACTGCGCACGTCTCCAGCTAGAAAAGGGAGAGTGGGTAGGTGTGGTGGTTTGAATAGGAATGGCGCCTATAGACTCATATGTTTTAATGCTTGGCCCATACGAAGTGGCACTATTAGGAGGTGTGGCCTTGTAGGGGTAGGTGTGGCCTTGTAGGGGTGGGTGTGGCCTTGTAGGGGTAGGTGTGGCCTTGTAGGGGTAAATGTGTCACTATGGAGGCAGGCTTTGAAGTCTAACATGCTCAAGCTATGCCCAGTATAATAGTACACAGTCTCCTTCTGCGGCCTGTGGATCAAGATGTAGACCTTTCAGCTCCTACTCCAGCACCGTATCTACCTGCATGCCACCATGCTGCTCGCTAGAAGAGTAGTAGATTAAACTTCTGAAACTGTAGGCCAACCCCAATTAAATGTGTCCCTCTGTAAGAGCTGCAGTGGCCATGGTGTCTCTTCACAGCAATAGAAACCCTAACTAAGATAGTTGGCATCTTGAAGTTGTTGCATATAGATAAGATTTGATATTCAGGGGAAATGAATAGGATGTGGGGGAGGAACAGAGCCTGTATATAAGGAACATTTATGAGCATGCAGAAAATGAGAAGACTGAGAAGGAGCTAATATCAGTGAACTTAGACTACTTAATAGTGACCAGGGGACTGAAGAACAGCTATTTGATAATGCTTATGTCAAAAGGTCTGTTCATTTTTTCTTGAAAATATAACCAATTTAATTTCAAATGTAATGTTAATTCCTATCTTTAAGTAACAAGTAATACCCAAGATGGAATTTCTCTTTCTTTAGCTTCATTCATTATCATGCCTTCTCCAACTTTCTTAGTGCTATCATTATTTAGATGAGTTACTCCCCCAACATTTGATCACTTTTATAACCTATGTACAAGCAAAATCATAAAGATTTTATTTTAGGATTTTACACTTTTTAATTGTGTGTGTGTGTGTGTGTATCTTCACGCCAAGGTATATATGTAGAAGCCTTAGGACAACTTGTGGGAGTTATTTCTTTACTTCTTACCACATGTGTCCTGGAGCTTCATAGCAAGCACCTTTATCTTCTTGCTGGCCCCTACTTTTTATATTTTTGAAGCAGCATTCCGATACTGGACCCAGGCTGGCCTCAAACTCACAATGCTCCTCAGTCTCGCAAGTGCTGGGATTACAGGTGTGCACTGCATGCCCGATGCCACTTGTTTTTCTTCTCTCAGTCACAGGACAATTTATTGTTAATCTCTGCTTCTAATGTTCACTTCCTAAAGCATAACTCATATCATTTTTCTATCTTTGCTATATTTAGAAAAGCGATAAACTACTTATTTCCTCTTTGATCCATAACTATAGCTGCAATTTCCAATATGCTTTTGATGCCTCGAACTTCCTAATAATGACAACTAAATAATAAACCAATATAAAGTTAAGAAAATAAGTTTTAATACTAGCATCAAAGTATCTAAAGTCAATCTCTGTGAGGAGAAGCAGGCCTACTGGAATCTGCTGTTCAGAGAAAGTTCCTGGATATATCACACATCCTTTCTGGACCAATGCTCCCCTCTCTAAAATAGTGCCCTAATTCACAGATAAGAAAGCTAAGACACACAGAAATTACCTAATTGGTGAAATTCATACCAGCGATGAAAAGCAAAGAAAGGATTAGAATTCAAGATTATTGTCTCTAATCAGTCAGAAGTCTTTTCACTAATACATTTTTCAAAATGGGCTTCAACAAAATCTATAAGCTAGGGTAAGACTGGAAGATGTAGTAAGTAAAGATGTAGAAGAGGATTAAGCAGGATTCCTTACATTTTAAAGTATGCAAGTGACTCGACCTCCTTAAGAGATACACAGGATTTCCAAAGGATTGGAGCCAGGCTTTGTCTGTATTTTTGCTTTTTAAATGAAGCAACACAGAAAACCACTTAGGAAACATCAATCTGACTCCTTTATTTTCAACTTTTTTTTACTCATTAAAACTCACTAGTAAGAAGCCTGTCCTACACACAGTCTCTGCTATTGTTTTTAACCCTCTGAATTGATTTGCTAACTTATTAAACAATACTTCTAATTTCTAGTTAGTTGTACACCCTCTGAAGTGATTAGTGAAATGTGATGTTTTGAAATACTGGTTGTTGCATATGTATTTTTAAACATGCAAAAACTATGTCTGCACCTAAATTACAGAAAAATACAAATGAATAAATATAAAAGGATCCTAATGAGTTTTTACCCATAGTCCTAAAATCAGCTACATTTTAGTCTAATTTCATGATGGAGGCATTTGGAGTCTATATTTCTTATAAATATATTTAAATTTTAAATCTTACATTGACAACAGGAATATGTGACTTCAATTCCTTTAAAACAAACTGTAAAATATCAATAACAAAGAGGACAAAGTAGGTTTGAGTTTGTGATAAAAATAGGTACCAAAATGCTACTGGTGATACAGGGTCTGTTGTAAGCAGGTCAGCTCAAGGTCCCAGGTAAGCATCTTGTTTGTGTCCTGAAGCCTTGTTTGCTCCATGCCTTCTACTCTCAGTAGGGTCCTCCTACTCGGGTCTAAACATCGGGCCACTGCACCCTATCGATCTTCTTTAAATCTCCAGAATAATAAATTTCAAGGCAACACAGCAGAAGCCGACTAAAGCCCTTTAATTACATCACTGCTGAAAGGAAATCATTGATCAATGGCATTGTGGGAAAATAAACTGCCCCTCAAACCAGATCAAAGTCAATAAAATAGCTGACTAGCCGCCCCATGTGGGACCCGTGCTAGATTAGTGCTCATGGACAAGCACGGACGATTCTAATGCATGCTGCTTACTATCTTTTTGAAGCACTCCCTGGCAGGTGTCATGCTCTGAGCATGGTTTTTGATTACACTAATTAAATATAATATTATCAACAGATCTTCATATTGATCCTTAAATCCCCCATTCTAAATGAAAAATTAAAAGCCTAGACCAAGGGCTTCATAGGGTACCAGATTATTTAAATGATTTTGGACCCATAACAATTTCCTTAATGCTGTACTAGTCTAATTTTTTTCAGTATCAAGGTACCAATTACTTTAGGAACTTTAAGGTGGAAAATGAATAATTTTAAAACTTGATTTCCTTGAGGTAAATTATTTTGAGTTTTCATGAAATTATATTCCTTCATTAAAGTCTCAATGAATAATTTTCCATATTAAGTTTTGTTAATTATGTTGAAAACACTCATTGTTTTTTATTGGTAATATTAATTAATTAAATCTACTGTCATATATATATCATATCATATGGCAAAGATATTTTCCCCTCAGGCAATTAGTTCAGAAAGCTATAAAACTATTTTAATAATATAGTTTTATAATAATTTATAAACATCTATTTGTTTTCAAAGAGACAGTAAGATTTATGTACTTGTAATCTGCATGCATTACAAAATGTCTTCTTCTATTTGATTAGAAATAATTTTTAAGCAAATTTCAAAACCTCAAATTTTGCATCCAAAAAGTACAAATTCAGAAAATGAAATATTTATAATCTTATTAACACTTTAAAATTTGAGAAATACATTAATAAAGTACACTGTTATCTTTAACATCAACCCTAAGGCTGCAACAATTTAAGAAGATGCAGGGGAAAACCCAGACTATCAAATACAATGACTCATTTTTGGGTATTACTTTAGTTGCCTGATGTAGCAAAAGCTAACAACCATGCATTCTTCTTCCCATGCTCCATTTCTTCTTATTCATTCCCTATTCCCTCAGGTGGTTCTCACTGCTAATGCCCAAATGGCATCAACCTGTTGTTTAGCACATCTATGAAAAGGCGAGCCTGCTGGCTAATTTATCAAGGGATTAAAGCCCTGAAACCACTTCAATCTGTTACTTTGTTTCCATGTAAAAGCCTTACCCAGGACACCAGTTCCTCATGTTAAAAAGGAAAATCTCTTTAAAAGAAAGAAAAATTCAACATAAGAATGGTTTAATAAAGAAACTGCATACCAAAAATATTCTACTCCCTGAAATAGTGTTATAAAATTGCATTGTTAGTCCTCAAGTCATGAATTATTTATTAAGATTTTTATGTGCAAAATGTTTAGCATGTTCATAAAATTAATCGACTCAATATAGGTAGGTGCCAATAATGCCATTAAGGTTGGGAGATCATGCAGATCAATAGAAACCTACTATGTAGATAAAGTTCTTTATTGCAGCATAATATTTAATGCAATTTTATATATGTATGCTTTTTGCTGAGTGACAAAGCACTGTGGTAAGGGCATAAATCCACACCAGAAAATGGAGGCACCAACAAACAAATAGTAACTCAAACTTTCTTATTTAATAACAAAACCCTAAAGATCCATTATTTCCACAAAATTGATAGGACCATACAGTAATGGCTTTTTTATATGCAAAATATTATAGTTTTGTAGCAATATATTTCAAACAGAAAATGTGAACATCTTTTTTTTTTGTTCTATTAAAGTTTGATCATTCACAGGATAAAAATAAGCATGGTGTTATTTTTCCCTAATGTCTTCTTCATTGATGAAAACCATCACCATGATTAACATAAAATTTGTGCTGCTTGGGCATTGAAAAAATACTTACTACCTGATCTGGAAACCGATGAACAAGCTAAAATGATAAGTGACCCTGTATCATTAAGAATAAACAACTACAATGCAAGTATACATTCACCGTATCCTTGCTGCTGCCAGTAAATTTGTTTTACCAATAACTTTAGGACTATCTGGTTAAGATTATTATTGTACATTAAAGAGGAGGGTTCTACTGTAATCCCAACTTTCTATTTAAATTTATTCCTAGCAAGTTGTAAACAAATGTCAGACAATGTACTCAAAAAGCCATTATTTGATATTTCGCTCATGTTTATTTATTTAAAACCCTAGGAAGAAAAGAAGCATGACATCAAAACACTCAATATCAGCTACATTATGAAGAATTTTATAGTTTGCGGCAGAGCTCTCGAGAAGACCACTCAGACAAGACGAATATTATCACTTCTCTGTTCATCTCTTTACCATCCCAACTCCTGTCCCTAGTACTTAGTGCTGCCAACAGCACAGATTTGCTGGAATGAAAAACAATGCCAGCAATAGACGTGTCAGTGCCAAGGGCTTAAGAGAAAATGAACGTGCTCTAAGTTAGGATCTGTGTGATATTCAAATTCAAAGTACTTCACATAAGGGCAGGACACTCAAGGTCCCATTTCAATCACAATTTTATTATAGCAAAAAATATGAAATTCTGATTGCCAATAAAAACACTGAATTTGATGTACTTCTGTGCAAAATTCATGGCCTTGGAAGATATTCTGCAAGCTGTCACCCCCAAGGACCATAATGGATTTGTCTTTAAAGAAAAATGTTTACAGTAAGAATTACCAAATATATTTTATGTATGTTTTCACACTTTAAATCAAGAATCATAAAACATATTTCCTGTTGACATTTATTGACAGAGTTCACATTAAGTAGAATTTTGAGAAGCTCCTTAATCAAGTTTTATAGTAATGAAATACATTTTAAGTATTTCCTTTCCACAAAACTAATGTGAATTTCTTTCTTATACTTATATCACAGATTGTTAGACAGAATTTTATAAGGTCCAAGTTGAATAGTCATTTAAAAATGTCTCCTGATAAACTGAACACAAAGCAGAAACACATACTACAATAATATTACTAGTTAAACTTAACTTATTTTAGTCTTTAGGCAGAGGAGACAATTGTTTATTGATTTTCATTTATTTCAAAGGAGCCAAGAAAGACATCAGCAGGAAAAAAAAAAGGTGGTTTTCCATGCTAATCTCTCCAATGTGGCATATTTCATAAAAACAGATCTAACGAAGCATAAATTGCTAAATTTTATTTCAGTTAAAATAAAGGTTGAGGTGAGAAGACACAATGATTACATCCTTTTGTCCTTAGAGAATTAGTGCTTTTGAAATGTTTTAATGGAGAATAATTTCTACCAACCCCCATAATTTACTCTAATCAGGATGTTTCTATGTTTCAAAAAAGAAAAAAAAAGCAAAACACTGGAAGTAAAGCTTCAACAAACTATTATTACACACTCCTCCAGTCCATTAAAGGAAGTAATTCAATCAGTTTATAGTTTCTCAGGAAAATCTCATTCAGAGAAATTGTATTGCCAGCTATCTAAATAGTAAATACCTATTATCCTCTCAAAATGAGTTTCTGCTTGCCAAGGGCAAACCCACTGCTGTTATTGGAGAGTTCTGTCAGAGAGACAAGAAGTTAAAAAGGTTATAAAGATACCATTAATGTCATGGGACTGTCTTGTCAGGCCTCAAAAATGCTTAGTAATTGAGGATTTTATTCAAAGTGTATTAGCACCCATATAAACAGTACAGTTAATATGACGCTTTAGGCTTTATTTTGTTACAGCGCAGGAAAAGCACCTACAAACAGCTGCATACTGTAAACGCATCTGCTGGAGAGCACAGCTCATTTTATCATCTGGTTCTAGCTTGATTCTTTGAAGAAAACGTCAATAACGTATATATGGATTAAAGGCAAGCCTAGAAGCAACCATGAGAATAACAGAAAAGTAAAGATGACAATGGCCTAGATATGTGCCCTTGGAAGAAACCTTAGAAAAACAATGGGCACGTGTTCTCTGAGTCATAGCGTCTAATTTAAAAAGAAACGAATACAACTTCGTTTATATTAATGCTCATTAATACTACACACAATGATAATTAAGCTCAAATAATAACAGATCCACCCCATCCCACTAGCCCTTAACTTCCTTTCCTTTTCTTTTTTCATAACTTACTGAGTCCATTTGTTCTGCCCATAGATGTCTAAGTGTTGGGCTATGCAATAAAGCTTGGTAGACCTCGCAGGAGCAGAGCCTTTAAATTAAACTGGTCCCCGCCCCTAGAAGTCATCAGCTGTTCACAGCTCCGCATTTAGGAGTGAAGGCTCCCGAGCCTCTTCCCCTTCCACGCCTGCTCTTACGTCTGCAACCACAGCTGCTATGCATTCATGAGCAGGGTGACATGTTATATCTAGAAGACAGCTTTACTCATGCCCTCCACAATTTTGTTCCCCTTTCAAGATTGTCCCAAGCCTGGGCTGGGGGTGGGGAGATGGATGCCTCACTTATTCCTGGCACTTGAAACAGTTGTGCTAAAGCATGGTGGTACTTGAAATGAAGTCAAGGTAACTTTTCTCTGTAGGCTGGCTAAAGACTTCACTGCATAGGTTTCAGCCAAACGAACATATCTTTTCCATACAATTACTAATCACAGAGATCTTACATTTCATGGTTTCCTTTTGAATCCATGCTTCTAAAATCCTTGCATTCAATTTACTAAATAATTATGGATGCTGTTCACTACACAATTATCAATTCTTTTAAGAAAGTAAAGAATATTCAGAATTTGATATTTCTTATCCATTTCTTTAGTTCATGTATCTATTTTTCAATTAATTTTTCTTAGTATCTAGTTATTGTACAAAATAATAGTTCTCACTATATTTTCTTTTTTTCTTCTTCTTATTATTATTACAAATTTTCACCTCCTCTCCTCCTCCTATTTCCCTCCCCCTTCCCCCATTCCCCCTCCCCCTCTAGTCCAAAGAGCAGTCAGGGTTCCCTGCCCTGTGGGAAGTCCAAGGTCCTCCCCCCTCCATCCAGGTCTAGGAAGTTGAGGATCCAAACAGACTAGGTTCCCACAAAGCCAGTACATGGAGTAGAATCAAAACCCAGTGCCTTTGTCCTTGGCTTCTCAGTCAGCCCTCCATGTCAGCCACATTCAGAGAGTCCGGTTTGATCACATGCTCCACCAGTCCCAGTCCAGCTGGCCTTGGTGAGTTCACTATATTTTCATACACGTATGGTGCATTCCATTCTAGCTTTCAACCAGACATTTCCCTGTTCTATCTCAATCCAGAACTAATTGAAGAAGCAAATGTGAGACGCTGGTTTCTAGAGTTAGTCTGAAACAGAATTAAGAGGTAGGCCTTTGGAGTGACTGGGGCATGAGGGTCCTCAGGGACTGGATTCGTCCTAATGAAAGACCTGGTGGAAACTAGATACTACTATTTTTTGCAGACTGAAGCCTTTTACCATGTGAAGACACAGTGGTCTAAGCTGTTATCTTCAAAAAAGACCTGGCTATACTATATCCTGGGCTTTCTGATGCCTTGAACTGAAATTTTCAGCTTTGAAACTATCGGAAATGAATCTGCCAGACACAGATACTTTGTACAGCAACAACAGGCCATGTACTCTTCATGAAAGCACCACACGTCAGTTTACTATGTCTCTCGAACTCGTTCTACTGTGACCCATGTGACCCAAAGTGGCTCTCTCGTGCAGCATCCTTTACCTCCTCTATTTCTTCTTCTCCTCTCTCCCAACTTCGAGTCTCACTTAACATGTCCCTACCTCCAGCACATAGATACCAAGTCATTGTCCCCAGTTCTCAAGTTCCATACAGCTGTCAAACTCATCCCGACTAGTTCCTTTTGGTTTGCTTTTTAACAAAACACACAAGGCTGAGTATTCATAAGAAAGGAGGGTTATTTAGTTTATAGCTCTCAAGACTGAAGGTCTAAGGCTGTGAGGTTCCAACTGGTCCACTTCTAATACTGGTCTCATGCTGGTTCTGTACAAGTAGAAGAGGAACAGGGAAGTAGGTGTGCATGAGACACCATGACTGGGGCTGGATACAGTGCAACAACTTTTTCTCAATACACCTAAGTCATCATTAGAGGAGCAAGAACCCACTTACACTGGAAGGTGGTGGTGCACACTTTAAATCGCAGCACTTGGGAGACAGAGGCAGGCAGATCTCAGTGAGTTTGAGGCTAGCCTGGTCTACAAGTGACAAGGTTTCTCTGTAGCTTCGGTGTCTGTCCTGGAACTAGCTCTTGTAGCCCAAGCTGGCCTCAAACTCACTGAGATCCAGGACAGCCAGGACTATTTCACAGGGAAACCCTGTCTTGAAAAAACAAACAAACCAACAAACAAAAAAACACCAAAACAAACAGAAACAAAAACAAAACACCACAAAGCACTTACTCTGCCACGAGTCTATCCAGGACAAATGTGTTCCTCCAGTGCAAACTCTCATGAGAGTCCACTGTACATCACTGCTGCACTGAAATATTAGTTATCAAATAAGATCTGGGATTTGAAAAATGTAGTCATTTAAAAATAGCCCATTAGCCCCCAACCTGACTCTCACCAGCCCTGCCCTATCTGCACCAGTTTCATTCCCACCCTTTTAAAAGTCTTTACCAACTTCTACTCTAAAATTTCACTTTTTTATTTCCTTGGGAAAAATTCTGAAGCTCAAGTGAGTGATGCCTAATGTGAGATCCTTTATGTGAGTCAAACATGAAAAGTATTAATGTACTAAAATGTGAATTTGTTTCAAATACCTAACAAATTCCAGTAGCACAATGTATTATACTGAGTTAAGTTATACAAAGAAGTAGCCTTTCTATTAGTATGAGTGCATACCACTCATTATTCTGCATAATGGGAAAAAAAAATCTTGCTTCAAATCAAAACCCAAACAACACTTCCTCCCAAAGTAGTTTAAAATCAGCATTTCTATTGCTAGCTTTATTGTACAGTTGCAATTCTGTTAGAACTTGATAAAATGTCAAAAACTAAACTACTATAATAGCTAGCCAAAGTGTTGATGTGAACACAGAGGTCATACAATAGGCATAAACTGAGGGATAGCGTTCCTAGACGACACTTCTGTTAAATCTACCAGTTTATTTTTAAATGTATAATATCTATCTATATTAGAACACTATAGTTACTTTTCTTTCTTTACTGAAGCATGGCTGGTTTCATGCAGCCACAGAACTATGTTGCCAAAGAGAACTCTAATTTCCAGCCTCCTGGCTTTCCCGCCTGAGCGCTAGAATCACAAACATGCACCATTATATTCCATTGTGTGCGGTGCTGGGATTGAACTTACCAAAGCCTTTATGAACTCAGCTGCACTCCCCAGCCTCACAATTGTTAGCTTTAACAGAGAAATAACTCTTCAGTGCATGCAGAAGATAACCTGACTAAATCAAAATTATCCTCCTAGACAGCGGTTTAAGTCTTTTACTTACTCCTTGGGATGGAGAAGAACTGGTATCAATACTTGATAAATATGAGATTTAAGACCATAAAATGTAGGCATGCAGAGGACATCATAATTTGTTTTAGCTCTCGAGGATGGTAAGTCATTAACTACACGGTTTCCTGATATTTTCATTCTAAAGTTAAAGAATCTATCACAGTATTGTTCACCTTATAATCAGCAGATATTAATTATTATTAGGGTCAAGTATTCCTTTATCAGTAAAAGTGGGGAAGCATGAGCTCTTTCAGAATTCAGAATTAATAAGACTTATTTTTAAGTGTGTTTCACACTATAAATGGTCACTGATTTGCATTACACTACACTTGTAATTCAATGGGTTTGCCTCTAGTGGCTTTCTGTGAGACACATCTGAAAGTATACATTTTTGAAATGTCCAAGTTTCATTCAGCTGTGATCTGAGCCACAAAGACCTTTTCACTGAGCCAAAGCATCATTCTATATTATTATTCTTTCTTCTACTTGACTTTGGCTTAGGCTCTTAACATGTATTGATCTATTCTTTCATACTCAGTACTCTTACCATCTCTTAAAACAAGAGCAACAAAATTGACTGTATATATTGAATGGAATCAAGATATTAAGTTTCCAGGAGGAAACAAAGAAATTTCTGGAATAATATATCTCAATGAGGGCAGTAATTATCTGTAGAACACTCCAGACACATGTAGTGATATTTGTGTTGGGAAGACTGGGAAAGACAAAAGCCAGTAACAACAGGTCAAGAACTCTAGATGCTCTGTGTACAAAGAGCCACCCAAGGAACATACATGTGGCTGAATTAAAAAATTATTTGAATTTGATTCTAAATATACATAATCTTCAACTTTCTAGGACAGACCTAACTAAACCTGAAACACCATTTACACTATTCCTTGTTCAGGGCTTCATGAATTGTTCATCACCCATCACTTATCAAAAGCAATTCCTTCATACACTCCGTGAGTTAGCACACACACTCATGCATCTGCATGTGCGCATGCATCTATCTATCTTGCATACAAACGTATATTCCAAAGTGTCATGGAAGTAAAGAATTGATAATATTTAGTTGAAATTTTAAAATGAGTTTTATAGCTTGTCCAGAACACAGTATGTTATAACCAATATTTTTCTGCAGAGAGAGACCATTAAGGCAGGTAAATATTTGACGTTGGAAAGATGGCTCAGCAGTTAAGAACACTTGCTGCTCTTCCAGAAGTTCAGAGTTGGACTGTAAACACCCACTCTGGGAGCTCACAACTGTCTGTAACTGCAGCTTCAGGTGATCTGATATCCTCTTCTGGCCTCTGCAGGCATGCATACACATGGTATACATTCACCCAGAAACATGTACACATACACATGTAAAATAAAAACTAATTTAAAATAAATATTACAAAGTAGTAGTGTTTACTAGAAGACTCACTCTGCTCTTCTATAGGTTAGAACTGCAGGGAAAGAATCATCGTGTTTCTAATCAGTAGAGAAGTCTACGCAGGAGAGAAAGTGTTCCAGTTATTAAAATACACTCCCAGACTTATAGGCTATTACTGTATCATAGTAAATAGAGAGCATTAACTTGGTTACAGAGGTCCTTTTACAATGTTCCAATCTGCTCCATCAGTCTTCCAGGACAAACGTTGGAGTGGTCCAGAACCTAGTGTCATAGATAAGCTCCAAAAGAAGGAAGAAAACATCTATGACTGAACAGATTTTATAATTAAATGTCACTTGATGGCTTCTAATTGCTTGCAGTATTCAGAGATATGAGCCACCAATAGACAGGCTAATGGAAGGAGGAAATCTCACAAACACACATTCCTAAAGAACAAGTAAAAGCAAGTAAGGGGTGCTGACAGTAGAAGAAGTCTTTCCTAGGAAGAGTCCCCTAGAAATTAACAACTATCTAGAGTTCGGTTTTGAAATCACATACATGCAAACAACATTAAAAGACCTCAGCAGGAGGTCCCCAGTTAGTTCCTTGGGCAGCTGAGGATAGGGAACCTGAAATGACCCTATCCTAGAGCAATACTGACGAATATCTTGCATATCATCATAGAACCTTCATCTGGTGATGGATGGAGATAGAGACAGAGACCCACACTGGAGCACTGGACTGAACTCCCAAGGTCCCAATGAGGAGCAGAAGGAGGGAGAACATGAGCAAAGAAGTCGGGACCACGAGGGGTGCACCCACCCACTGAGACAGTGGAGCTGATCTACTGGGAGCTCACCAAGGCCAGCTGGACTGTTACCGAAAAAGCATGGGATAAAACTGGACTCTCTGAACATGGCGAACAATGAGGGCTGATGAGACAATGGCACGGGGCTTTGATCCTACTTAATGTGCTGGCTTGGTGGGAGCCTAGCCAGTTTGGATGTTCACCTTCCTAGATATGGACGGAGGGGGGAGGACCTAGGACTTACCACAGGGCAGGGAACCCTGACTGCTCTTTGGACTGGAGAGGGAGGGGGAGAAGAGTGGGGGGAGGGGGAGAAAAGTGGGAAGTGGGGGAGAAGAGTGGGAGGAGGGGGAGGGAAATAGGAGGCTGGGAGGAGGTGGAAATTTTTTATTCTCCTTTTATCAATTAAAAAAAAAAGACCTCAGCAGGTTGTATTTGTGTGTGTCCATGGTGTGTATGTGAAGGGGGGTCATGAACTGGAGAGGGAGCACACTGGGGACATGAATGGGGTTGGAAGGGGAAAAAAGGAAGAAGATAAATGATATAATGATGCAATTTTATTTTAATTAAAATTTAAAAAAATACCCAGCACTTGGGAGGCAGAGGCAGGCGGATCTCTTGAGTTTGAGATAGCCTGGTCTACAGAGTAAGTTCCAGGACAGGATCCTCCCCAAAATAAAATAAAAATAAATTTAAAAATATATTTTCTCTAGAGCCTATTTAGGCACCATTTTCTTTAGGAGAACATCTGAAAAAGTCTTGGGCTAGAAGGGAGATGGGTTTACTTAGGAAAAGTAGTAAGAGATACACTGCTGAGATGTCTAAGTCAGCTCAGGCTATCATCCAAAAATACAACCCATGACAGAGACATGAGAAACTTTTCTTTGTCCCCTTCTGGATCCTGTAAGTCTACAGTCAAGGTTATCAGTATGGTCGGTTTTCAATAGGGTCATCTTCATGGCTGGTAGATGGAGACCTTCTCAATGTGGAGTGGGTGGGGAGAGAAAGCAAACTTATCTAATCTCAGCATCATAACCTTCTATAACCTAACTATCTCCTGAGGTCTCCATCTCTAAAGCCCACGTTTAAGTTTTAGAGCATCAGCACATGCATTTGGCAGGGAAACGGTTCAGTTTACAAAGAACAGGCAGAGAAGGTACTCTGAAACTTTGTTCTCATTAAAAATAAAGCAATTAGGTAAGGCGATGATTGGGAGTGAAATTCTTACTAATTTGGCAGATCTTAAGATCTTTAAGGTATTGAAAAAATTAATCATGGCTCTGTCTTTTCTCATTGTTCTATTGTGACTATCATGACTATGTTCTGCTCTGAGCGAAATGAAACAGTGTGGATGGTGTGACAGCCAATTATCTGGTGCTAGTTTCCTTTTCTTCTTTTAATATAAAATCGGGGAAATCACGAAAGAACACCGAAGTATCACTGCATTGTGCACAGAATGAAGGAAATCAGAGGCTCTCCAAAATGTTCTCTCGTGTTCTTTCTGTTCCCCATTTCCCAGTTTCTGAGGCATGCACTCTGATTTATTTCACAACAAAAACGATAATCTCCATACATATTTCAAGTTATAAATGCTGATGAAATCCTATGTATAGTGGTAGATTATTTGTGTTTTAATAATAAAGCTTGTGTGAAGGTCAGCGCAAAGCAGTCACACTAGTGAGCCACACAGGCCAGAGAGTAGTTGCACACACTTCCAATCCTAGCAGCCACACTAGTTAGCCATAGAGGCTGGGTGGTGGTGGTACACGCCTTTAATCCCAGCACTAGAGAGGAATATAAAATGAGATGAGACAGACCTCAGTCTCATTCTGATGATTTGTAGAGGCAGGATCGCCATTTATGTTTGAGGTAGAGGTAAGAGCCAGTGGCTGATTGCTTTGCTTTTCTGATTTTCAGGATAAACCCCAAGATCTGTCTCTGGGTTTCTATTATTCATGCTACACCTATGTTTCTAAATTTCAAACTCTTACTCGGACTCCCTCCCATTACACCCACTGGAGATTAAACAATGTTTGGCCATCTCTGAGGTGTTTATACTAGTGCACTGCCTGCAGCAGCCATCCATCTCTAGGGCCCATGTTACAGTAGTTCAGCTACACTATTCCACGTAAAGCCCAGTTAAGATGGGCGATGGTGGCGCACGCCTTTAATCCCAGCACTCAGGAGACAGAGGCAGGCGGATCTCTGTGAGTTCATGGCCAGCCTGGTCTACAAGAGCTAGTTCCAAGACACGCTCCAAAGCTACTATGCACAGAGAAACCCTGTCTCAATCCACATCCCCCCCCCCCCACGCGGCCGCCTCAAAAAAAATCTAGTTAAGATGGGGACAAAGAGGTGGGCGAAGGAAGTAGGGGAGAAGGGGGAATTAGAATGAAACATAACAATACACACACATGAAAATGTTACAAAATAGTGTATTGCTTTGTATCTTAACTATAAAAGCAATAAAAAGGATGTAAAGGTAGAAATCCAGTTCTAACTTTGAGAACAGTTATGTAAAGAGGGTATTAACTTTATTGGTAAACAGGACTATATTAAGCAAACACTAAGAACAATTTCAAAAGAAATATTTAAAATTACCAAGTCAAAGTTGCTTTAAATTAATGAACAAGAAATTCACATATTGTTGTTTTCTTATTTAAAGTTATTGATAATTTAACAAACTCTAGGTTAGAAGTCAAAGTGTTAAGTTTATTATCCGGAAAAGGCGAATGATGTTCATAAAGTAAGAAGATGTATTATCAATTAAAAAAATATTTTTTCTAAGTTATATACTAAATCCTTTCTAAAATATATAATGCTTGAAAAAAATTACCAACTCAACACCATATAAGCATCTCTAAATCTAATGGCACATAAACGCATTTCAACAGAAATGAAATTCTTCAATGACTGTTAAAATGAGAATCAAAAATTATTATAATCTAGTTGCCTGGCTTGCAGCGAGCATTAATCAGAAGTCATAATAAATCCACATGCTTCTTCAGACAACACATTAGTCAAACCATTTTCTATGATGACGACATTGACTAATGGGCTCTGAGTTGGAAGGGTCAATCATAAACTCATCAAATGCTTCATTTAATTTCTTAATTTGGACAAACACAATTTGTTTATGGGAAAGATATCAGGTGTTCGTGAATGAATAATGGCTATGAAACCAAACTCCATTAATCAGCTCCTGATTACAAATGACTTAGAGATTGTTTATTCTAATTTCATTCATTTGGATCAACAAAGAAAACACGAGCAAATGAAACCATTTGGAAAAAAATGGCACACTTATTTCCCCATATTTAATAAGGCAATGATAAATATTCTTTCAGTAACTACATCAAAAGGACTTTATTACTCACATCGATACCACCACTTTTTATAAGCCATTTGTTAATGCAGAGACTGTGTAAAGATACCAGGGGAGGGAAACAAAATACAAAATATTACCCTCTTTGTTATACGCACTTTATGAGCTCTTCCTGTGTCTTCGGGCAAAGGCAGAGAATCTTGGTGTTTGCTCTGCACTTTTTAAAAAACATTTTGTCCTTTGTATAGCATGAGGTAAGGTCAGGCTTTAAAATACACCAACATTCAGCATTCTGTGCCATGCTGTATTCATTTGCATTGTGAGCTCAGACAGGGCAGAAATGGCACCTTAAGAACTGTAACTACCCCACTGTCTAGATCAAAACCTAGTACCATGTAGTTTTGTTCAAATAAATCCTTATGGGAAGGCATGCCATCATGTGAAATTCTAAGTAAATAATTATAGTAATAGCAAATTTGGAGTGCTCTATAATACTTTTTTAAAAGTTATGTAAGGAAGAAGTCACTGTGACTGCTAAAAGACACCTGCTCTCCCTCCACTTTTCTAGTGATGATAACTGGAAATAAGGAAGCTGCTGACCATCTACTAACAACTGCTGCCTCTCCAGCAATCATCTGCTGTTATGCCGAATAAACCAGTTGCATTTCCCCCAATCTGCTCCATGTTTTCTTCCATGTAGCTCTTCATAGACCCCATCAAAAAGAATGCTTTGCCCTTGAGCTGTTGTTTGCATCTGGCAGTTAGAAAACACTGAGGATAGATCATTGTGAGGCAAGAGGGCAATGGAGCTCCTTTATAGCCCCTACTGGCCTCTGGTCTTCCAGGGCTACTGTTCTCAGACAGCCCAGTTTATTAGGGCAGACAACTTACATAGCTCTTACATGCTCTGAAACTTTTCTCTTCCTTTGCCTTCCCAGCCTAGCAAAGTAAAGTAAAGGCTCCTACTGTTTCAGGGCCAGGCAGGAATCTTGAAGGTGCATCTTAAACTATCTAAGTATTTATGGATAGGCAGCTAACAGAAATAAATTCCAAAATTTTTAGGTCAAAGAGAAACTCTTGACTTTAAAATTTTAATATTTAAAATATATATTTCATAATGTTATAGCTACCAATGTCAGTGATTCTTATGATGGAACTGGGTAAAATTACTAACAACATTTGAGATTCGTAATTCACAAAATTGAAGGAGGTAAAAATATTAGCCTTGACAGGACTTTCAAAGAATATGCTTGCCTTCCTATGTGACTATTATCTAACAGAATTAACAAATTTTAAAGAGTAGAAATCTCTGAATCTGGCAGTGTTAATTCCAGCATTTGGAGGCAGATCTCTAAGCTCGAGGACAGCCTGGTATACAGAGCGAGTTCCAGGACAGGTAGGGCTAACAGAGAAACTCTGTCTCAAAAAACCAGAGGCAGGGCAATTATTATTTTTTTTAAAAAAAGAAATGTTTGGTTGTATCTGTACATATGAAAATTCTTTCATTTAATCAACAATGATCTGAGAAGTCCCATTTACTTTTTAAAATCAAAAATGTCTTTAAAATGACATGAACTCTAGACCAACAGCTGTGGCTTCTCCATGGGACCGAACTAAGCTCTCCATATGTGGGAGACGGTGGTGAAGCTTGGACTATCTGTGAGGCCCCTGGCTGTAGGACCAGGATCTATCCCTGGTGCAAGAGCTAGCTAGCTGGAGCCCATTCCCCATGGTGGGATGCCATGCTCAGCCTTAATGCAGGGGGGAGGGACGTGGTCCTGCCTCAACTTAATGTGCCAGACTTTGTTGACTCCCCATGGGAGGAGTGGATGGAGGATGGGCTTGAGGGGAGGAAAGGCGGAGCTCAAGGATGGGGTGGGAGGGAGAATTTGGTTGGAATGTAAATAAAGAAAAAAACGATGATAATAAACAAGCAGTATTTTAAAAACAATTCTAAGATATCAAGGGCCTCATCAACATAGTAGAATTACTATCGTCTTATGTAAAACCAATGGTCATTTCAATCCTCTGTTAACACATTAATGTTAAGAATGAATCATACGGAAGAGTTTAGAACCATTAGCAAACACCTACATGGAGCTGGGTGTGGTGATACACACTTGAAATCCCAGCACGCAGAAGGCTAAGGAAGAGCACTGCCAGCCTGCTTGGCTTCAAAGGCGCGTACCCCAAAGGATATACTTACATAAAAGCTACTATAGTTGCATGAAGAATTAACAGCAATTTCTCCATCTGAACGTTATTTTCTTTTACTAGAAATTAGTACATATAGCATTTAATTTAAAAGTAGTAAAATTAAATTTATTTCTAAATTCAAGACTGAAATTAAGGTTTATAAGCAAAAGAGTCATGGAAAACATACTAACAAAAACTTTCTGAAAATAGGTATGTGTCAAGTTTGATGATCAGATGATATTTGCTTAAAGTTGAATTCAAGCAGGTATGCCTAATCCTTTGACATTGTGACAACCCTGCCATCTACAAAAGCTCATCCTTCAGAATCACATAAATTACTCACACACACACACACACACACACACACACACACACACACACACTGACAAGTAATTACCCACTGTTGAAGCTTTCCATAATAAAGATGGTCTAGGACCATTTGCAAGAACACAGGAATGGTAAACAGAGGTGGTAATAGATACAGCTTACATTATTACTCTTAATGGCAAAGGCCAACAGTGAGCAAAACAATTCTAATTTTAAAATACTGAAGAAATTATTATGAAACAATGCAATCATTTTATGTAAGAAGAGAACCCACGACTTTTTAAAAATTAAAGATTTATTTCTTCTTAATCTTGTATGACTGTTTCACCTGGATGGACAGATGTCGACTATGGGCATGCCTTGTGCCTGTCAGGGCCAGAATAGGTTATTGGATCCCGTGGAACTGGAGTTACAGAAGGTTGTGAGCTGCCAAGTAGGTGTTGGGAAGCAAATGTGGGTCCTCCATAAGTGCAAGTACTCTTAACACTGAGACAATTCTCTTGCTTCCATATTACTCTAAACTTCAGAACAGGACTTAGCTTCAAAGGTACCATTTACATAAGCTACAACTAATATTTATTCAATCATTTACTCATCCAACAAGTACCAATAAAGAAAAGTTTCTATTGTTATTGTAGACTACAAAACTGACATATCTCACAGGGAAGGCACAGCAACATGTAACATTGCACTTACAAGTGCTATGAGTACAAGATACGATCATATAATATATGATATAATAATATTAATATGTTATGTGATGCTGTATTAATATACAAGGTCATTATCATATAATCAGTATATATCAGAAAATTATACAATGAATTATTGTTGAAATTATATTATACATACAGAGAGATAGATAAAATGAAATTTTACAGAGTTGAGTGAGGTAATGTATGAAAATAAGTACATCATGTTCAAAAGGTGTTACTCCTAATAGCATTATAATTAGGAATTAAGAATATAAATTAGTAATAAGAAATACATAAGCATGGAGTATTCATAATATTTCAAAAGATACAAAGAAGACATTTACCAAAATGCAATATTTACTCCTGAAAAAATACTGAAGCAAAATAGAAACAGAGGAAAACATCTGAACCCCTCAGTTAGCATCATGATGGTGAAAGACTGATTGTGTCTATATGCAAAATACCAACAAATATCCACGGTATTAGAGTCTGAACTTACAAAATGTTAGGAGCAAATCTACACAAAGTGCTCAAAATGAATTACATTTCTACATACTAAGAATGAACAACCTGAAATTCAATTATGCGTCTAAGTGCAAACTGATTTAGAATCAGAAAACCTACATGAATATTATTTTTACACTTCTTTTGTGTAATTGCAATAACAAAGCAGTTTAGTGGGGGCTAGGGCTGAGAAGGAGGAAGAGAAAACTGACTTCAAGAGGAGTATAGGGACTTTCTTGAGTAAGTGCTTTTTAAAAAGTCAGCTTATAGTTACACCACTGTACACATTTGTCAAGATTTGTCTGGGAAATTTTATTATGTTCAAAACAAGCCTTTCCTATACTTATTCATAACTAAAGAACAATCAGAAAATGAATACAAAATGAAAACAATGTTTTAAGTTCTATCAATTTTGCTACTCAAAGATCACAACCATCAGCTTTGTGTACATCATGATAGGTAGTTATCAATATTAAAACTAACTCTTGCTTAATATTAAGAGTGAACTGAGCTACCTTGTAAGTATAGCTCAGCAGATTCTTTTTAATTCTAAAATACGTCACAAATATGCTAACATTTCTATTTTTGAAACATGCACTATAGTTTTCCTAGTTAGGCATGAATAAACTTCAGAGTATGTAATATTCTTTCATGAATTTTATGACCATCAATAAAGTTTGTTGCTCTCAAAAACTCAACCTAATTCACAGGTAGGTCTTGTATTCTCTAAGGCACATACTCTCTAATTTTCTTAAATAAAATTTAAAAACTATAAAAATTGAACAAAATGTTAACTTTTGTGGGATTTCAGGACAATTAAAAAACAAAAAGGAAGAAAAGAGAGGGAGGGGAAATGATGTCAATACAGCCCTCATATATGGAATCTCAGACTCAAACACCTGAACCTAAGAGCAGAGATAATACAGCGTTTGGAAGAGAAGAAGGGTTCTCTGCTGTCATCAACATTTCCTGACTTTGGGGAAAGATGCGATGCTCAAGCATCAAAAGGCTACTCTGTTTAAACAATTTGATGGCGGTGGCAGTGGCGGTGGCAGGAAAAGCCCAGGCTCTACAATGTCATGAGTGATCCTATTAGTTCCACCAGAGTAAAATCATACAGTCTACGTATGTGGTCTTTTCAGCCACATCTGTCATGAACCATTCTTATATCATGAAATGCAAAGTACTGAGCACGTGTTCACTAGATGAGACGGGGAAGTATTCACCATTTGATTTTTCTCTCAAAGAAAACTGCTACAGGATAACGGGACAATTCTTTGCTGTGCACACTTAGGGTTCCTAGGCTCTTCAGAATCTAGTCTCAATATAATCTCATCAAAAAAAACAAAAAAAAAATCTTAGCAAAATTATGTAAATAAAACAGAAAAAGTAGATTTTTCAACTATTATTTTCTTGATATTCAAATACTTTGGCTATGAAGCATTGGTAGGACACAGGAACCAATTATCTGAATCCTTAAAACATTGAAAAATTTACATTAAGCAATGACTATACAGCAAATGTCCAATAAATACAACTCATTATTTTCAAGATTTCATGAATCGATCACATTTTCATTAAGCATTCTGTAAAACAATTTGATATTCCCCTAAAAAGCTTTGCTACACTAAAACAGAACTTTTAATAATATCTAATGTTCAGAACAATAAAGGTTTTATTTATTTATTCATTTATTTATTTTTACTTATTTAAAATCCTCATGATCACTTTTTGGTAAACTTTTTTACTTTAATTTGCTTTATTTATAGGAAAAATACCTATAATTTTCCTTATAAGAAAAGATTGACTATTAGTACACAATTTTGATGACATAAATTAAAAAAAATTATTATTATTGAAAGGTAAGCAATTCTAAGAAATTAATTATATAACTCCACATTAGATAAATTGTTTGGGACGATTCTAAGCCCATTTAAAAATGACCTGCACATCTGATGTGTAAACAGCTATCTAAATCTCACAGACTTGTCAGTCTTTCAGTAATGAAGTAGGGAAAATAAATTCACAGACACCCTAGTGAATTGGCACTGTAAGTGACAGAAGCCCTTCTAAATCCTCTGTTTACACTGGGGATTAGTGAAGTAGATTTTGAGTTGCACACTGAACAGTCCATGGTCAAGGGAACCTGCTCCCTGTCAGCCTGCAGGGCATAAGGACAAAGCATGGTCCTGGTAGGAAGTGACCCATAAACATATTCCTACCCAGGATTTATACAAAGCCAGTCTGCCTCACAGAAACTCCATATGACCATTAACTGGCCCGCAAGGCCTGCCAGGAGGCCTAATTACAGGTCTACAGAGCCCAATAACAAAAGCTGAAGGGCTTTAGCCTAGGGATGACCTGCTTTATACTGACTTGATAGAGTCCATGTAGAGGACCCAAAAGAAAGAGGTTTAGCTTTAAAATTCTCCCCAGAGATCCAGCATTGTACTTGAGTCTAGAAGGCCCACATGCAACATACTTCAGTTAAACATACCACTCTCTCAGAATTAGCATTCAACTACTGTCTGCTTAACATCTGCTCCAACATGGCGAGTTGCTGTGCCACTGTCAGACTCTCGCTGACAGCTTTCTTCTCACTAAATACTACTAAAGGTAAACAACAGCATCCAAATACAAACACGTGATACATGCTAAAACACACAAAACATTTGAAAAGCCAGTTACTTCATGATTCCATGCAGAAAACAATAGTTTTATCATTTCTGAGCAACAGAAAGACAAACGTCAAACTCACTGTTGGAAACAAATTAACATTATCAATTTATTCTGTATCTAAGCCACACAAACTTATGTAGAACTTTGAAGTTTGCAATTACATTTGAAGAAAAAAGTTTTAACAAATACCTAAGTAAACTAAACTATTTAATGTTTTACTCTTTTTTTAAAGTAATGTTTTTAATTCTTACTAATATCTAACAGTTTACGCATGCAGCATGAGGAAGGTATGCGGCTCCACTTCTCTTTGATAACTTTATAAAGTCACTCACGTGATGCTATAAAGAACAGCCGCTGAATTTCCCACCTCACATTATACTGGGAATGCTAAGGACTTTATTGTAATAATTTATTTCACTCTCATAATAGCTCTGAAAGTTCATATTGTTATTTTCATTTTATGAATGAACAACTGACATTCAGCAAGTATTAACAATGTCGCTATAGCTTTCTCAGCAACCAGGAGCAGCACCTCAGGCTCCCAGCTGCAGAACTAAATACCACATTTCAACGCTTCTCACACTAAATTGCGAACATTTACTGGAAGAGTTCGAACCAGATAGTTTATAGCATTTTATAGGTATTCACCTAAATTTCAGAATAACAAGATGAGGCAATAAAGGAGAATGACTTGCTTAAGCGTAAATTATGTTAATGATTGAACCAGCTACAACCTAGACTACTGACATGCCCTCAAAGAGACCACACAGAGAAAATGAATCTAAAAACCATTGATATGAAGTCTGAATGAACTTTTTCATCATTTGCTCTGCTTGGGAATAGGGAAGTATCCTAACATGAAAGCTCTGTCACAACAAACCATCCTCCTTCAGGGGTCAGAAAACTACGGAACAAGTCTCTACGTCAGCTGTAAAACAGTAAAGCAGAGGAGCTTCCAACGGTCCCTGAAGTAGTAACCTTATCAATTCTCTTCATTTGTAATTCTTCGAGTCTCAAGTATTTAATGCTAGACTGAGATTGAGTGTTGCAACTCCTGAGATCGTAAGTCTATGCAAAGGAGAAGGAAGGATCAGGACATGGTTTCAGAGTACCTAATGAGTAAGTGGGAAGGCAAATCTCAATTTAATATACTACAGAGAAACTACGGCATTTATGGCATATTGCTAAGCAAGACTTCTGATTTGGATCCTAATGTATATATGCATGCAACTAATCTGTGTTTAACATTAACCAACTTTCAGCCCAGGAAGGGTCACTGAAATGGAAGCACCTAGATTTCGGACAGGAAATCAAAGATTGCAACATTAACCTAGATTTTCTAAAGTTAGACAATTAGATACTATTAATGTTCTATATAATTAAGGGGAAAAAGCTTTCTCATGAGTTGAACTTTAATCTTTTTGCATTATCAATCAAAAACCTTTCAGAATCTAAAGCAGATCTGTAGCTAGAACTTATTGTACTATATATACATTAAATCTACAAAAATAAACTATACATTTTGCAATATTCTCTGTCACTCTGTTTTCTGACTAATAAAGCTCAAGCATTGAAACTAAGGGGAGTAAGAAATCAAAAGTCAGAAATCACTGAATTTGCTTTCTAATCAGCTATGCAAGTTTTCATGATTCTTGTAAAATGGAGTTAATTACCTAAGATAAAGGATTTATAAAAGTACTTTGAAAACTTGAGGCACAATTCAAAGTGACATGAATGTTATTTAGATGATAAAGTACTATTCATAATATTTTTGTCGTGTACTAACTTAAAGCTTATGAGTTTACATTTATATAGTCATAATATCTCATAGTCATCAAAAACTTTATTTTTTGGAACATCACAAAATTCCTTCATTAGTTACAATTAGCATTTAAATATTTCTGAAGCTGTTAAATTCACCTTTCAGATGATCATATAGAGTAATAAGCAATTGGAGCATGTTATCACTCAGTTTCCCCCATGGCTGGTTCCCTCTTAAACAGCCATCCATTCTCCTTTCATGTCACCTGTATCTATGACTTTCTCTGCATCCTCACACTAAGATTTCTTCAACACGCTCATGATCACCATTCTAGCTTCATAATCTGCACACATATATGCAAATATCCAAACATATGTAATTTTAATTTTATATTCTGTATATAATTTGGTATTTTGCTGTTTGAGGCTGCCTATTTCATTTAATATTCCTAGTTCCACACAGTTTCTTGCAAATGTCATGATTTCATTTTTTTAGCCAATTAAAATTCCACTGTATATGCATTACATTTACTTTGTCTGTTCATCTGCCAACATCCAGGCTGGGTCCATTTCTGGGTATCATGAAACATGCAGCAATGAACACGGAAGTGCAAGTCTGTCTGTGGTGCTCATTACAGTCCTTCCAGCAAATGTCCTGGGGAATATGGTGGCTTCTAGTCATAGTTTCTTGATTAACTTCTATTAATTCCCTCAGCAGCAAGTATTTAAAGGCTTAAACTTTCAGGTTATTAGCTCTCGGGTTATTATA
Organism: Microtus pennsylvanicus; assembly: GCF_037038515.1. Taxonomy (NCBI): domain Eukaryota; kingdom Metazoa; phylum Chordata; class Mammalia; order Rodentia; family Cricetidae; genus Microtus; species Microtus pennsylvanicus. The sequence goes on along the minus strand of NC_134594.1, from coordinate 35,806,252 downwards.
TTATATATTATGTATATTATATTAGTTCAAGTTATTATAGATAATGACTTACCTATCAGAGATTAACAGTTGGAATTTTATCATGGTGTTATGATAGAGACAAAAAACTAGTGGAGAGAGGTAATAGGAGAAAACAAAACAAAACAAGACACGAGCTAAATGTTCCAGATAGACAAAAACATAGGCAATTCAGGGAATAATTACAGGTTACAGTTATGAAATCTAAGCAATGAATTTTTTTTGGAGTTTGTTACTCTCTTGGGCACACACACAAAGGGCTCCACATTTTACTACAGAGACACTTGTCCAATCATGCTCACTGTTGCTCTATTCATAATAGCCAGAAATTTCAAAAAGCCTAGATGTGCACTAACAGATGAATGGATTAAGAAAATGTAGTACATTTACATAATAGAATATTACTCAGCTTTTAAAGGAAGCAAAATCATAAAATTTAAAAATCATAAAATTTGAATGGAGCTAGAAAGAAAATCATCCTAAGTGAGAAATTCCAGACCAAAAGAGACAAATATGGCATGTATTTCCTTATATATGAATGTCAGCTTTTGAGCCTTTTACAGGCATTCTACAATCCATACAACAGCAGAGGTTAGGTACAGTGTAAGGGAGGGAGGGAAGGGTTTCCCAGTGGAGGGGAGTATAAAATGGAGAAAGGACAGGAAGGAGATAAGCAAGGGAGTGGGAGGAGTGACAGCTAATACTAAGGGTCATTTGAGAAATCACATGGAAACCTACTACAGTGGAACCAGCTTGAAATATATACATATACGAAAGAAATAAAAATGGAATCACCAAATAATGAGGAAGAAAAATTCCCAACTAGACATCTTTCACCATCAAATGAACCTTCCAGTGCAGAAATGGTTTATATCTAATTGAATTGTTTGTCAAGGAGCCCCATGGAAACCCCCGATCAACACAGGCAATTGCCAAGACTGCTGTGGTTTTCCACAAACTGAGGGTAAGGCCTTGTTGCTGAAAAGAACACCTATATAGCTCGCTGAACACAGAGAAGTGGTGGTAGTCTCTAACCAGAGCCTTCACCCCTACTGACTAGTGTTCAAGGTGCTGAAAGGCACTCTGCATGATACTGAGGAGAAAGGTAAACACCACCCAGCTACAAAAGCTTTGATCTACCTGAAGCCTATCTTCAAGCCAGACCGCTACAATTGTGGGATAAAGCTTGTGGGAGTAACCAACCAATACCTGACTGGATTTAAGGCCCACACCATGAGATGGAACCCGTGTCTAGCCACTGCTAGAGCGGCTAAAAACCTGACTAGATAGGACACAGACCTGTAAGAAAACCAAACACTACTGCTCTGCTAAAGGAATATAGCAATAAAATAACTCCTAATGATAGTCTATTATATCCACAAGTCAGTGTCTTGTTCAGCCATCAAGAAACTTCCTTCCACAGATACAGGAACTAATACAGAGAACGATGCGGAGAAAGAGGGAGAGGAGAGCTAGAGGAAGAGAGGGAGGAGGAGAGGGAGAAGGAAGGAAGGAGGGAGGGAGGGAAGGAGAGAGGGAGGGAGGAAAGGAAAGAGAGAGAGAAGGAGAGAGAGAGAGGGAGAGAGGGAGAGAGGGAGAGAGGGAGAGAGGGAGAGAGGGAGGGAGGGAGAGAGGGAGGGAGGGAGGGAGGGAGGGAGGGAGGGAGGGAGGGAGAGAGATCTTTAACAAACCCTCCTCTCAGGCAGAAAGAGTATAAAGAGCCAATGGAGATGGAAGATCCCAAGGAAACAAGGCTTTCTAGACACAACTGCACTGATGCACATAAGAACTCACAGACTATGGCAGCATGCACAGAGCCTGTATAGATCTAAGCCAGATGAGATCCCAGCATTAAGAGGGAAAATGGACACAAACCCCCATCCCTAGCCCCGAAGCTGTCTCCAAGTGTCACCCATTCTAAAAGGAAAATTCAGTTAATCCAAAGGAGTCCCACTGGCGTACAAGGCACGGTTGATGGCAGGCTCCAGTAGCAGACAGCCACCACAAATGAACTCAGTGGTATTTTTGGAGATGTTCTGTCTCATAATGACTGGTTTGGGCTTTTTATTTTTTTCCCCTTGCTGGTCTTTGACTTATATATTATGATTTTATGTTTGTGTGTGTGTTTCTCATGCTTTTTTCTGTTTCCTATTTTTAGTATGTTTTAAATTCTAGTTTGTTGTTTAAAATTGGCTTGCTTGTTTCCTAAAGAAAGAAAAAAGGCCTGGATGGGATCTGAGATGAGATGAGGAAGGGGAAACTGAAACTGGAATAAACTGTACAAAAAATTTTCAATTAAAAATATGGAAATGAAAACTGAAAGTGTGTAGATCCATTACACAGAATCTCAACAGTCATGGACAGGTATACTGTTGTTTTTGCATTGAGAGACACTGGGTAATTTCAGCAAAGATGAGGCACTGTGAATGGGTGCCTGAGACACAACGGTGCAGACACAAGACAGAAACCCTGGTGTGAGCGGATCAGGCACTTCATATGTCGCTTGTTGTCACAGTAGCCCTGGAAGACAGTCACCACCCTTACCCCTCATCTACGACAGACTTAGAACACAAAGAATCTCCAAATCTAAAGACTTTTAAACAGCTAGCTGAAATGGATAACAGTCCCTAATTGATACAATTGGGAATCATTTGTATATTGCAGTTGAGAATATAAAACTGTTTGTTTAGTATGGAAAATTGTTGGGGTTTTAAAGAATCGAAGAATTGCCAAATGATTCCACAATTATTCCTTTACAAAAGTATTCTCAGAAACTAAAAGCAGGCGCTCAGATTAGTCTATTAGTATTTATAACAACATTATTCAACACTACTTAATAAACAGAGTTCAAATTTTTTATCACTGAATGAATGTATAAGCAAATTGTACACAAATATCATTCAACCATAAGAAGAAATGAACTACTGATATGTTACGACATGGAAATATGTCTAAAACAGAACACATGACAAATATAAAAACCCACATATTACATATGGCATTTCAGAGACAGAAGGCAGACTGGTGGTTGCTAGAAGCAAGGAAGATGAAAAGAAACTATAGAAAGTAAGGGTTGTCTTTACCAACTGAACTCACGCTCTTCTACCATTCTCCATGTTGTAGGTTTACTGATATTCCACACCGCCCAGCTATCTACTTTCCCTCTGAGGCAACAAAGTATCATTAAAAATAACACTGGACACTTTTCAAAGAAAAATAAAACATCACATCACTACACATCAATCTATTCCTAGCAGTATAAAACAGCATGAAAAACAGCAGTCTGGTTTTAAAAAGTGGTCACTAAACTAGTGGTAATAAAAGGCAGTGTAAAGTTTTCATAAAGCAATTCAGCACAAGGCATATAGGTATAAAAACTTATGCTATATATTAATACCCCTATAATTTCAAAAACTTATTTCTATAGTAATTTATAATAACAATAGTTACTGCAAGAGATTCTAGAGTCAATGTGCACATATGTATTTGCTCCAAAATATAACATCTGCTGTTTGGTGGTCTGAAATTATCATTAAATCCTCAATTTGAATTCGTCAGAATGGAATGTATAAGCTCTTTGTAACCCTTAAAAGGTAAATAATACACACACACACACACACTTTAAGGAGTACATTTAGATTTAAAGTTAAATTATTAGTATGTAGAAGGCAGCATGGATTTTTAGAGTTATTTCAAAAGGTAAAAAAATGTTTTTGTGAAACTGTACCACTGGGAAATTAAACATAGCATTTTAAAATTAGATGGCAACAGAATACACTGGTCAATGAATTAGCCAATTGGAATTAGAGGAATTTAATATAGCACTGGCCTTATTTTCTCCAAAATATGTAAATCTTAATTAATCAATTGTAACTTATACAAAAGTTAAATAGAAATAGATTATAGCATTAAATACAAATTACAAAATAAAAAAAACTTCCAAAACAAAACATCAGAAAAAAATCATAGTCTAGAGTTAAAGAATTTTATTTTACCAAAAGTACAATCCATAAAAGATGAAAATCAACATGTATTTTATTAAAATTAAACTTTAAAACTAAAACCTGATTTATCCATTAAACATGCAAAGAATGAGTTTTTAGCACATATCACTTTATATTAGCAATAAATAGGTGACATTTATCCAAATATATAATCTAGATCCAAACATATGATCTAGATTTGTGAAAAATTGTAAACTAGGAAAAACCTTTTAACTCATGTATAAGCACTCTACCAGCCTAGGATTTGTTTATTTCATAAAAGTGAATTGTCAACACTTACCAGCAGCTTCAAGGACCATCTGTAGTCTGGCTTTGGCCTGCTCAGCTGGTGGCTAAAAATCAACCATAAAAGAAATGGACAGTTCAGTTTTAACAAACAGATTGTAAATTAGAGCACTACTAGGCACTGAAAAGGAAGGAAGCCTTCCCACAGTCACTATCACTACCCATCCAAACTCTACCACAGTAATATTTTACAACCACTTCACTCACATTTAATATAAAATCACCTTTTAATTAATACAATCCAAGAATGATAAAACTCTTTGGTTGTTTCCTAACACTGTATCACTAAGCAATAACAGAAATAACTGTAAACCCAATAACAAGGCAAAAACTAGTATATAAGAACAGATTCTCAAATCATATTGCTTCCTCGTATATAGAAATATTTAAGTAACCTATCTAAATTTAAGTAAACTAACAATTGAAGTTTTGCATGTGGGGGAAGTCAGGCCCTAAAATTAAGTATTTTCAAACTGAATTTGAAATGAAAATTGTGCAGAAGATAACATATGATGTACCACACATATTTTCAGTTTCCATTTGCTCCCCTAAAACTGTTGATCAAGAGAAAGTTGACTTAACTCTGGCAATAAGGTTGAAACTAACAAAAATCGCACTCCATCATATAAACAAACTGGAAGACAAAAACCACATGATCATCTCATTTGACGCAGAAAACGCCTTTGATAAAAATCCAACATGCAGTCATGATAAAGTCAAGGAGAGATTAGGAATACAAAGGACATACCTCAACACAATAAAGGCAGTTTACAACAAGCCCATAGCCAACATCAAATTAAGTGGAAAAAACTCAAAGTAATTCCACTACAATCAGGAATAAAACAAGGTTGTCCAGTTTCTCCATACCTATCCTATATAGGACTTGAAGTCTCACTAGAGCAATAAGACAACTGAAGGAGATCAAAGAGATACAAATTGAAAATAAAAAAGACAAAGTACTGTTATTTGTGTAGAGAATAAGACAGTAAATGTAAGTGACCCTAAAAATTACACTGGAGAACTCATTGGCTACAAACTCAACTTACAAAAATCAGTAGCTCTCCTATATACAAATGACAAATGGCCTGATAAAGAAATCAGGTAAATCACAATAGTCTCAAATAATATAAAATATCACAGGGTAACTCTACTAAGCAAGTGAAAGACTTGTATGATGACAATTTCAAGTCTTTGAAGAAAGAAATGGAAGGAGATAGCAGAAGACAGAAAGATTTTCCTAGCTCATGTTACGGTGGGATTAACATAGTAAAAATGACCACCCTATCCAAAGTAATCTACAGATTCATTGCAATCCCCACCAAAATTGCAACAGAATACTTTACAGACTTTGAAAGGAAGATACCCAACTTCATATGGGAACACAAAAAACTGAGGATAACTAAGGCAATCCTGAATAATAAATGATGAAGATCTCACCATTCCAAATTTCAACCTGTACAACAGAGCTATCGTAATAAAAACCGAATGGTATTGGCATAAAAACACACACTTTGACCAATTGACTCAAAGAGAAGACTCAGACATAAATCCACACATCTATGGACACCTGATTTTTTGATGAAGAGGCCAGAAATATACACTGGATAAAAGGCAGCATCTTCAACTAACACTCCTGATCAAACTGGATGTCTGCATGTAGAAGAATGCAAACAGATCCAGATATATCAATGTGCACAACAAGCAACTCCAAATGGATCAAAGACCACAACAAATCAGAAACACTGAACCTGATAGAAGAGAAAGTGGTGAATAGCCTTGAATTTGCTAGAACAGGAGCAGATTTTTCTGAACAAAACATCAATAGAGCAGGCACAACAATTAATAAATGGGATCTCATGAAACCTAAAAGCTTCTGTAAGTCAAAGGACCCCATCAATAAGATAAAAGGGCAGCCTACAGAATGGGAAAAGATTTTTACCAACTCCATATCCAATAAGGGCTAATATCTAAATTATATAAAGAACTCAAGAAACTAGACATCAACAAAGAAAATAATATAGTTAAAAATGGGGTACATACCTAAACAGAGAATTCTCAATAGAGGAATCTCAAATGGCTGAGAAACACTTAAAGAAATGTTCAACGTCCTTATCCACTAGGGAAATGTGAAATCGAGATGACTTTGAGATTCCACCTTAGACCTGTCAGAATGGTTAAGATCAGTAACACAAGGGACACTCCATGCTGGAGTGGACAAGGAGCTTCCATCCACCTGTCCATTGCTGGTGGAGTGCAAACTTGTACAGTCACTATGGAAATCAGTATGACAGTTTCTCAGAAAACTGGGAATAAACCTATCACAAGGTCCAGCTATAAACTCTTGAACAAATACCCCCAAATTCCTCCATATTACCACAAAGACCTTTGCTTTATTCTTAATAGCCAGAAACTGGAAACAATCTAGATGTCCCTCAACCATAGAATGGATAAAGAAAATGTTGTACATTTACACAATGGATTATTACTTAACTTTTTAAAAATGACATCATGAAATTTGCATGCAAATGGATGGAACTAGAAAAATATCCTGAGTGAGGTAACCCAGACTCAGACTAAAAATACGGTATGTATTCACTTATATATGGATGTAAGCCATTAAATGATAAGCAACCTATATAATCCACAGATCCAGACAGACTAGGCAGAGTAAGGGACTAAGTGGCACACGTGGATCTCCCTAGGATGGGAAAATAGAACAGATTTTAAGGTAGACTAGTGGTGGGTAGGGCAGGAGTGAGATGGAGGGAAGGGGAAAAAGGGTGATGGAGGGAATGTGTGTAAGACAGACAGAATTGAGGGCATTTTAAGGAATGATATGCAAACCTAGTGAAGTGGAAACTTCCTCAAATATATGAAGGTGATCTCAGAGGAGGTCTCCTAATAATAGAGGATACAGAGTCCTAACTGGCTATCTCTTGTCACCTAAAAGGGCTTCCAATAGCGAGACCGAGTTCTATTCAATTGAGCTGTTGGCTAAGAGGGTTTCATGGAAACCCAAAACAACTCAGGCTGTAGCTAAGACAAGGGTTTGCTCTCAGAAGTGATGTCTGGGTCCCATTACTGAGAACAATACCCACTCAACTCACTGAGCAAGTCAAAGATGAGCTGGTATCTTCATGGAGCCGTCATCCCTACCACCATGCTAGGGTGGGCTTTGCTGGTGCAGCTGTTCATGAGTCTTTCTGCTCCTGTACATAACTTCAATATTTTAAAACTCATTTATTTTCCAACTTCAATTTTGGCAATATGTTTACTTTGGTCTGCCACTGGTTCCCAATTCTCCAAGAACATAATAGCCATGGCACATGATGGAGAACAGGAAATAACTGTGTGGGCTCAGTCTTCTCCTTCTATATTGATATGCGTTGCAGGGTTCAGGCTCAGGTATTCAGGGTTGGAAAGCAAGTGACGTTTTTCCACCGAGCATCCTGCCAGCCCCATACTGCATTTCAAGTGAAGAAAGAGGAGACATATTTTCCCTTCACCTGCTATAGCACTCAGGAAACATGGTCCTGCCCTTCATCTGCCATATGGTGAGGAAAGTTCCTGTGGCAGGTGGGAGAGCTGGCCTTGCCTGTCACCAGCTTCAGCACTTGGCAGAGTGGCCCTGCATCATGCCTGGCCAACACAGTAGAGCTGGCCCTGGTGGTGTAGGTGAGCTGCCTACCCCCATGCTTACTACAGAGACTGAACTCGCCAGGGCAGTGCTGGAGAGCTCATCCTGGTGTGGAGGATGAGGGAGAGCTGGAGGGCTGATCAACCCAGCACCCACCCCAGCCCAGATGCAGGACTATGAGCTGCTGGAGCACTTGAGGGCGTTGGTTCTGCACATCCAAAGCTGCAGGATCTTTAAGACACAGGGCAGTAACAGGGTATCAAGAGGAGTTCCAGTGGTGGCCCAGTATTGATGGTGTACAGAAGTCAAAGGCCTCAAACCAAACCACCGACTCATTGCAATGAACAGTTGCAAGGAAGGTGTACGTGCTAAAGAATATACTGTGTGACTCACTGGGCCACACTACAGCTTCCATGATGAAATTTTTCTTTTATTTTAAATTTCGTTTTGTTTTATTTTGGGGGGAGGTTGCCAGGGCAGAGGACTGATGTGAAATAATGGGGAGACGAGTGGGATTGAGATGCATGATCAATAAAAAATTTTTTTTAAAGTTAAATTAGGAAAAAAAAGGATACATTTTAATTCAGGGCTATTGCAATTTTACTGTAATAGAAAAAGTGATGTTTTTCCTTTTGGTTCTCAGCAAGATTGCAATGTTTTTAAATAAAATATTTTAACAAAATTAAGATTATACAAATTTTACCATGTCAAAACCATATTATAGTTAGGTTAAGAGAAAAAGAAAAGGTAGAAAAGCTGTTATGATCGAAATAGCTAAAAAAGGATGGGGGGTGGATAATAGGGGACCAAGAGACAAAGAGAGTAGGTTCCAGGGTAGAGGAAAGGAGGCTATGGATAATGTGCAGAGAACTAATAAAGTATCTCTTGAGAAGCCCGAAAACATCACCTAAACACAAGGCAGAAGAAAAAAGAAAGACTGCAAGTGGGATGGACACACACACAAGGGGCAATGGCTAGGAGGAAGGCCAGCATAAAGGGCTGGAAACACTAAAGACATTTTTAATATGGGTGCTATGCACAGGCATTAGGGGTATGTAAACATGCAAATAATATGTACTTATTTTTATTTTTGAGATTATAATTGCAACAATTCCTTCTTCCCTTTCTTCCACCAACACCCCACAAACCCTTCCCTGCTCTCCTTCAAATTCATGAACTGTTATTGTGCATGCACTCTCTCTCATTCTCTCTGTCTCTCTCTGTCTCTCTCTCTCTCTCCTTCAAATTCATGATCTGTTATTGCTGCACACACACACACACATACACTCTCTCTCCTTCAAATTCATGATCTGTTATTGCTGTACACACACACACACACACACACACACACACACACTCTCTCTCCTTCAAATTCATGATCTGTTATTGCTGTACACACACACGCTTTCTCCTTCAAATTCACGACCTCTTTGTTATTGCATCCACATACACACACAAAGACACACACACATTCTCCTTCAAATTCACGACCTCTTTGTTATTGCACATACACACACACACACATGCTCTCATTAAAATTCACGACCTCTTTGTTATTGCACACATGCACACACACACACACACACAAACACACATTCATAAAAATAATCTGTTCAATCCATATAATATTACTGGTATGTATGTTCCAGGGCTGTCCATTTGACAGTGAGCAACAAATTGGTGTGCTCTTCTCTGGGAAAGACCACTTCTCCCATTCTCAGCTTTCCTCAATTATATTTTCTGCACAGAGAATCTACAACTTTCATCAGATTTCAAAGGCATCTAGATTTTTTAAATTAAGGCTTAGCCTTCTAAAGTATTAATAAATGGTTTTAAATTCCATTCATTTGAACTGTGGATTCAAACGCATCCCTCCTCATGTTACGATATGAGTGATAATTCACTAACGTAAGTAAGTTCATAACTCTTTAATTGTCTATTATTCTTCTTTTAGAAGCTTGGGTCAAGGTTGCAGGAATGAACAAAGTAATAATATTCTCTGGGGTATAAGAGCAGCAGACAGCAAGAATACTTGACTGGTTACAAGTCCCTATTCCTGACACAAGGAGTTAAGTCATCCATCTGCTACGTTTAAAAATTATGTTTTGGTTGATTTTTAAAAATTTTTCTTATGTTTTTGTGATTGTAATATAATTATATAATTTCCTTCTTCTCTTTCCGCCCTCCAAACCCCACATACCCATCCTCCTCTTGTTCAAATTCATAGCCTTTTTTTTTCATTAATTGTTACATATGTGGTGCATATGTTTTTAGGTACTGGATAACAAATTGTGATGATCTTCCCTAGGGGAGACTATTTTCCTGCTCTCTACATTCCTAGGTTGCCTGTGGTTCTTTATAGGACTAGGTCCTGTGGCCTCCCCCATCTAATGTCTACTGTCTACTGTTGCAGTTGTTAAGGTCAGATTTAGGCAGTCATGTTGGTGAGACCTTATGGTTGTAGTCTCTGACATTAGTGTAAGACACAATCTCAAAGCAAACTTCCTGACCCTGGGCTCTGAAAATATTTCCATGCTCTCCTTCACAGAGGATCCCTGAGCCTTAAGTGTAAGCTTTGATTTGTAGATGTTCCCACTGTGGCTGGCTCCACAGCTCTGCATTTTGATTATTTTTTGTTTGTTTGTTTGTAATGGTCTCTGTCTCTTGATAAGATCAGTGGTAAGGAGTACTCTTATCTGTGGGCAAAGATAAATATTCAAATGTAGTTTGGGATTGTATAGTTAGTAAAGGATTGGTTACAAGCTCTCTAGGATCTATGACTTCACTAGCCCTGTGTAATTGGCTATGTTTCCAATACCATAATTTCCCTTTTATGTCTAATTAGAGAGTTGATGGGTTACTGCCAAGATGTGTGTGCTACTATAGCACCCTTATGGTTATGGGCTCACGCTGATTGTTGATGTGGTTTATAGGCACTATAGACATCATAGCTGGGAGAACTGTTGGCTCCTTCTCTCCCTTGAAGCTTGTTTATGAGACAGGGGTCCGTCTATGATGTTCACAACTGCATGTGGTTTGTAGCCTCAAGCAATAGTCACGCACTAGCCTCTCCAGTAGCTGGACTACAGGTATGTAACAATATTCCTTACTGCTTACTTTTAGGACCCGAGGCTGTATGGTTTTCAAAATAATTTTCAGAGGTGCACACCTTTAATCTCAGCACTTGGGAAGCGGAGGAAGGCAGAATCTGTGAGTTTGAGGTCAGCCTGGTCTACAGAGAGAGCTCCAGGGCTGTTACAGAGAAAGACCATATATCAAAAAACAAAATATAACAAACAAACAACAACAAAAACTAATATTCAGGTACTTGTAAAGATCAGTTAGGTTAAAATGACCCCTCTGAATAGTCTGGAATTGTATCCTGAGCACTCAAAACAGCTCTTGGAACACAGCAGACTCAATATACAATTTGTTGAATAAATGAAAGAACCTTCTTTTTCACTGCATGGATATAAATAATAAAATCAACCAAAGTTGAATTTTATATATTACATATAACCACTATTTAGATAAGAAATTGCTTATACTCCTTAATTAGTAACTAGTTTATATGCTTGAGTTAATTGTGCTTAAGTATACCAGCACTACCTCTGGCATCTTTCGGCCCTTATACTAGTCAATAGGCCATTTAGATGAGGTTTTTCTGTGTGTGTGTGTGTGTGTGTGTGTGTGTGTGTGAGAGAGAGAGAGAGAGAGAGAGAGAGAGAGAGAGAGAGAGAGAGAGAGAGACACACAGAGAGAGAGACACACACAGAGAGAGAGATAGAAACAGAGAGACTGGGGGGGTGGGCGGGGCTTGTCTTTTAAAGGGACAGGGTACCCAGGAGACAGACAAGGCCAGCAGATGATAACAAATGCAGAAAAATCACAATAAGATTTTTATTCTTTTCAGAGAAAGCAATATTAATTTTTAAAAATGAGGTCATTTAAGATCACTTCCAAAATCTTCTCCTAAAAGTTTTTAGTGTAGTTATAGTGTTAAAATTCTTGAGACAACAGAAGGCATTTAAGACTATAAACCTACAGCATATGATAACATAGATCAGATGTATAAAACATACCACATATATGCTTTTCATATATGGTTATCTGGCCAATTAATTCATATTACAGACGAATATCACCTTCAAAAGGCAGGGAGCCATGTATCCTTCCCTGTCTTGGATAAGGAAAGGCTCTGAGTCATGAGAGGAAAGGAGTTAAAGCAGATATACACAATCTACCACAAATACGATGTACTATAAAATTAATTTAAAAAATCTGAACTTGTTAATAAAAATAACTATGCAACAAAAATGGCTGAATACGGAAAAAGATGAGGCAGATTATTTTTTAGTGGTTACAGTATAGGAGAACACTATTATGATTCAAAGTGATGGGTGTAATTTTTTAATTTATGCCCCTTGAAGGATCTGATCTGCTTACTATTCCTTTCACCAACCCATATTATAAAGGTAGCTTAAGTATGCCAGAGTAACTGTGAAGAACCCTGCTGCTGGACTGAAAAGTAGCTGGGAAGAGCTGGGAAAGGCATCTCTAGGGAAGACCAAGTTAACAGAGGTGGGCAGACCCTCATAATGACGGATTAGTTGTCTAACTCACAGTCAACAAATCCTGAACATGTACCCATCTATCACTCTAAGTTTTCCCTGATCTGGGTTCTCATCTCGTACCCTCCTCCACTTCAGGCCTTAACAGCTATACATCCTAGTAAAAGAGAGAACTCACGCTAGATACTTGGGGCACAAAGAACCCTTAAAAGACTTTAATATTAAGGAAGATAGGGCAATAAGATTCCTTCCTTGAGCAACTCTGCCTAAAGTCCAGGCAGGAAGAGCAGTTACATCATACAGGAAATAAGGAAATGTCTTGTAGACCTGGCAGCACCTAGTGGGGTCAGCAGGAGAAAGTTTAGAGCAATATTTTGAAAGGAACAATAGTGACCCTTTTTCAGTTTTATTTAAATACTGGACACGTACTTCAAGATGCATATGAAGAAAGATTCCTCTAAACTTCTGCAGTGTTAGGGGATATTTTACTCTAAATACCAGAGTAAAGACTGAAAAACAGTTTTTGAAATCAGAAAGTTTAGTTCTATTTTAGCACAGACTTTTAGGATTGTTCAAACTAAACATCAGGGAAAACTCTAGACTCCAGAAATACTCAGGTACAATCCCACTGCCTAGTATCATCTGTGACCCTGCATGCTTGCAGGAAGCTGTCCAAACCTAACAATTCTGGTTCTGTCATTACCTTAAGAAAAAAACGTTTCTATCTAGAATCCATGAAGTCTGAAGTGCTGGGATACATTCCCAGGGACTCGAAAGTTCTGTGAGGTGTTTTAGATACATATATCTAAATATCTTTACTCAAATACTAAAAAGATATATAATATCTATATATCTTTACTCAAATACTAAAAATCAAATATTGGTATAAGTCAATAAATATATAGCTTATTTCCAAGCATTCCAATGTAATTTTAGCACCATAAGTGTGATCATAATATGATTTGGTTGGTACTATGCAATCTCCCCAACTGCCAACAGTTGCTTTAACTGTACCAGCCTGCTGCTATAGAGGCTGTCCAAATGGGGACAACACTGGCCCTGCACACACCACTGGTGATTTTATTCTAAATATTTTGCAGTTATAAATTCAAAATTGACAGGTAAAGGATGTTCAAATATAGTCTCTAACTTTTCAAGCTGTATTAATTGAAGTATGTAAGATTATTAATTCTACGTGAAATTTTTATAAAAGGTAAATAAAAAATACTATCTGACTCAAGAACAGAAATGAGGGGAAGCGATGACTGTTTTCTTATTGCACTTCTAGTTGCTCTAACTGCACCCAGACCATGTTAGACAGAGCCGCAGCTCTCAGTACAAATGAGGGACTGGTTGGAGACGGGACAGAAAACCACTGGCAGGCAGGACGATGAGGCCTGCACACAGCACAGACAGGACTGGGCTTCAACAGCTCTTCTCTTCACACTTACTCTGGAGGTGAGCCAGCTCAGCACACAGCACCTGCCATGGCAACAGCAATTAGCAGGAAGGTAGAGGCTAGCTAAGATTAGTGTGAGCGGGGCACAATGATGCACTCCAGTGACCTCTAAACATAGGAAGCAGAGGCACGAGGATCAGGAAGTCCAGATCTCTGTGGGTTACCCAGTGACAATCTGTTTTAAAACAAAAACAAACACAAAAACAAAACAACAGAAAAAGAATTGTTGAATTGTATTTTAAAAAGATTGTATTGCCGGGCGGTGATGGCGCACACCTTTAATCCCAGCACTTGGGAGGCAGAGGCAGGCGGATGGATCACTGTGAGTTCGAGGTCAGACTGATCTACAAGAGCTATATTTCTCAGGACAGGCTTCAAAGCTACAGAGAAACCCTGTCTTGAAAAAACAAAACAAAAACAAAAAAACAAAACAAAAAAAGATTGTGGTTGTACTACTGTATGCGTATCACTGAAAGAATGGTCTAGTAACTAAAATAAGCTGACAGTCAAACAGTTTAAGTGACGGTATAAATTTTATAATTAAGATAATGACATAAATTTCAGTTGTGCAGCATATGAAGCATAAAAAAAGGCAGAGAAACATCTAATAAGTTAAACACTGGACATTCGACATAAGTAAAACAATATCTTGTTGATTAAGATTGTTAAATCTTTCCTTTAAATGCTAGTTTCATTTATTTTGTAATTTTGTTTTTAGTATGTAGACTTAGGTGTTGAGATTTGTTTGAAAGATAATTTAGTATACTAAAAGCACTGGCTCTTGAGTGAGTGGTTTTAACAGTGTGGGCTGACATTCATCATTTGCTGGATGTTAAACAGATCATTTAGCCGCTCTACATCTCAATTTCCTTATCTATAAACTCGTGCAAATAAGAGCACTGAAATTCCTTCAGTAATATTGTACTTGGGATCCCCCAAATTAAAAGTATGAGGGTTGGTGCTATCGTTCCTGAGTTTTATGACAGAATTTTCTTTCTACCTTCTTGAGAGTATATTATTACAAGATTTATTGTGAGCACCTCATAGAGTATAAGGGTGTATGTGTGTGCGTGCTATGAACTATGAGCTCCAATTTAACTGCTAAGTATGCAGTAAGACTTCTACTGGCTGTTATGATTGCTGGAATTTCATTATTATTACTATGGTTTTACAGCAGCATAGGCATTATAACTACAGGAATTTATACTTAATTTCATAGATACACATTATGAAGAAGCGTAAGATTCCACAATATAATTTATTTATTTTTCCTTACAGAAAGCCAACACTTATGATTAAAATATAAGACATCTAATTTTGAAAAATTGTATTTCTATCATTCCATGTATCCTGTTATGAATATTCTAGTCAAAACAGAAAACAAACTATTTTTAAAACTTGAAAGAACAGTGACAAGCTCGAAAGTGTACGAATATTTATGTAGCAGACCTTCATTTAAAGTAAAAAACACCGTAGTAACTCTTCATGCCCACTGAGTAGTAGGACTGACAGGAGCAAAGTCCAGTGTGGTTTTCCTCTCATTGGCTAATTTTATCTGCTATACATGGTTTTATTTAACACGTGAAAATACTTCTACAGAAGTAACACTCTCAGTGAATGAAGGAGGTTAAGATACAAATGAATTATTATTTTTAACATTGTGGCACATATTTCTCAGAAATACCAGAATCACTTTTTACACTGGGAGGTAGGTTACCATTAAAAGTCAATTACTCATGGCTTAGGAAAAAAAATTCAATGGATCCTTCAGAACTTTAAATTATTTAAAAGTAAAACATTATCTTAATTACAAGTATCAATTGCATCTAAAGAAGAATAGGAATGTTTAGTTCTATTTTTATAAAACAATAATATTTGTCCTAATTTCTTTAGGAACAAAATAGGATATAAACAAAACCAAACCCCAAAGTATACATTTTCTGTTATTATATCAGTATCATTCTCCTCTAAAGGGTCACTAGAATTAAATTAGATTAAAATTAAATACTTAATTAGTGTTTTGGTCAAGCATATGCTGACATTTTATGCAAACTGGTGATAAAGTTTTTATAGGTGTGGCTCCCTAAAAACATTCCATTAATACACTGTGCTGTATTCTAGATCTAACAGTTGGTACAATTTGGATAATAGCCAATAGATGGCACTGTTCCCACTAGGTAGCAAAGACCTTAGAGAGAGGACTCTGCATACACACATTATCAAGAACAACTGTCTGCTCAAATCCCTGAATTTGAATTTTTCATGATAAGGAACACATATTAAAAATAAAATTAACACATCTGTATTTACTACTTACAGAATATGACAGATCAAACTATGGCAAAGCATTTACTTATTTATAAAAATATCTATCATTATACATCAGAAATATAAAAGAGAAGGTATTTTCTGGTTCCTGATAATAAAATCGTATGGTAAGTGGAATTATCAATGGAGATATGCACAGAGACACAGAGGACCACCCTCAGAGGTAAGTGGATCCAGGAAACCACTGCAAAGGAGATGATCCCTCGACTGGTCAGAAAGGAGGAATGAACTAGCAAAGACAAAAGCATGAAAGTAGTGTACAACTAGGGACTCGTGGCTCAGAATGGTGAGGCTGGCAGGATGTAAATTTGGTAGGTATATATCACTCGGGGGGTCAGCTATCTAAGGAATGTGGGCTTTCCTATATGCTGGGAATCCATTAAAGATGTGACAGGGAGCAATGTGATCAAATTTCCTTTTTGCAGAAGTCACTTTAGGCATTGAGTACGCCTGAACTTAGAGATGCTAAGGCGTGGGGTGGGACACCACCACAATTGCTCTGTCACTCCAGGCAACAAGCAAGAAAGATTTCACCAGAGCAGAGGCCAGCAGGGAGGTCTAAAGAAACCAAGGAAAACCAAAGCTCTATCTTGGAAGTTGTGTCTTCAGACAGAATATCCTTTGCAATGAGACATTATTGAAGTTGCAGCTAGGTTCTTCCTGATGTATGAAGGAATAAAAGTACCAAGGTATTTTTCTAACAGCCAACCATGCACAGTAATGAAGTCTGTGAATTCTCAAAAGATCCCGACTTCACTAAGCCCTTTGCATTGAGATTTCTGAGTTCCTCCCCTCGGTGAACTTTTCTAGAGCCGTGGTTCTCAACCCATGGGTCACGACCCTGGTGGGGGTCACTTACCAGATATCCTGCATATACGATATTTACATTATGAGTCATAACAGTGGCAAAATTAAAGTTATGAAGTAGTAATGAAATAATTTTATGGTTCGGGTCACCATAATGTATTAAAAGGTCACAGCATTAGGAAGGTTGAGAACCACTAGTCTGGAAATCAAAGGAATAAATATCACAAAAGGCAGATCTCGTCTACCCTGATGCGAGAGGTGGAAAGGGAGTCGCGTTCCCCCATCAATACGCCAACCACTTCATACATTCATAAAACTCACTTGAACATCCAAAGTGCGGAACCCAATAAGCTGCTCCCTCCTTTACGCAGCCCAGACGAATCTCTCTTCGGAGTGTATATTTTCTTTCCCATTGCTACATAAACTTCTATTTAGGCTGTCTAAGAAATTCAGCTAAATGTAACGCTTTATTTCAGAAACCAAGAAGAAACCTTCACGGGGAACTGTTGTGGCCATGAATTTAAATGGACTAATAATGACGGTAGGGAACCAACAGAGGCCGTTCTGTAGTGCAGCAGACAAAGCTTTACCAAGAGCGGTGGCAACCAGGGTAGAGAGCAAGACAGTTTTGAAAAACACTTGAGGGAACTGCGGAGGAGCAGTGAGAAATCAAGACAATGTATTTTCTTAGCTCCTTTGAGAATAAAACTGAAATGGTTTTAGTGCTCTACCCTCCTTTTACCTGTGCTCTATTAGTGCAACTTGTCCTGATCTTATCAAAACTTTACACTTTCATATCAACCTGTAGTGTTTTGATCTTTAAAACATGTTCAAAAGAATGACTACAGAATGTTTATAATGTCTACCTCTTATCCGTATTAGATTACACTCTGCATGAAGACAGGGCGCGTCCCTCCTGATGAGGTTCACCTCCCCACACTTTCACTGAAGCTGACAGGTGGCTAGTGTTCGACAAATACCTGTTCAAGGAACACCTGTCTGATGGCATGTACACCTTGCTTGCCTGTGAACTTTCCATTACATAAATCCCATCTTTGGCCACATTTAGTAATATCCATGAGCGATCACTCGTATTCATTAAGTACCGTAAGTATGTCAGCATTTTCAGTGATAGCTGGGCTGTCTCAGAGGTCAAGTTAGAAGCTATTCTCCAAGATCATGAAGGTGCCTCTGCTTATGGCTGCTCTACGCAACAGACATTTGATAAAGGAAAGAAAGGTACCTTTCACCTTCTGATTCTTAGAAGGTTCTTTCTGAATGAATATTTATTTTTTCACCATGTTTAATCTTTGTGTTCAAACCTAACTTAAAATATAGTTTGGTCAACTTTCTAGTTTGGTATGTTGTAAAGAAATTTCCACCTCTTATATCTCACATTCAACTTCATCGACATAGGTGGCACATATCATGCATCCAGAAGGTGTAGAACGTGATAATTTAATATATGGGGACATTATGAAATAATTCCTACATCAAAACCTCACATATTTGCATTTTTATGAATATGTATGAGATAAGAATATTAACAATCTGTTTTTAGCAACGTCCAGGTATACAGTAGAGCATAATAACTACAGCCACAAGAATCTAGACTTGTTTAAACAACTAATGAACTAAGTAAA